>NC_054411.1:12717000-13043500 GCF_017976425.1 Toxotes jaculatrix | reverse complement strand
GTCTGAGGCAACTGTCGACGGCCTCGACGTGGCGTACTGGTCCCCGAAGTTGAGGGGACAGGGCTTCCGCTGACCGAACTACTGCCCTACACAAAAAGTGAAATAAAGCAAATAAAAAGAACGAACCACGAATTCAAGGACAGAACGTGTAGAATCAAGCAGAGGATGGGAAAGATAGAGTATGAAACAAATAGAGAGGGAAATAAAGAATGCAAGATAGAGAGGAAGAGAGTCCAGGTAGAAAAGCAAGAAACGACAACAAGAACCACAGCAACAATAAGAGTAAAAGCACCAGTCATAATGTGAGTGGAGCAGAGGAGAGAAGGGTAGAAATGAAAGGCATCAAAACGTAACACAGCAGATGTGGATAAAAAAGATGAGATTCCAAACAGCACCATACATATAGAAGCAACATGTCACGCAGAGGAGAGAAAACAAAAGACGACAGGAGAAAAGAAGGGTACAGGGTTGATTTCCGAGCAACAAATGTGGTACAGGGTAAATAGGGTGACTAAGCATATAAAATGTGTCTGGGTTTAAATGAAGAGTGAGCTGTGTGATATATATGCAACATGCTGAGTTCTAAAAAGTTATTTTTTATAAAAAAAAATTCAACTGGGAGAAAATGGCTTTTGCCGTATAGAAAGAAGAATTCCTTTGCAAATGGAGATCATACCCTTTTGTTTCCTATTTTAATAAGGAGTCTAAAATATTGTGTTTGGAAAAGGATGTTGTAAAAGGGAAAGGTGGTGGGGGGTGGGGTTGGGACATTAGCAGTCGGAAAAACATTGAGGCAGGGCAGATAGGGACAGCATTCGGGTACTCAAATATACATTTTTATGCATATTTGTTAGGTTGTTGGAACGGTGACTTCATTTAACAAACATTTACTTGTACTCACGTGATTATACCCACAATAACAAATATGTTTGTGTGCATGTAGTCCACGTACATACAAATGAACTTGCGTACATGCTATACTTGCCATTTTGAACACAACTGTGTGTTGTTAAGGAAAACAACACATCTTGGCCTCTAATTTGAGGGCAGCCATGAATAGTGGCTGTCACACTACATCAGAAACGCCACACTCAACACAGCTTTGAAGTAGCTTCTTTCATTAGTGCCAGGACATCATGGCAGACTGCACCGTCATACTAGAGGCCTTTGTGTTGTATTTTTCAACACTGAAAATGAGTTCCACCACTGCATTTTATACTAGAAAGCACAACAATGCTCTCAAATTTGACACTACATGCACACAAGTACCCAGAAGCCCACCTGTCTGTGTGTCATGCACTCGCGACCCTCGCTGGGCGATCGCGACCAGCGCCGGTCCCTTTCTCTCTCCCGGTCGTGCTCTCTGTCGCGGGAGTGCCTGTGCCCGTACTCGCCCCCTCGCTCTGCTGCATACCGCTCCTTGTCCACAGAGCCATGGTGGTGGTGATGATGGTGGTGGTGTTTACGGTCTTTGGACCGACCGCGATCTCTGTCACGGTCCTTGTCTTTGGACGTGAGGTCGCCTGACTGGGTGGTTGTGCTCAGGTCTGTGCCCAGGCCTGATGGTGGAGTTAATCGGAGTTATCATTGGGGTTAAGCGTGATGGAAACACTAAAGATTGCTATGATATTAGACAACAACATGACGACATTTAAAAGCAATGGCTACACAAAATTAAATACCCTTTTCAGTCTTCCCTATGCACTTAATGCAGAGGATACATTTCAATTTTAAGGGAAGAATGTGTTCCTGTTTTGTTATAATGTAGCCTCTACACTGTGCAACTGTGTTCAAATGGCATCTGTCAAACCATCATGGTATTGATTTCTAGATCTATGGTTGCTGGTGTGTGTATAGATTCTTTCCCACCTGTGTCAGCCTCTGTGTAACGGCAGAGGGACCTCTCCGAGGCCCGATGACTCCGGTCTTTTCGTCTGTGTCCGTGTCTGGAAGTTCTCCCCTCCTCAGGTATCACACGCTCCATGTTGTAGTCGTCTGCCCCTCCTTTATCTCTGTGGCCACGCCCAGACCTGCTGTGACCCAGCGAGGAGGCTGAGCGTTTCATGGGACTGCTGTCATTGATGGTCTGAGAGGGAAAGCGAGAGACCACCAAGGGAGAAAGGGAGAGAAAGGAAGAGAGGCAAGGAGAGGTGTTTCCTTTGAGTGTCAAGTTGGTGTTTTCTGTGAGCTATGGGGTTAGAGACACTATGCACGTGTGTCTATGTGTGCATGTGTGTGTGAATGGGGTCTGTTTCTTGAACTGTGTGCAAGCCCCTCACCCGCCTTCCTCCCACATCCCATCCCAAATCATACATTCCCATGTTAGTAATAATGTTCCGATCATGCTGTTTGAAAAATATAGATACTGGATACAGTTTATAGGGCAGGGGTCGGCAAAAAGCAGCCCATGGGCCAAATTTAGCCCTCCATCACAAATTTATAGCCCCTATAAGAAAAGGATTTTTCAGCAATTTCCATAAATCCACTGTAGATAGATGGAATAATATATAAATTCTGTATAAATAGCATGGTCTTAATTACCCATTTAATATTCAAAATCATCCCTTATTCTGCACCAGGCTACTGAACAGGTTTTAATGTGAGCTCCTGGAGCTGAAATGAAGTCTAATAAAGCTACCAGATAAATAACACACAGCTAATAAAAGCACAAATTAAATTAAATTATATCTTACCTCTTTATTTCAAACATGTTTAATGCCACATTGTTTAATTATAAAACACATCCATATGTGATTGCCCACCTTTGAACTGCAGGTATCAGAGAGATGTGTTTCTTATAGTTGGTTATATAAACTCTTACAGTGTAAGCTTTCAGTAGGCTAGATCCATATATTTAAGGGGCTAAAGATTTAGCCTTGACTACAGCAAGCCCTGGAGTGGACTGAAACACCGACCAAACTGTATTACGTGTTAAAGAAAAAAAAAGTTAAGAATTCACACTACAGACATGTGTCTCAACGCCACGTTTAAAACCGCGCTGGTCCCCCAAAGAAAAATGTTAAGAAAAACTGGCTTAAACTACAGTAATTGCCGACCCCTGAGGCAGAAAAAAGTATACAAAATAAAAAGAGATTTAAAAATAGATGGTGGCAAACGCCCATGCCTTCCATGCGTCTGTAACTTGCTTTGTAAAAGAAAAAAGGGATAGAAGGGTCACACTCCTCCATCCTCACTACTCATAAACCTCCTGAACATGGCACATTCCAGGCTACACAAAACTCCTCTACTTCTGTACTGTCTCAGCGTGCTTTCCTCCAGCCATGCAGGTACATAGGGGTTGTCCTGAGTCCTCTACCCACATGAGAACTTCCCTCTGCAGTGCTGAGGCCTCATGCACTGAGGCGGGACAGCAGGACATAGCCTATGCTGCCACTAGTAGCTGGCCTGGGCATGTAAATCATATCAGGCTACTTCAGTGCTAGATCCTTTTGGCAGCTGACCTTGACAAGTTTTCCACTTATTGTGTATTAGACAAATTCACATGTAGATGACAGGTTGGCCGATGTATATAAAACACCAGATTATCTGGCCTCACAGGAGTAGCACTGAGAATCCCAACAACATATCCATTCACGCGTACTGACACCCAAATCATTCCGCTGTCTTCTTGACTCACACACAAACACACACATACGCTCACATAAACACACACCCACTCTAACGCATTTCAACAAATTTCTTGCATGCAGGTGGGCAAGTGTAAATGGATACTTGGACACAGACAGGGAAACACTGACAGCATCATTACAGACGAGCACACGGGCATGAAGACGTAGAGCAACAAAGCACAAGCAGCAGCAGCTGAGAGAGAAAGAGAAACAGAAAGAGAGAGAGAGAGACACAGACACAGAGGCCACACAACGGTGGCAGTGACTGCTGATGGCGAGAGGGGACGTGCAGAGTTCAGCCTAGTTCCAAGCCCATTACGTTAAGTGCATAAGAGACATGGCTAAGGATGCTGGGATCAGTTTGGAAACTGGGCTGGCATCATCAGATTTGGTCATGCTGAAAAAAAAAAAGGTTATCTTCAATAAATCTACAAACCCCTTCCCACCTCGCCCCAGAAATGAAAAAGACACAACATGAAGACAACACAAATGAAAAACACAAGAAGTTTGAGAGTGAAAGGGGGAGAAAAGAGAGATAGAGAGGGAGACGAGACAGGGAAGACAGGGTACATACACTGAGGTTACTGCCACGTTGTTTCCCTCTCCTCCGCTGCTGTATGAGCACAGAGAAGACACACACACACACAGAGCCACAAATACACCAAGGGTGTGGTCACACATGGACATATAGAACCAGGATGAAGGGAAGAGGGAAGGGAGAGGGAGAGAAGTAAGGGAGACAGGAATGGATTAATAAACAATGAAAAAGAAAAGAGGTACAGAGGAGTACCAGTAAAAAGCAAAGTGTGTTAGTTGGAGGTTTAACCCAAAAAGAGATGGGGTGCAACAGTGGAGAAAGGAAAGAGAGAGACAGAAAGAGAAGGAGGGACAGAGAAAGAGAGTCTGATTAGACACCGAAGCAGCAGTGAAGGTGGAAGAGAAAGACTTACCACACACACTGCAGGGGATTGGCACCAAAACAGTGTTATACATACAAGGTCACCATGAAAATGCTCAATCAACGGCACCACGGTCACAACAGCAATGAGGACATACAGCAAAATACACGCACAAATGGATATGCATATTCACAGACACACACACACACAACCAACAACCAACTCAAACAGGCGGACAACAATGTGACAGGAACAGGAATGTGACTTTCAGGGAGTGAGAGCACAGAAAAACTGCGGCACAAACATATACTGTATATAACACTCACACCCACGCACACACATATAAAAATTTGTAACACACAATGTCGTGCTGGTTCCAGTCAAACAAGCCCCCAAATTTCAAAAGAGTTCAGCACAGATAAAACCTTTGATAGGGAGGAAGAGACAGTTTAGTACAACAACAACAAAAGATAAATAAATCAGGTTTTCGAGAAAAAAGAGGAAATAATGGGGGGCAGAGAAGAGCATAAACTGCATGTATGTGTGTGCTCAAGTGTATATGTAGATATGTTGTTTGCATATGACAACCAGAGCACTCATCAGTATATGAAACAATATAAAATGGATGAGTTCGTTGGATGGAAAACGGGACAACCACAGTTAAAAACCTCCATGCAGGTGGGAGGATGAAAGGAAGAGAACAACAGACAACAGGAGGAGAAGAAGAAAAAAAAGGAGGAGAAAGTCTGACTTTGCCTCGCTGTGGTCCTTCTGAATTCAAATTTGGAGTTCAGCATTTCAGCAAAACATTTCCATGTTTTAGCCAGAAATATTCTTATGACAGGGAGGCCCATACGACAGTAGTCACATTAGTGAGCGTTCCTTGGCTAAAATGTAAAATGTAACCTGGTACCAGACCAGTGATTGTAGTCTTTTGTCAACTGTGGTCTTAATTTAGCAGAAATCCTTTTAACTCTGTGCTATACGTTCTCCAACATGGATTCAAGTAACCACAACAGCAAGTCTTAAATCAAGAAGTCAGACCTTTGTGAATTTGATCTTTTCAAACAAAAGGAGATGAGGAACATACATAATGGAGGAAATAGAAAGAGAGTGGAAAAGTGAGAATGCTGCTCACTTGGTTGTCGCCTGGGAGGCGGGGCATGGAAGCGGCCCTGCCATGGCCTTCCATTGGTGGAAAGTGCTCAGTATCCGAGTAACCATCCTGCCCCATCTCTCTCATCTCTACCGTCTGCAAACAGAGCAGGAGAGCAGGAGATGGTGTGACTGGCTGCCATGAAAACTGATAGGGAGTAGGGAGGATAGGTGGGAAAGTTTGTTATCCGAAGAAAGCAGAGAACTGAGGGACTCAGAGAGGTAACAGTAGTCAGTGGGAGAATTTGGTGAGTGTGTGTATGATGAGTGACTGCTTTTTTTTCTTTTTTTTTTTTTTTTGTTGTTTTAATTTTAAATTGTGGGATGAATGGGGGAAAAAAAAAGGAAATCGGGTCTTACGTGCATAAGATTACAAGCATATTCCAGGCAAATTCTAATTTTGTGTTCGCAGAGGCTGCTGTCAAAAATTGAGCTGCAAGCAAATGCTGGCATACTCAGTGGAAGGTGAAGATTCTTTGTTTAATGGCTCGTACACCAGACGGAGGAGCCTGTGAGTCACAGCAGGAATGGATTTGAGAGGAAAATCATATGCAACCCAAAGGATATGTAATAACACAACTGATCAGATGATGATGTTGACCAGGTGCAGGCACCGATACATTGTAGGTAATAAACAGGCCTGTTTAGAAGTGATAACAACCTTGACTGTTTTGGTCACAACCATGCAAAATCTTCCCGTGCTAATATGTCAGATTCCATTTTGTTTGGAGGGTGCCATGAGAAGTGGAGCTGAATCTGGCAGCTGGGGCTGTTGGCTTGGCTTTTTCTTGCTTAGCTGCACTTCCATTTAAAGCAGAGGTGTGGACCTTTTTTCTCTGATGTTTCGGTTTCAATCATTACCCAAGATGCAGTGAAAGCTATCCCATCAGGTACATTTAAATTCATTTTTACAAGGCCTGATAAAATATAACAATAAAATAAAACAATAACCTCAGACAGATCAACCACTTCCTGCATTTGCAGGCTGCTCATTAACTCACTCTGTCATCTCAGTATATACATTTTAGTATTTGAGTAGTGCTGTTACAATAAAGGCTTTTGTTATCTCATATTGCCTGTTGTTGTTTTATGATTTGATTTGCCTTGTATCTAGCCAACTGCAGGTTATCATTCAAACTGGTTTGCATGAAACCGACAGCCACTCTCTTCTATCCAGCTTTAAACTTCTCCAGACCTCTGTCGATTGATATGGAGAGGTGGCAATCCTACAGGACTGACTGAGACCTGTCAGCCCCTCTAGGAGGTCTACAAGCAGAGAGGTTTAACAGCATGAAGACAGGGACATGAACCACTAGGAGGACAGAGGCGAGATAGACTTCGAATGAAATGTGGGAACATATGGTGAAGAAAAAAATTCAGCACGATTAAAAAACAGCATAAAAAGACAGGTTTGAGACATGGGGCCAATCAAGGAAAAGTCAATGCCATATCATCCATCCATTCATTTTCTATACCGCTTGATCCGTCAGGGTCGCTGGGAGGGGCTGGAGCCTATCCCAGCTGACTACGGGCGAGAGGCAGGGTACACCCTGGACTGCGCGCCAGACAATTGCAGGGCCGACACACAAAGACAGACAACCACACACGCACACACTCACAGAGGGTAGAGTAGAGTAGCCAATTAACCTAATGTGCATGTTTTTTGGATTGTGGGAGGAAGCCGGAGTACCCGGAGAAAACTCACACAGGCATAGGGAGAACATGCAAACTCCAAACAGAAGAGCCCAGGGTTCGAACCTGGAGCCCTCTTGCAACTTAAGATTCGAGGCGGCAACATAAGAATCAAGATAAGTAAGATAGATTGCAAGAAATGAGAATGACCTACTAGGCAGAAATTATAAAGGCATATGATGAGTTATAAGTTGTCCAGTCCATATTCATGTGTATGAATAGGTCTTTAAGATGGATTTATTTACTGCAGAGAAGCAGCAGATTATACAGTGCAGTATTTAGCACGACTGTTGTATATTTTCACAACTACTGACCAGGGTGACCTGAACCTCATATATAAGGTAGGTAGGTAGGTATATAAGGTATAAAGATGGAGCTGCAATCTGTAACTGCAAGACAATTGTGGTTTATTTTATCTTTAAGGTGTCCTCAGCAGTTCTTTGGGTTAGGTTCATTTGGTAGCAATGACATTGACATGAAAGTCAAAACAAATGTTGAATGGATCGAGTGTTTGTACTTGGTCACACAAACTCAGTATATGACAAGGATGCATTTCATTAGTGTAGTATGTGTGTGTGTGCTGTTGGGTGTGTGGTCCTGGGTGTGTGTGTGTGTATGAGCTTTCTACCTGAGAGTTGGTCATGCTTCCCAGGCCATCCTCAGGGTGTCCCTCAGGGCTCCAGCTGCCAGCTTTCTGGGACATCTCCTGAGCACGAGCCGTAACCCATGAATGGCTTTCCGGGACACCCCCCTCCACTGGCCTGTGGCACACACACACACACACACACACAAACACACGTCTGCCTTAACTAGTCTGCATTCAACAAACCGCCTCCTGTATAGTCAAACACACTAACAACATCCAACTCACAGGCTGTTGGTAGTCTCTGTTGTCTCAGGAGGAGGGAGGGCGTTTTTTAGTCCCGGACCCCCATCCTGGGTGGGGGAAGGTGGCTCCACGCGCTGAAACAGTAATGGCGTTCGATTCTGTGTGAGATATACAACATGGCCGCCAGCTATCAGGCAGACTGACAGGGAAATGGGGGGAAAAGGAGCAGAGCAGGAACAGAAGGCATGTAGAAAGGGGGCTGTTGGCTGAAGCAAGGCGAGGCAAAAGAGGTGATCGAAGAGGTACAAATGGGTGGCTCTTGAGCAACTGATGCCCAGGAGCTGGCTGGAGAAATGGGTGGGTGCATTCTGGGACCTAGCAACTCTGTGAGGTGTCCAAGTTCAGGACTCTAACCATTAGAGAATTTACAATGCCCAAAGAGGAAGTGGAATTCACCCACTCAGTGGCTCAGGTTTGGATCAAAGGGAATGATCAATAATCATTCTGGGTTTCATCTGATGATCAGTTGTCATCTGATGATGGATTTAAAAACTATAATGTAGATATAAAGAAAATTTAGGTTCCAAAAAAAAAAAAAAACAGAAGAAAACTTTCAACAGCAGTGGAAGTAGAATTAGAAGTGATAAAGAGGGGAGCTATAATAGAGGGGCTTCATTCAAAGGAGGAATAGAGGACGTCATGGCAGATAAACACTGCAACAATCCTGTGGAGGGGAACATATAGCTAGTGAAATGCATGCTGGAACAAGAACAAAAATGTGAAATGCACTCATTCATTTATTAGACAGCCACTTAAGAAGCAGCAGTAATGCCTAATAACCACCTTCCCCAATTTCAAAGTGATCATTAGCCTGTAACACATGCAAGTTGAATGAAATAAAGAAATGTCAAAATGTCCAATTTTTCAGCTTTGTGATTTTAAAACAAGTCATTTCCTTGTTCCCTTTCATGTATTCAAATCCAAAGAGTGGCAAACCTCCCATCTATGTGTGCTAGCACGAAATATACAGTACAGTATGTAAAGCATATTTAACACTTTTAGACTGTTATATGTGATGGTATCTGCACTAATGACATTTTTGGATCATGAAACACAGCAGAGGTCTCACAAGGTGTGTTGCTACAACATATGGTAGCCCTTTCCTTCTGCTCAGGTCAAGACATGCCACAGCCTATAATGCAGCAGGTGTAGCAGGGAGACAGAGGAGATGATGTGCAGAGTAGTGTGGGGAGAGAGGGGTGAAGGAAGTGGAAAAAAAAATGGGTCAAGTGTGGAGCACCGCATGTGGTCAGATGGACTGTTAGAGAAGGAGGAGGGTAAAAAGGTGCATGACAAAGCAAATCTGATGTTTGAGAGTCACTGTGAGTATCTTAACCTGTGTAATTAAAAAACAAACAAACAAACAAAAAAAAGATGAGCGTCCTTGGGAGCATGCAAACCTTTACAGCCAAAGTTGCATAATCCTGTTGAGGACAATTACATGTAAATTCAAATAAGATATTATCTTATCATCTCAGTCACTTCAGCGTGTGATAAGATGAAATACAGCAAAATTATTGCCAAGGGTGGTCATCTCTGTCACTGAAAGCTCTGTTAACAAGGGGCGGTGTGCTAACTAAAGGATAGGACACAATGCTGTCATAATGCAAAACAGTCCAAGGTTACGAGCATGGAGGATGGGAAGTGAGAAGGTACAGTATCTTCACAAGCAGTCAACATAAGAAAGGACTGAATTCAGCAAAACGAGCCAGTATGAAGGGTCCCCATGATATTGAGGCATGGGCACCTTTGGGGGCTGTGACAACATTTCAGCCTGCTTAAAAACAAAACCCTGTATTCACAGACATATAAACTGCTAAAACTGCATGTTGGTATAAATCATGCACTAAATTACTATTTCAAATTCCTTAGAAAATATAGTAATTCTCCTCATGAATTGTTTGCATTTTCTTTCATAACACCAATGCTGAAATTACTGAATAAGGAATAAGAAATAAACTTTGCCCAGCAGATGGCAGCACCGTTATTGTTAGCGAAGAAGCATATAGGAGATAGCAGATTGAATTAGATTGTAAAATTACTGTTTTCACCCCCCCTGTGTGCCCTTTTCGCTGACTGAATGAGTCCATCCTGAGCTGGGCAGGGGTTGTCACAGCCCAGGCTTGTATGAATGGGGCAACAGCCCTGCAGCCTTGAGTTGAGTGCGTCAGTCTGCCTTGAACTTTAAAGGGTTGGATGCAGGTCGAGCAGAGGGTTATTCTCCTGCAGACAGCAATACCTGCTCATCCCGAAGAGCCTGTGAGCGCTTGATCTTGCTCTGGCGGTAGTACTCCATGATCATCATGGCAGCGTAGATTTTCCCCACTGTCAGGTCTGTCGCTGCTGAGAGAATGACAAGTTACCCTGCAAGATTAGACCCTTTGGTATGGACCCTGAGCGCGAGGAATGGTAAAGAGGGGTGAGGAGTGAACACAGAAAAACACAGAAAAACACACAAAAACACTCTTGAACTCTAACACAGATCTCACACACGCATGAACATTGAGCAAATGGTCTTTTCACAGACAGATTTTTTTTTTTTTTTTTTTAAACCTTATCTTACTTTTGAAAAGGACTTTTGCTTGATGTTATATAGCGTAGATATTTGTCACGGGTAAAAACTTGTAATCAAAGAATCTCATTGTGATACAGATAATGCTTGGTATGGAATACCAAACAACCAAACAAAATGCCGTCCCTCCAGTAATTTGTATAAACACTAATCATCTCAAGAATAAACACTAATTTAACCAACCAAGTCATTAAAAAACATAAGAATATCAGGATAAGAAAATAATAATAAATTATAAAAATCTGTAATAGCCAGTTAAGACTGAAAATGACTTCTTTGGACTTGGCTACAAACGTTATGCTCAATGCATAATCAATTTCCAAGCTCCCAGAAAATTTCACAACTGCTGTATCGTGCAGCTAGGGCTTTGGCGCCTGTGCACTTGTTCTCAGTGTAATTAACACTTCCAGTATTTTTCAGCCATCTAGCGTACAGAGCTGGATGCTCCTGGAGTGAAAAGACATCTATAGAGAGTTGATCTATAGTAGGGCACCCTCTGATCTCAGGCACAGACTGGTAGGGTCTGGGACTGGTGGTGGGTCTATTCTGGTGAGTGTGGTTTTTGTAGTGGAAAGAAAAGATGCGGTATTGGGTGTGTGTACAGTTGTTTTGTGTCTAACATTCAGACAGTGTGCGTGTGTGAACTGGTGTTTGCACACTATTTGTCAGAAGTCCAGCCTGCCTTATCAGTGCTGCTCTCAGTGATTATTGATGTTCATATAAGAGGTATGTGGCTGTGCACATGTGGGGTGATGTGCCAGCTGATTCAGAGGGTGCAGCAGTGACAGAGACTGGCTGAGAGAAGCGGTCCTCGGGTGGTGTGAAGAGAAACAAAGCTGAAGCGCTGGGCGGCACAGGGCGGCTGCATCCAAGCCATTTTGCTGTGCCTGCACCCACGCTCTGCAACTTACACTTGTGCGGTGTCACCAGCAAATCCAAAGTCTTCTGGGAGAGGTTGGGCCAGATTGCCATCATCTCTTTCCTCAGCTCTGCGTCCATCTGGTGCTTGTCAATACCACCTGGGTGTATTCAACAAATCACGCATGCACACACATACAGATACACACAGAGATACACAGATGTCCATGCCCAAGTACATAGACACACAAATTCAGAACATGAACATGCACACGCACATACAATGAACATTACTCATACACACACACAAGTGCACACAAGTGATTCATACCCATTCATATTGATACAAAAATGCAAAAGAGAGGACATACAAACATGAAAACAAACACAGACAGAAGAAACGTTTTATTAGTAAGGTAATAATTATAGCTATGATCAATTCATAACTGCAGCAGAAGCTGTATGCAGGCTGAGAGAACCTCAATTCCACAGGATCTCCACCTTCGGTTTCACACACTACTTAGCGACATGCTACGCACATGATCTACTGTCATAAAAAGCATACTGTACTTTCAGATACAGTAGGAGAGGATTCAGGAAGAGCTGGAGCTTTCTGGGTTCATAGCACTGAAATAGCTCACAGCGCTGCACTAAAGGGGAAATACGAAAAAGGAGAAGAAAGCATGTGAAAAATGGACCAAAGGAGGTAAGCGGGATCCCAAACCTTCCGTACCCTTGGCGATCTTGATGTCCAGCGCCGTGCGGATCAAGGCCATTAGAGTGGAGTTGAAGTGGACCGTGTTGTCATCGGCCACAGGCAGATCCATACGGAGCAGTCTCTGTGGAAGAGCCAATCAGGGTAAGCAGTGAGAAAAAGGGGAAGTAAGTGGAGTGGCCTGTTATGTGGAACCTCCAGGTGACAAAGGGGAGGGATATTGAGTTTGTTGCAGGAAGGGGAGAGGGAGCGAGGAGAAGGGAGGGGGTTGAGTAATGGACGTCAAAGGAGCTGTGCATAGCATGTGCAGCAGGTTCTGACTCTTGTCTTTCTGCCTGTAACAACACGCTTGTACAAAGCTACAGTGTCAGAGTGCACATATTTGAATTTCACTTACTTGTCGTTGTCACAAATTTGGGTTGTTTTTGATCTGAAAGAACCTGTGAGTGCCCAGGTGATTAATAAAGACACTTCATCAGATTCGTCCCTGTCTTATATATTGATTTATTTCATAACTATAAATGCTATGAAATAAATGCATGGTTTTTAAGTCTCTCACAGGTTGGTTAAATCTGCAATACTGAGCCTTCAATCAGAAAAGAAGGAGAACAGGCTGAGCAGCAGGTACTATTATCCATAGCTCCCCCTGTGGGTTTGGAGGTTCACAGTGAAAAGAACAGAGACCAGATGATAAACCAATAAACCAAAAACAAATGGAAGATCTAAGGAAGGTTTTTGTTTATTGGTTTGATCCATTATAGGTCTTGTTGGCTTATCATAGAAAAAGACGACACAGAGACACACACCAACTCACAGATGATGGAGTGGCGTTCGTGTGTGTTTGGTGATAGAAGACGGCGACAACCCAGACATGCAGCAAATCATGCTTCCCCCCACACCCTGATTAAATGCCTCTCCTTTAATCCATCCATCAAAACTTTTTTTTTCTTTAAATCTCTATTCCCCCAAACCCTTCTTGCACACCCCACCCTCATGCCGCATGCGATGCGAACACAATATGCCTCACAGGACAAGCAGCTGCGCAGCCGTACACAGAAAGCATCCTCTGTTGACAACATTAAAATGAGTTCGTGAGTTGTTTTAACGTGGCTGTTCTTGGAGGGAATAAGAAAATTTGTAGACAATGGGGCTAGGCTGAAACGATAGAGCAACTGGCTCTATCGCTAATTATCCGATGTCTAATGTGTGAAAAATGGGCACAGACTTAGAGGTTAATAGGTGAGAGAGAGCAGCATTCTGTGGAAAACGGAAGAGGGGGGAAAAAAAAAATGGCTGGCATGGAAGTGTTATTTTGGTGCGTGAATTGTTCAGATGACCATAATCCGAGTAGAATATATGAGGTGAAAAGAAATATTCATCCTGCCAGAAAACAGATATAGCAAGAGTTGAAAGGGAAAGCTTAAGGGAAAGAGATGATAGAAAAATAAAAATAGAAAAACAAAAAACAAAACCTCAGTATACTTTGTTGACTGTGTCTGACAGAAAGCGGTCCTGCCTGAAGGCTCTACTGTCCCTCCTCAGGACAGAGAAGCTTGAAGGTTAAAAGAAGTGGAGCAAGACGGGTCATTGTTCTGTGGACTGGTTGGAAGGTCAAAGGTAAGGTTTGGATTTTGCTCATTGGCAAGGTGCTTAGGGAAAGCGGTACGGGGGGTAAGGCATAAACAGAGAGATGGTGACTTCCTGGAAAATTGCTCCAGCAACAATTATCAAGGGGCGGATTAAGATGTTTGGGAAGTTTTGCCAAAACCAAGCATGAAAAGCATGTTAGGTTGTTGAGCAGGGTGATTGAGGGTTTAAGTTTGAGTTCAGGGAGGAGGCTTTTAGGAAAACAGTTTAGGGGTAAAACTAAGAGGATAAGAAGAGAAAGAGAGCACCGGGTGTAAGGATAGATGGTGGCAGAGGTTAAAAACAAAAGGATGATTTACTAAGAAAGAGACTGAGATAGAGGTGCAGAAACCTGGTTTAAATAGTACATTTTAGATCAATCAGGAAAAGCAAAGTGTCCTTCGTAAATTAATTTGGTATACCTTCCTTGACTCACACATTATAAACTGCACTCATGTTTAAACCCCATCCATATGGAATCATAAATAGTATAAAATGCCAGTGCTATTTTCCCCAGGTCTGCTGGAGGGGGAGGAGGGATAAAGCAATGGTTGACAATGGAGTGATCTCCTGTGCCTACAGGCCGTTTGGCTGGCTGCCCCCTGAGGCTCACAGTGATCTGCCAATGACATGTATCGTGATTCTGCCGAGTTGATCACGAGAGGAGTTAGAGGAATATGTGGTAACATGAAGGTAAATTTGTTGTTATCATTCTGTATATTTCTATTCCGATAACAATTTGCGTACAATGAATTGCGCCTGCGTTCATTATGTGACAGACAGGGGCGTGTGCAGGAGGGAAGTGGCAGTGGTGGTGAACAGCCATGCAGAAGGCAGGTGAGGGAGTGCATATGTGAAGGGAAGGGAGCTATATGCAGAGATGAGGGGGGCTGGAAACAGAATAGAACTGCATTGACGACAGAACCAAAGGACAAAGAGAAGATTGGACTTGCAGATAGAAAAGGCTGCTTGGGGGCTTGGAGCTGCTACATGAAGGGTGACAGAAAAAGAACTGCTTCTTTATGGCAACCAAAGGCTCTCTAAGGAAAACACATCACTGACACAAGCCTTTCTGCTCTCTCTACCATGAGAAATAACAGAGAATATCTATGTGTAGGTTGATATGACCTAATTCTGTGTGCGTTTGTGTGTATATGTGTCTGCCCCATCCACAGGACGGAACGAGTCAGAGGACGTAAGTCTAGCGGACCTTCCAAGCCCTGCTGCACACGCATGTTTCTGTGTAAGAGTGTGCGTCTTTGGCAGTGTCTACATGTGTGAAATGTTTGTCTAATTATTTAATACTGTATATTTAATGTTTTTACACTTGGATTTTTAAATAACTGCAATAATGTATTCACTCTTGTCACTCTATAGTCACTCAGAATAATATTCAATGCTATTGATTGTAATGTGAATGTTTGTGTAAATGAGCTTGTGTGTTCATCGTACACGGTGCAAAAGAGCTGAGAAGGTCCCTCCTTTCGTCCCCTCCTGTGGATACACAACCCGCCTAACTCTTCAGCCTGATTGTCTTGCTGCCTCCACCCACCAATCCCACACCACCACACAACGCCACAACACCGATCAGCCCACCCCCATTTTCCACGAAAAGAAACAGAAACAGAACCAAAGAAACGACGACACTAAAGTTTACACCACGTTGAGCGCTTCAAATCCCTGGCCCCTCCCTCCTGCACCTCCCGAAACCCTCCCAACACCCATAGGAGACTCAAGTGAAGATGGGGTCCTTTCTGACCTTGTAGGCCACCCGTGCTGGACACCTCTTCCCAAGGCCTAGTGGAGGACACATGTGCCTCAGCATGTCATACATTTCCCTGCAACTGATCCTGCCACTGCATCATCAGCCAGTGCCACCACCCCATTAACAAAAGCACAAAAAAGGGAAAGACAGAGATATTGAGAGAGAGAGAGAGAGGAAAGGAAAGGGTGGAAGTAGGAGAGAAGAGATGCAGCGAAAAAGAGATGGAAGAGAAGATTCATTGGAAGATAGAGTTGAAAAGAGAGAAGAGGATCATATAGGCAGAAATTGAAAAAGAAAATAGAAGAAAGAGAGAGAGAGGAAAAAACAAAGTAAAAGAACAAAACAGAAAGACAAGGTTATTGGGCTGATTTGAAGAGACTGGGGCCATGTGGCTCCTCTGTGAGCTACAGTATTCTCTAACAGTTTATCATGCCAAAAAAAAGAGAGGGAATAAATGACAGAGGGAAGGGAAACAACAGGAGGAAGATAAGGATTGGTATTTGAGACATAAATGTTCTCTTGTAATATCAACAGACAATTCTGTGCAACAGGACAACATGGTATGTGTGTGTGTGTGTGTGTGTGTGTGTGTGTGTACAGAAGAGCAGGGCAGAGCTTGACAGCAGGCACCAAGCTGCTCCTGCTCGGACGAGGAGAGAGGGGAGGAAGAGGAAGGGGTGTCAATGCAGTTTCTGTCTTTCCCCCAACCCCCAGAAACCAAGAACAATGCAACACTACAGTGGGCAACCGTAGCTTGCTACATTATAGCCATGGCTCCACAGCAAGCAAAAGAAAAGAATATTCATTGAAAGAAAAAAAAAAAAAGAATGATTTATTTTACAATGTGGTAAAACTTCTTAATGTGCATTTTTTTTCCATTTCACATGCTTCTCTGGGTGTCTGCATTGTCCCGCACATTCTCTCAGCAGTTCAGAATGCAAGTCGATAATGGTGGAAAAACAAGAAGTTGTAAAATTGAAATGAAAAAGAAAAAATAAGAATAATAAAGCGGCATTCACTCCATTCCTGGATGCTGTGGCTAGCAAGTGTGGTTGAGAGATTTTGTTTGAATGGAAGTCAAACCTTGCAGGCCACCCTATGAGGGCATTTCTTGCCTAAGCCGAGAGGCGGGTCGATAACTCGTAATAAACTGTACATGTCCTTATAATGAATGCGCCCGCTGCAAGAAGAATACAGGGTGTTAAGAAACACACATGTACACACAGATAAAACACGCACGCACACAAACACATCCAGAAAGAAGAGAGAACAACAGGAGGAATAGCACAAGATACACACAGTACACACAGTGTCTAAAAATACTTTACAATATGGTTACTATAAATAACAGACATTTTAGACACATTCACACCTGAATGGATCTATGTAACTCTACACTCGTACAAACACACTCAGACAAATAATAAACAGCACTTCACTGCATGCCACACATAGTTAAATGTGGTCCTTAGCACTGCGAATGCAGTTTTCACTTTTCCAAAATCTTCCCCCTTTATTATGTTTTTTTTCCCCTTTGTCTTCCTTAGTCTGACATCCCTTTCCTTCTTCTCACCAGTCCAACCCCTAACTGGATGTGCTTGCAATGTAATTAAGGAATTGCTAACAGTGTAGAAAAGCATGTGCTTGGGTAAACAGCTAAATGCTTAATAGCTGCTTGTGGTGCCTAGATTGCCTCCCTCTTAAATATGTGTTCAGTGTCAACCAATGTGTCTGTGCTCCCTGTCTTCTGTGTCCTGTGCAGCGGTGTCCATTTCATAGTCAGTGAGGTTGCGGTTTAAAAATAGCATACTAGCTTCAAGAAAGGCAATTTTCTTACAATAGCAATGTACACCAATGTAACATATTGAAAAGTAGGTAAAGACAGAGTTCCCTATTTATTTTTAAGGCATACTAACTCTTGCTTGCTGTAGGTAAGTCTAGTCTTTGAAAATATACAACTATTTAAATCTCTCATATATTTTATGATAATCCTGATTTTCTTAATCTTACAGTATATGTATCTTTCCTTTAAATTAAAAGATTATCTTTCCATTCTTTCAAGTCTTCTTCGTTTCTATTTCTGTTTCTGTTTAGCGCATTTTATGTGCAGTCTACAGGACAGCATGAGGGCAACACACAGGCACTGGAATACAGATGCCATGAAACTTGCAGCATGTCTACAGTAGATATTCAGGCTACAGAGTAAGACAAGGGAGTTTTGACTGAAGTGTAGACGTTGCCACATTAAGTTTTTGGCAGTATACAGATTCCAGAAGAGGGAACAGGTTTGGGAAAGGGTGGGCGCTATTTCAGGACAGTTTACAGAAAAGGGGAGGAAGGGGAGGAGGAGGGAGGGGTTGTACGGTGTAAGAGAGATAACCAGATGCCTGATGAGGTTATACTCAAATCCGTTACAGCCCCCTTGCAGCTGTTAACTAGCTGACGATTGTGTTATGTTCATTTTTTTTTCTTTATGCCATTTAAAATACCATGTGCTGATGTTTTACCCAAAAAGAACCCAAAAAACAAAAGGTCACGAAATTGTTGAGAAGTTACTGCGAGGGCCTTGCTCTGTGTGAATAAGCACATTAAAACACATACAAGAAACAACATTGGATGTGGGAGTGTGAGGTCGTAAACAGTGCCTGTGTGGCTGTATGTGGACTATAAAGCAGAAACACAGACAAATGTGATTTGTTTAAGGTATAACTTTTGATTTCAAATTCGACAACATGTCCAAACCCAGTGTGTGCGAGTAGTTCTATGCAAGTAAACAAAAATTACCGTTGAGTTTTTTTGTTTGATTTTTTCTATATGTGTGTGTGTATGTGCACCTGAGGGCATGCATGTTACCACGCACCAGGCAGCAGGATCATACTCGGCCCATATCCTGACATACTCATCCAGGTGGTGAGGTCCCAGTATGGATGAATCCCTAGTCAGGTACTCAAAGTTGTCCATGATGACGGCTACAAACAGATTCAGCATCTACACGTGCAAACAGGAAAACACACATACACAAGTAGAAAGTTGAACAGCTGATTTTATAAGTGGACCATTTCAAAACTGCTTTCACAAAATCATTAGTTTAATAATTATATCTGAAGGAACAGAACTCGAACAAGTTGCCTGTTTACTGTTGAATTGCTTATTTCATTCATTTCTTATTGAATTTTTTAAGCTTTTTGAATGGTGATTATGTTGGATTATGTTGTCTGTGCTCACCAAGAATGAACAGAAGAAGATGAAGGAGACAAAGTAGAGGTAAGCAAACTGGCTGCCACACTCTGGCTCTGTATTCCCTGACAGGGGGTCACACTCTTTATTCCCCAGACATGACAGCATGATCTCGTGCCACGCCTCCCCTGTTGCGCTCCTACAAATACAAAAAAAGATTCGTTGATTTATGAAAGATCCATTGACGAGTTTAAAGTTTAGCAAAACTGTCACAGGTTTGTTATGGGTGGTTCCATGGAAAAAAAGTATTGCATTTGACCACAGAGGCATGTCCACACACACACACACACACACAAGCACCTGAAGAGAAGCATGAGAGCTTGTATGAAGGTTCGGAAATTGTTGTGTTGGTTGATGGCGCTCTCTCCGTCTTCTTCGATAGCAATATTCCCAAACAGCTGTTGAACACAATCAAACATTTAACACTGAAGACCAGAGTATCATCAGCCTTTGCCACTAACTCACAACTAAAAAGTTGGAATAACACTCTGAAACTTAATGTATGCCATTCCCACTGCTTTCATAATAATCTTCCGGCTCCCATCATGCACCAAATCCTTACGACCATTATCATCATCCTCATTCTTCTTCCATACCTTGTCCCCCTCCTCATCATCATTATCCTATAAAATACATTTAATGCGTCCCAAAAGCACTATAGTGCATTTCAGCATGAGGCTCTCACCCACCTGCATCCCAATGATGGCATAGATGAAGAACAGCATGGCAATGAGGAGGCAGACATAAGGCAGGGCCTGAGGAAAGACACATTAATTGTTTGGTGCTTGATACATATGAATGCTTTGTGCAGGGTATATGAGACTGCACCAAGGCGTCATCTATGTATATATACACAATATTGGATGTGTGTATGTCTGTAAAATTAAGACAAGTGAATGCATATGATTTCTCCCTGTGCCTGTGACATGCTGTATAGTTGGGTATATACCTTGAAGGACTGAACGAAGGTCCAAAGCAAGATGCGGATGGTTTCTCCCTGCCTCAGCAGCTTGATGAGACGAGCTGCCCTGAACAGCCTCAGGAAACTTAGGTTGATGAAATTATTCTACAGTACAGCCACAACATAGCCAGAGAGAAAGACAGACAGAAAGAAAGGATGGGGTGTAGAAAGGATCGCGATTGAAAGTTGAAGATAGAAAAGAGAAGGAAAAGGTGAAGGAAGTAATAAAGGGAGATGGGGGAAGGGGTCAGAATAAAGGGAAAGTTAGTTGTAGTGCAAAGTGTGCAAACAATTTTCTTTAGACAACCAAAACAAAATAAAAAAATGAAAGGAAAAACAGTCAAACCCAAACTGAAGGAGTTTCAAACTCAATACAAAAGAAAGGACCAGGAGCCAAACAAGTCAAAGCAAACCAAACTCAGATCAGCAAGGCTCCAACAAGCTTTTCATATCCATTAGGTTAGACAAAACCAAACAAAACAACACAAGGGAAAGGAAATCATCCAAATCTAACTACTTTCATCCAATTGGGTTATGTAGTAGTAATTGTGGTAGGGTTGGTGAGTAGTTAAAGTGCAGGGGCGTCAGGACATTTTCTTGGAAGGACAACCAAATGCACTAATTCTCTCAAGGCAAAATATGCAATATTTTAAAATGAAGCAAGCACACAGCATGCAGATGTGCAGTAATACGAGTCAAAGCAGCAAATCCATGGCAGCTGATGCGCCATCCAATAGGATTGGCTGCCAAAGTCATGTGACATACTGTAGTGATGTCACAGCCAAATAAGAGCAAGAGGGTGGTTGAAGGACCAGTTAAGGTCATTGTATCCAAAGTGACTGAATTTAGGTTCATACATTTTCAGTTTTCAGTTGAGACATCTATGCAGCAATTAAAATAGATTTTTTTAATTTTAAATATATACAAATTATTATTATCAATTTACAAAATCTGTTATATAATACACAGTTCAACCATTTATCGCAGTAAAGAAGAACAGATAGGAGTTTGAGACTTGAAGTGCTTAAAAGGGACTGGCAGCAGGCACATGCATGTTTCATCTACAATACAGCATGTATTACAGTGCGCTGTGTGTGTGTGCGCGCATTGTGAAAATAAAGGTTCCTGCTAAAGATATGCAAGGGGTCACATGCATCACTTGTTCTCTCTGACAGGGCCAAAGCTCTGGACTCACTGTCTTTACTAGAAACACTCTCCCAGTCACTGTCTTATGTCGCTTATATATGTGCATACAATGACTGATTTCTCTCAATGGATAGATGTAGCAGTCTGTTCCAGTTTACATAATCTGATGTTTTACAAACTGAACAGTAGTTTTCTGTAAATCTGTAGGCTTTAAGGCTGAATAATATATATTTATATATGTGTGTATACAGGATATATTGACACAGTGACTGGCAGAGAGGTTAGTCAACTTGGTGACAAATGAAAATTTCACAGATTTAGAGTTCACTCAGAGTTGAGGGTTCTGGGTGGTGGGGAGGTCAAGCAAAACATGCACACTTCACAGCCATAACAGTGGCTGGGATGCAGTTAAAACAAATGCAGTAAAATAAGATCTCCAAAAAATTACAAACCATCTACATGTGGATGTTGCAGACATATGGTTTATAGCGGCAAATTTTTGGATTTTTGGTTGGTTCGAAGAACAACCAGAGAGATTGACCAAGCCAGTTGTCATGGGTGGACACAGAGGATTCATAGTGCATTTTGATTGGATGGTATCGCAGGAAGTAGTAGGTGTTGGGGGGGGAGAAGGGGATGGGGCGAAGTAGATTACAGTAGATCGTCGTTAAGTTTGTAGACGATTTAAAGAAAGCATGTAAAAAGATAAAAAACAAGAAAGAAATCAACAGTCAATACAGAGACAAGTCAGCACAGCAGCAGGTTTCTGTCTGCACATTTTGTACATCCATAGAGCAGGGATACCACAGATCGAGACAACAGGGCATTATTGGAAATATTTATGGATTCTGGAAATATAAATATGACTGCATACTTGATTAAAACCCAACAAGTTTAGTAAATATTCTAGTAAATATTTACTAGAATCTGGCTGGCAGATAGCATTAATTTAAGCTTTGAGAGTGCTTGAATCATTGGTATCCCTTGCTTCCATAGATAGACCTGGTAGGTAAGGTGTGTAGGTCACAGCACTTGATAATGGCTGTGCAGATCTTAAATATGGTTGAGCAAATACTGTACACATTTGACTTTGTCATTCTTGGGTATCCATTTTTGAATTACGTAGAATCAAAGCCATCCAAGAGGTTGTTACATCTGCTGAATACAATTTATGTATTCCATTCCTACCAGGTCCCACCTGTAAATCTGCAAGTGTAACTCTTAAAATGCGCTAAGACAGAACGCAAAGCAAAATTTCAACTCACATGATTAGCTAGCAACTATGTGTTTGTCTCTTATTTTTTTACCTGTCATCACTTTAGATTAATGAAGCAGATTTATGAAGCCTCAGGAAAAGTGCAATTTAGTTTTTACAATATACTCTGCAAATTTTCAAATCACGCAGATGCGTTTTCACCTCAGTTTGCACCAGCCTGGGCGAATTTGTGCGTAACATTAACTAACATACATACACTGACTTTGTATGCAATCGATCTGTGTCTGAAAAACGCCTCATGTTCCGTCTGAACACACCTTTAAGAACAGCTCTATCCCCAGTTACACACACTCACACACTGAGACACACTATGTCGGCACACAGCTCACATATCAGCAGTTCCATGTTCACTCTGGCAAATAAAATAACCTTTGTTTTTTGACTGGTTTCTCAGTTTATGATTCATTTTGCACCATTTAGGGCTTTCAGGTCCAAACAGCTGAAACTACTGACTGTAAATCATTAAATTAAAACTCTAAATAAACTAGAGTTATCTTAAGTCATGATAAATGCCACTATATTAAGTAACACTATATCTTAACAAGCCAGATAATGTGGTCTGACTGTGTAAATATTGCATCGTTGCTTGATGCATGGACTACCTGGCCATCTTACCATCACTGACTCAAACAGAGCACTGTATAGCAATAATGTAATTCTGGACACAGAATCTAGTTAATCTGACCATTTACTTTCAGCTATGATATTAAAGTATGAGCCCATAACTTTCACACTTTTGTAGTCCAGTTGTTCCAGCTGCAGATCCTCTATTGGCCACCTGAGGTGCAATCTGATAATCTGACTGAACATTAGGTTGCTTGCAGGAGGTCGCTACAGAGCATCAGCATGCTTCCTGCCTTGCTGTCAGTGGCTCAGTGATGGCTAGCTGGAGTCTGGTCTCTCCTCGTCCCACCAACTGGGGCAATTATATAAGACTTTCAAGAGATGCTCATGCATGACTGAGCAATACAAGGCTCAACAGTGGCCTCTAACTCATGCTCTCCCCTAACTCCTTGTCTTGTCTACTGTATGTTTTTTAGACAATGTGACAGACGTGCAAACCCACAGACACATGCTGACGCTCGCCTAACAGTCATACTTGCTCAACAAACATACATTCAACAAAAATTGCATATACAATATCATGTGTGTCTGACTCCACATTATAGATCTCTCAAACATACGCATCTACACACAAACCCCTCAGATCCTTCTACTCACCCCAAGCTCGGTAACCAGGATGTCAGTGATGCTGCCCAGAACTGTCACACAGTCAAAAATATTCCAGGCATCTTTGAAATAATTCTGTGATCAGGACAAAAGAGAGACAGAAGAAGGACAAGAGGGGGAAAGAGAAGATAGAGGAGAATGAAGTGGAAATATGGGAGGTGAGAAGGTGATGAGTTGACATGTAAAAGGTAGACAAACATGGATGTGGCAGGGAAGTAGAAAGGGCAAGCAAGAAGGGGATGGAACAGATAAAATATTGACAGAGAAATGGATAATGCAACCAGATGGAGCATTGACAGACCACATTGAAATAACAGGGAAAAGGCAGGATGGCAAGATTGAATTAATGATACAATCAAAAAGGAAAAAAGTGTGTAATGCAGAAAGCGATTGAGGGGTAAAGAGTGAAAAAGTTAGGGAAAGGAGGAGTAAGAAAGAGAGAACAAGAGTCAGACAGAGAAAGAAAGAGAATAAGAAAGTGGAAAAAAAAGACATGTCAGTGTTCAACAGGAACAGGAAAGAAATTAGATGAGACAAATGGACCATCGGTGACAGCATGTTGGATGGATGCCAGCAGACAGGCAGGGGACAAATTGTACTGCATCAGAGGACTACACCAGCCATCAAACATCAAATACTATATATCATGAACCAAACCCACACAAAGTCATACTCAATTCTTTCTAGCTTCCAAAACCTTCATCAAAAAAAAGCACTGCATTCCTCTCTTACATCTAATGAACTCAGTCCATATATCTGCACATAAACATTTATCCACAAACACACATAAGTGTAAATTTTTAAATTTTCTGTTCACAAGTGGAGCGACTCAAAGAGAAAGACTGTGGCATGGTGAGGAGAAAATGCTGATGAGTGAGGTCTGCTTCTTTTGCTCTCCTACATATTGCCCGCAGCCAAACTGTGCATTAGAAAAGTGGAGGGACATGGAGAGACCAAGGGAGGCGGCTATTAAAATAAACCACCTTGACTAACGCACACACACAGATGTCTCCGAGGCCTGGTGTTATTTATGTGTATGATTGTGCAAGCTGAGGGGCACGAGTGTATTTAAGGGTGCTCTCCTAAATTCAAATTCTATCCTGCTTAATCTCCGCCCTCTCTGTAATCTTTGCTTCTCTTTTTACCGCCTATCTGTCATTCACTCTCCTTCTTCTAATTACTGTATTACCGTCCCCCATCAGTCCTGTATCTCCTCCCAACATTTATCCCAAAACTATCTCTTCTATCCATTTTTACCTTCTCCGCCTTCCTTCCATTCCTCTGGAGCTCCGATGACTGCACACGTCACCACTGACTTTTAGAAGTTTCCAGTTTCTTTCCCCCTTTCCTTTTTCCCAATAATAGTATTTCTCTTTGTCATCATTTCCCCCCAGTTTCTCCTTAAACATGTAAGCAATAATCAATAAGAGACTCCACTGTGTTCCAGGGGAACAAAATAATGCACAGGGCTCTGGTGAGGACCTCTACAACATGAAACAGAGCAGCATTTATATTTGCCAAATCCAGTGTTTTCTATATCCTAGCCTCATCTAGCACACTCTTTGGTTATCTTAGTATAGCTCTGTGTACTTTTTTACTTTTGAATTTTAGGTGTTTTGCTGTCATCAGATGTGATTGGCCAAGCACCATTTTGTCCAAAATGTTAAAATCTTTCTGGAGTGTTTTGCTCATTAAGTTTGTTTTTTGAGTGAATCTCAGCCTTTGGCTCTGCATTCTGTCCATCAGACACCATATTTGTTGTCTATGTGGATACAGTGATACCATGAAATAACAACAGCTAATTTTTCAGCCCTTTCTACGAAGATACAGCAGAGCAGTATCCCCCCCCACCCCCCCACCCCCCACACACACACACATACACACATACACACACACTCACCAGTGCTCCGAAGGCGATGATCTTGAGTACACACTCCATGGAGAAGAGGGATGTAAACACTATGTTCAGGTTGGCTAACACAGCTTCATAGGTATCAGAAGCTCCGTCATACTATAAGCAAACACACACACATACACACAGGCAGCGCACACATTCATACCAGCAAACCAGTGTACAAATACAAGAGAATGGATTGCCATACACACAGGTAAGTGTGCATTAAGGTAGACACACATACAGACACACACACACACACACCACCAGAGACAGAAAGGAGGGCGAGTATAAAGACATATAAAGAGACATACAGTTCAGTTCAGTTCATTCAAAGGACAGTCAGACATGTTCATTAAAATGTTTTCATCACAGGAAACAGTGTACACAGAGAGATCTGAGTAAGTCCAACCTATTGAGTGTTTATATTTTGGCACTGAGGGGTGGACAGCAAGAGATAAACAGATGGAGATAAAGAGAGATGGATGTTCAGCTGCTCAATACTCAGCAGTTTATGTTGTTTTAATTATGTGTATTTATCGTTATGTGTGCATCACTGTTTCTGAAGAATGCAGACTTTTACCTTCATCATCAGCACAACTGTGTTGAGCGCGATCATTGCCATGATAGTATACTCAAATGGTGGCGACACCACAAACTCCCACATTCGGTACTGAAAGCTCAGCTTGTTCTGGGGCATGTGGCGTGTCAGAGGCTTGGCGTTAATGGCAAAGTCTATACAGGCTCTCTGCAAAAAAACAAAACAAAACAAAGGTTTAGTTTTCATCCTGCCATGATCTTGTCGTTTCTTCTCTCGTTTCCTCTATCTATCCCTTCTTCTCTAACCAGCAGTTATAATTCTCCCTCTTTCTGCCTTCCAGCCACCCTTCCAATACCCTGTATCTCTACGCTCGTTCACCTCGTTCTTTTCTAAACTGTAGTCCTCCATCATCTTGTCCCCTTGCTCCTGGAAGGTGATGATGATGAGAGCCACGAAGATGTTGACGAAGAAGAAGGGGAAGACCACGAAGTACACCACGTAAAAGATGGACATCTCCATCCGGTATCCCGGGCTCGGACCCTGGTTCTCATAAGTCGCATCCACTGAATGCTTCAGCACCCTGCAGAGGTAGTGAAAGGGAATGGGAGAAGGTTATAAGTTTGTCAGAAAGTATATGGGCTGCATGTGACTATGCATGTTTATGCATACTCACTGCGGCCACCCCTCTCCAGTAGACACGGTGAAGAGGGTGAGAAGGGCCCAAGCCACGTTGTCGTAGTGGAAATCGTACTTCTTCCACTCCCGCTTCTGCGCCTTCACTTCGTTATCACGTTCATAAACCAGATACTCGCCCCTGAAATGTGGATACGACATCATCCGCTCAGTTTGCTTCAAACTGTGTGTGTATACATTATTTTTTTCTGAGTAGATACTAAAGATGCAGAGGATAGTTGCAGAGTTGATATACTATATTAAGAAAGGGACCAGAAAAGTTTTACCACTCAGGGTAAACACAGTTGTTGGTATTTTCTGACCTGCAGTCACGCTCAAACTCTTTGGATTCATCAGTGCAGTAAAAGAAACGTCCCTTGAATAGCTGCACAGCCACCACAGCGAAGATGAACATGAAGAGTAAGTACACAATCAGGATGTTGAGCACATTCTTCAGAGAGTTCACCACACAGTCAAACACAGCCTGAGGATTGAGAGAAGGAAGGACACAGACACTCACTGTAATTTCTGTATGAAAGAAACACACTGGCTTGACATTATTTGTGTATTTTGGTCTCAAACTGTGGCATCAAATGCTATCAAGTGGTTAAGAGGCAAAAACGAAAACCTATCTAGGTTAGTGTCACTGTGAACTGATTTAAAATGAATGGCAACTTTTTGATGAGGTCAAACGAGGTCAGACATTTCCTAGGTAAACATACCTTGAGTTTGGGAAGACGTTTGATAGTCTTCAGAGGTCGTAACACTCTCAGTACCCTCAGAGACTTGATAGTGCTGATGTCTTTTCCCTTACTGCTCCCCCTGTATGTGTACACATTCATACCCACACCAACACACAGAAACAGATGCATACATGCACACATGTACACAACAACACAAACACACACACATACACATTGGAAGAGTCAGCAGGTTCAGGGAGATACGAGGGGCTCAGTCCTCTTGATTCCAAAATGGCAGTGAGAAGCCATTACTGGATGACTTTTGTGTCCGAGTTAACTCAAAATGAGTAACTGCGTCAGGGTTAAATATATAGCAATACATGCAGCATTGCTATCATATTACACTTTAACCTTATTTCTAAGTGTGAGGTTAGCATTGTAGCTACATGCTAGAGTTAGGTGGTGTATTACAACTACAGTACATGCTATGGGAACAACTGATATCATTCCCGTCTAAATGCTAACTGGTAGCTACACTTGTTTAATACTTTGCAATGTATTTCAAAGCATTACAAAGACAAATAAAGCCTTGGCTTGCACATGCCCAGCTAATGGTGAAATATATTCATGCTGCATTGAAACCTTGCTTTCCATGCTGCAATATTTCTTCTTTTAAGCAGCAGTTTGAGTGATGGAGAACTCTATTCTACACAGAGACATTTGCAGAGAGAGTTTAGTCATGGTCTCAGTTAGACATAAATAACCCGATATTTGCTGTCAGCAGTGGTGTAACGGAAGCCTTGTTAGAGTGGTAACTTAGTGTAACGTGCCCTTCTGTTATTGTAACGACAGCGTGGAAATACTGCTCGTTGCAGATAGTTTAAAAAAAAAAAGGGTAAAAATAACTTCTTAAATTTTAAATGCAAGTCACAATTTTCTGGTGTGCTTAAAAGTGGTAAAAACTTGAATGAACAGCCAAACTCTCTCTTTGGATGGCTCAACCAGTTAAGCACTATGAACTCTAAACTACAACCAGGATTAGCTGGTTTCACAGCATTGTTCAAACAGCATGGAATCTTGTCTTGTAGGCCATTTTGGCCAAGACACAGATATTTTAGCAAGCATTTCTTGCTGAAATGCTGAGCCAAACCTCTTTCATTTAGCACTTTTTAGACTTTGGATTTCTAGGTACATGTGTGAGAGAAGAGAAATGATCATATCAGACTGCAAAGAAACAATATTTAGATAACTGATGCTAAAAGTAGGCTACTCTGTAAACAGCAAAATCCTAACCTGTTTACTTAAAAAACATCCTTTTTCTAAATTCCTCAGATCAGGGTGAAGAAATTAAGGTCAAAAGTCACAGACTGTGGTCCTTAGGGAAGAAGGCAGCTGTGTGTACAGCTGTGTGTGTCTTACAGATGTTACAGCAGATGGTAGACTGCTGGTAGTTGTATCTGAGTAGGGTTTGTGTGTGCAAATGTGCACACAGGTGCATGGGTGTGTCTGTGTGTGTGTGTATGATCACATGACTCTTAGGTTCCACAGCATTAGCGCAAAATATCACATGATATCTGTGTGATTCATTTGAGAGCCTGACGCAGGTTGACTTGAGGTTGGTTTAGTTGTGTTTGAGTCAGAGCTGTTCCATGGCGAACAATGGAAAAAAAGGGAAGAATAGACATGTACAGTCAACTGTGATGAGAGATGGATGAAACGGAAAGAGATGTGTGGTCAGAAAAACAGGCACTGAGAGTGCAGAGGGAGAAATGAGGAGGAAAAAGAAAGAGCTTTACCCGCCGCCGCTGTTGGTGGTCCAAACGGAGATATGAGAGAGGGGTGAGAGACAGCGAGACAAAGGGAGAGAGAGACAAAAAGACAAAAGGGTGGGAGAAAAAAAACAGAATGGGACACAGAGAAAGGAGGGATTTCGAGGGAAAACATCCATATGAGACAGAGAGAGGAAAAAAAGAGAACACAAGGCCTGCTTTTTGTTAGATCAACCCTCCCACCCGCAGACTACTGCTAGCAAATCAAACATACACATGCATTTAAACACTCACACTCACAGTTTAGACAAGAAGTGTGAGTAAAACACAGCAGCGAAGGACTGCCGTCGTTACTACTATTTCTTTACTACAAGCTAGATGTCGCATCTGGGAGCCACCTTTACTGCTATCGTCATTTCATCTGGAAAATAAAACTGGACTAATTGCATAATTATATTAATAATTTAATTTAATAATTTTATCAAAACGTCAGGGTATCTCTTTAAGCTAACCGAGGTTGGTCAGTTTTCACGCCTGGAAATAAAGCTCAGTCTGGCTGCAGAAATGTGCAGGACAGCGGCACAAGCGGTCCAAGACACCAGCAGCCCTCAGACCAGACTAATTGGATTAAAGGAGCGATAAACATCTCCAGTGAGACTACTGAGCATTTCTGGAGTGCTGTTTGATTCCCACCAATTGAATTAAGGCACTATCTGGATGTGTATGAGCCTGTTCTGACTGGTTCGGATCTCCCCATCGACCATTAGT
Source organism: Toxotes jaculatrix (assembly GCF_017976425.1). Classification (NCBI taxonomy): domain Eukaryota; kingdom Metazoa; phylum Chordata; class Actinopteri; family Toxotidae; genus Toxotes; species Toxotes jaculatrix. The sequence continues at coordinate 13,013,523 of NC_054411.1, read as the reverse complement.
GTTGTTAACCCCTATCGCAGTTAAATCAGACTTTATTGGTTGAACTGGGCTTAATTGATTGTCTTTATGTTAACATACCGTACGTACCAGACTTGCCTGTATAATTACAGTTTTCTCTCTCTGGTATTCATTTATTAATCATATTAACTTATTCATTCATGGGAAAATTGAATGATTTAAATGTTTGGCTGCTGTGCTGCTTTTGTATGCTCTTTTATTATTTTGAAATTTTCTGTGATTTTTTCCCCAGTAATTTTATGGCATTTTTATCACTTATCATTTTGTCACTGCATATATCTGTTTATTAAGCTATACCTAACAGTTCTCTGGGAAGTACAGACTTTGTCACAGAGAGAAGAAATACAGACACTTATAAAGTTGGCCCACATATAAATATGGAACGAAGAGGTTAGAGGACACAGAGTTAAGGACAGAAGCACATAGATAATACACACACAAACAAACACAGACAAATTTATGTGTAACACATACAGGAGTAGATTAAACTGAAATTAGGGGTAAGTGTTAGAGAGAAAACACACAAACAAAGATGATTCAGAAAGAAGGACTGGGATAAAATCCAGTCTTGAAGATGGGGCACCACCACTAGAACCCTGGAGCACCTGCCATGTTTATGCTGTCTTTATTCATGCTGGCCTGGAATCAGTAACAATATGCTACAGTACAAAGGAGCAGTAAATGTAATTTTTGGGGGATTTTTTTGTGCAAATTCTTCATTCAAAGAGTATATGTACTCCTCAATCGCATGGAAAAGCTGCAAAATCTAGGCTATGTAAGATGCTGAATCACTTATAGCACAGCTATATGGAGTTGGACCACAGAGAAGGTTGAAGTGGTTGCAAACATCTGTGGCAAACACAACACTCAGGTCACATTTTACATTGATGTTACAGAGTCATTATAGGGGCCTGGTGGCAGAGACATCAATTTACCTATTGACAGTAGTCTTGAAGTAACATCATGCAATGCAGCCATAGGACATAAAATAAATAAACGGCTGTGTCTTCGACCACAAAACAGTAAATTACCTTGAATGTTTTGATTGACAAACTAATGATAAATATCAAATATCTGTAATGAGCATGGTTGGAATGGGGTTGAAAGATGCATTTTCCTAAGTTCTATAGAGATTTTGGGTGTTGTTATGAATGATGAAAGAGGTGAAAGGATGGTCAAAAAGCAAAGGAGGGAAGGGAGTGCATTCTAACTGGGGACAGTTGGGTATTCTGTCCAAGATTTCTTTGACTATAATAAACAACTTTAGGCTTCACTACAGTTCAGCCTGGAAAAACAGTTTAAAGGAGAAATAAAGCGACAATCTTGAGGACACCATGCTGGGAAAATGCAAAGTGGAGGGCTTTTTCTTAGGACGCTTGCCAAGTGTAAACCTATCAGCTTATGACTCAAAGCCATCAAGGGTTACGGTGGTGAAAAGCTGATGCAAACTTATGCAGAATTTAATTATTTATGTGACTTAAAGCTGGATTAATTAAAATGGTCCTGTGGCCTCACGAACCACACATTTAGGAAATTTGGGGTAATTCATCATCCCAGTGATTAAAGTTCTGTTCATATTCTTTCAAGTCAGATCTGTTACTTTAGGAAACAGTGCTGTTGTATCAGACTGCATTATATTAAAATGCCACATTTAGAAATAAGATTTATTTCAGAGCTATTGTACTGGGATGGATTCAACTGCACAGGTGTACAGGTACCTAATGGCATAAACAGGTAACTCAGTGTGTGTTGCTAGTTTATTGTTGTTGGGAAATGAAATGGATGGAGCAACCATAGCATAGGGTATATCTGAACATGATTTCAGGGGACTGAAAACAACAAAACGTTCATGACTGAACTATAGACAGAATCATAAATGACAAATGTCTTAGCTCAGTGGTCAATAGGCTGGTGTGTCACATTTTTGCTCAGACTTAATGAGAAGGAATGCTGACAGCCAGCTAAAGTTGTGCTAAGCTCGTACCATGGCAGATTTGCTTTGAGGGAAATTACATAATGGTCACCTACTCAATGTAACTAGTAAATCCTTTTCCCTCCATGTGAGAACACTTCTTGCATCTGCTTGACTTATCATCATAGGTCCACACCCCCTCTCAGGTGTATCCCATACATGAGATGACAAAAAAACAAACATCTGTAGGGCCTGAATGCACAGATGTTGCTGTTTCCTGAAAATACACATTGAATTTTTAAAGTCATGAAATAGGATCAAGCACAGCCTTACGTTTCTGCAGATGACCTGTGTGAGAACTGTGTCAGGGGTTACAGCATTATCATTATAGACTTACTGCCCTCTATATTACATTTAACATTGACTGCAGTCCTGCGGAGTCTTCTTCTCAACCATGCAAAAGCAGGACAGTAAATCCCAAAACTCACATTTCATGCTTTGTACTCAGTAAAGTACTCATAACCTATGCCCTAAGTTAACCGAGTTATGCAACTATAACTGTATTTACTCTCACAGTCATGCAGATTAAGGTTTAAAATACCTGCTTTGTCCTGGTGAAGGGTGTGGAGATTTTTGGGAGCGAGCTCAGCATGACCTCGTCTGGCTTTGCATAGGACCTTTAATTCTAGAACGCCCTGGGCACTAAAGGGTTACAGGTGCAAAGGGTGGTCCTCACCTCTCACAGAGGGAAGAAGTGGTGGGTAGGAAGGGAATGCCGAGATACAACTGTATAGCATGTAGGGGCGCAGGGAGTTTGGTGGTGGGGCTTAGAAATGACAGGGCTGTGGGAGCAAAGCTGAATGAGAAAGAAAAGGCAGAGGAAATGGCCAGATGTGGAGGACTGACCATTTGTAAGCACAGACGGGAACAGGTTTAATGGAAGAGTGGACCAAAGACAAGAGAATGGAGAGATGGTAAGAGAGTGAGAGAAAATGTGTGAGAGAGAAAGAGAAAGAAGAGGCAGCGAAAGCCCAAGAGTGAGCCGTGGGTCAATAGAGAAGAAAAGGGGAGGCTGTACTCCAAGGTGCCAGTGAGGCAGCAGACAGGCAAGAGAGGAGGAGGAGCGAGGAGGAAAGAGAAGAGAGGACAGGGGGAGGCAGGAGGGAGACTTACGTGAAGGCGAAGGCCACCAGAGCACCACTAACCACTATAAAGTCAAGGATGTTCCACAAGTCCCGGAAATAAGAGCCCTGGTGCAAGACCAACCCCAGATCCACCATCTACAAGAGAAAATGAAGGTATGAATCTGAGATGTGAGCCCCTGGACATGGATACAAAAATGTGTAGACCTCATTTGACCCGGGCTTCTCAATACTTCTGAAGTAAATGGTTTATTCTTGATTTGGGATATTGCCATACCTTTATCAGCATCTCAAATGTGAACACTCCTGTGAAGACATAGTCAAAATAGCGAAGAACCTGTGAAAAGAGAAAGAGGGAGTGATTTGCTACTGCATCCAGCAAATGGAAAAGAGTGATAGGGTAGATATGCATGATGATTTCAAATTCAGACGTGGAGCAGTAATTTTACACTTGGGTGAGTTATTTGATTTTAATATCTAAGTAAATGAAAATGCAGTATTATACATGTACTGTAGTATTAAATATCACTGTTTTATTACTATATGAAATTACATCTAATCCATATCATGTTAAGTACATGTTGCAAAAGCAGTACTTCCAAATGATAGTGTAACTGTTTTTTATACCTTTCATTATATTATATAAACATGCTGCACAATAGGAATCTAAAAATTTTTTTACTTACAATCAAAATAATGGTGGGAAATTTAAGTTAATTTGCACGTGTTAAGTTATACTTTATATGGTTTATTTTATTTTTATGTACTGTTCAAGGTAGAAGACTTGAATGTCACCGCAATGGAAATAGCAACCAGAAAATATGATGAAAATAAATAACAGGTATTGTGATAACATGTGTACATCAAATATTTCAGGCAACAAAAACATTGGCACATCACCGTGCGTCAGATTTCTTACATTGTTGCGCGGGGAATCGGGCCAGACGGGATCTTCAGCAGCCAGGGCAATGCTGCTCATGGCAATAACCAGCAGGATACACATCTCAAAATAACGCAGGGTGCAGATGTAGTGACACGCCCTTCGAAAACTAGGAGCAGACAAAGACATTTTTTTCCTCTTGATTTTCTGCTATGGATGCCATTACATCTGCTATTTAAGTATAAGTAGTAAATGTTGGTTCATGTAGAGTTGGTGAGTGTGTCTTCATGTATTTGTGATACTTCCACTTACGGGTTGGTGGTGGATAGGATGAACATGGAGCTGAAGGGAGGCATGGGCCTGGGTCCTCCTTCCCCTCCCTTCTCATCATCATCATCGTCCTTATCCTCCTTCGCTGGCAAAGGCTCCGTGTTGGCATTCTTATTGACTGGATGACGAAAGTTCGTTATTTACAAAAAGAGTTAGAGAAGAAACAACATAAGAGAAGAAAAATAACACATTCATATTGCCCTTACCCTGCAGTATGGCATTGGTGGATGGAAAAATCGGCATGTCTATTGCTGTATAGTCAGGGTGGGGCAGCCTGATGACACTGTTGGCACGGTGATGTCCGATGTTTCCATAGCTATCTAATGTGACCAAACTCCCCCGGGTGCCACTGTTAGCAAGATGGAGGGCAGACCCAAAGCCTGGGGCCACAGTGTGGCTGGCAACTGGATTAGGATGACTCTCGCCAGGTGGGGTAGAGCCAGAGACCAGTTTGGTATTCATGAGGTTGTCCATATCCTCGCTGTACTGGCTGTCTTGCCTAGAGAGGGTCTTTTGGATGGGCCGTGTAGTGGAGAGGTTAGGGACACTGCAATCCCTAGAAAGAGGGAGTGAGAAGGAAAAGAGATGCGAGGAAAGAAATGAAACACAGACAAAACATCAGTACAAAGAAGAGATAATCATAATGAGACCAAAACATCAGTTAGTGAATATCCAAAAATGTCTTTTTGGCATTGGAAATTTGCAGCCACGTGCACTGGACATACTTCCTTCTGTGCTGGCACATTCTCTTCCCCTCGCCCTCTGTTTGGTTGCCATGGCGATTCCTTCTTGGCCTCCTCTCATTGCCATCGCCAGCTCCCTCCTGTTCTCCTCCTTCTCCACCTCCGTCCACCCCTTTGCTCTTGTGTCTCCCTGTTTTTCCAGCTCCTCCCCCGCCATCCTCACCGTCTTCTGCATTTTTTCGGTGTGACCGGGGCTTCCTGTGCTCCGACTGCCCTCCACCTCGACTGCCGCTCCGGGTATGGTGATGCCGCCTGGACGGCCTCTCCTCCGAGCCTGGCCCAGGAATCACTGTAGTATCCAATCGAACGTGAGAGGTGTGGTGGTGGTGGTCACCTTTACGGCTCCGCTTGCTTTCTGTGGACTCGCCCCGCTCCAGGGGAGCCCTGACTGGACCAGACCCTCCTCCACCACCCCCTCCTACTTGCCCACTGTGTTCATGGAGGCGTGTTTGTCTGTGGAGCTCATCAGCAGGATGGTGCTGGCTGAAGCAGAGGTCCGAATTGTTGGCAGTGGTCTTGTTGGTGTTGTTGTTGCGGTTCTCATGGGGGTCAACCACCAAGGGTCGATCCAGGTGGGTCTTCATGTCGGGACGTATGTGCCGTGAATAGTTCACCTGTAAGCAGAGCAGAGGATAGAGAGGAAGCAGGAAACAGGAAAGATTGAAGATACAGAAGAGACAAGAGGAGGAGTTATAAAGTTATAATCTACAAGTGCAAGACTAGCAAGACAAAAAGAGTCTAAATAAATTACTGATGGCAAATCGACTCTTAATAGATAATAAACTATACATAAATAAACACCAGGTACGCAACATGTAACATTTCATCATCACTGACATAATTGCCGTCACTTGTGTACACTGATAGCACAAGTCTAGGGGCCTTTGTTTGCCTTGTCCTTTACATTGTTGTGCTCCTCCCTCCCTGTCCTTGCCTTCCAGCGGTCGTCAGGGTCCAGCTCGTTATAGAGAGCCTCGCGGCTGGATGCCAGAGTCTGCTTCCTCAGCTCCTTGGTGCGTTGTTCCCACACCGACTTACTGACTCCCTTGTTGTGGTTCTTCTGCTGCTCCTTACTGCAAAATGAAACAGGGTGGACAGGCAGGAGGGGATTGACAGCATTAAAGACCAGTTCAGAGACATACAGTGCTGCGCAAATATACACACAAAGATGTGAGAATGATGTGAAAACCAACACCAAAATATAAGTACATAAAATAGCCAGGACGTAAAGACACACTGGGGGCCACAGACATTTAAAGGGTCATTTGGCTGGACCTATAGAACAAGGCAGCTCAACAGAATAAGGTTCTGGGTGTCTACACAGCTTGCCAAAGCACAGGGCAGGACAGCCCTAGCTTGGTAAACCATGTGGGGACACAAAATGGAGGATAACACTGAGGCAAGGTCAGATTTTGTTATCATAATCTAAAATTAACCTACCCAAACTGAAGTATTAATGAATGAATAATTTAATGAACAGGCTTTATGCAGGACAAATAGCCAAAATGGCGCCCCAAAATCCCCACTGAGCCTAACTGGATGTGTGTCAAAATCACAGTGAACACAAGAATCTGTTATTGGCTCGACAGACTGAGCAGCGTTTCTTTTTTTTTTAACCTACTCGATACAGAAACGCCCATAAACTGTCAGAGACCACCTCCTTTCTTACCCTCCAAAACATCTAAGAGTGATCAACTTTAAATCCCATTTCTCTCGGGGCCAACAGTGAACCACAGTAAAGCGACAGCCGTACTGCGAGGTGCAGGCAACAGAAAATATACTCTTAAAAATAAGCCAACAACAAGCTAAAGAAAGCCAGGTATGTAATTCATAAAAGAGTTAAGAACAAAGGGACACAGAAAGGAGGGTGTTCTAAAGCACAAAAGAAAGCGAGGAATGATTGTAAAGTCAATAAACAGAAGGGATTCAGAAATGAATAAACAAATAAATAAATACCAGTCCAGAAAGGGGTCGGTAGCGTTGTGACACTCACTGTGTACTTTGTTGCTGAGGAGGGAAACAGCTGGTGAGTGAGATGGCACGAAAGAACAGACAGAAGGAGGATTTCATTCCAAAATGGGCTATCCATCCACCGTTTAAAAAAACAGTCTGCCTACTCTGAACAAATGGTCACTGTTCATATAAAATGCGCAATAAAAAAAAAAAAAAGAATTCTAAAATAAGTCAAATACATTCTTGAAATGCAAAGACTGAACGAATGTCAATAAATCGTAACATTTTTGCCGAAAAAGATTTAGCATTTTGGAATGCAACCCTTCACACACACACACAAACACACACAAAATGCATGCACCCAGACATTCTCACACACACAGACACACAGACACACACACCTCACCAATTTATCCCACCTCTGAATCTAAAGCAGTCCTATTTATTTTTCTTTGTCCTCCTTTTTGCAGTCTCACAAATTTCATCTTTCTTGCATCACACACTTACCCTGCCCTGTTCTGATCTGATCATTCTTTGTGTCTTGAACAAAATCTGTCTCATCTCCTAGATGTCTCTGATGTTCCTACTTGTTTGTACAGTATCTTTAATTTCAAATTTAAATCTTTCTAGCTACCATTGTATGACTTAATTGCACTCTTGTTTTACAAATTCCATCCATGAAAACATGCCTTTGAAACTATAACTTGTGTGCTTATTGCAGAAATATTGCACTAAAATGTTCTCATGAGCCTGTCTCGATGACAATAAATCATACAAAGAGTTTAAGGAATCTAATGAGAATGCTATGCTTTGCTACAGAACTGTTAAGCTCGTTTAGTATACAGTACACACATTCCACGAGGTGTAATACATTAACTACTGAAATCACTATGGTGAGACTCTCAACAGTATAATGATTAAAAACTAATTTACTAAACTGCTCCTCCATTTCTGAAATCTGTTAAGACTGCATGGCTGTTTAAGGGTGCACTCTGTTGGCATTTGTGAGAGTACTAGTTAGGGTTATGCAGCCTTACAACTGTTCTTGCATGGGTGTTATGTAGCTTTCATGGCAGCCTCCGTCCTGAATCTACCATAGAATATCTTCTTAAGAGATTCTTCATGCACCACAGATGTCCCCAAGTTTAAAAGCCCTACTTGGTGCTTGGAATAAAACAAGGACTGTCTGCATTGGAATTTCAATGTCTTTCCTTTGAAGAAATGAGGGATTTGGATTTACATTAATAGAGTGGAATGTAATGCACAGTACAGCCCTATATAACTAGCACCGCATTACAGAGTTAAAAAAACAAACAAACTCTACCTTGGCCTGTTACATTTTTGAAGTACAAAATGATATAGAAACATGTGGGGACATCTGTCTTATTTTCTATACACAGTTCTGTGCAGGTGGCCAGTTTTCTGGATAGACATTTAGGCAAACAACCCAGCAAGTTTGCTGCAGGATGCAAATGTAGCTAATTAAACCAAAACACACTCTTCTCTTTCTCTCTGTCTCTCTCTCACACACAAACAGATACACATGCACTGTATTGAAAAATAAATATTTAACCTTAATAGGACTCCAAGCTAAAATAAAGTTTACTGATACAGACACAAATGCTCACAGCACAGTGAGGTGCAATACAAACAGCACATACGATAACAAGAAGTGTGATTCACGAAATGATGATCTTGTGAGCATGAGTATGTTTCTGTGCGGAAAATTTATAATTGAACTCTTAGGCATGTTTGCTCATTGCATCTGTGCGTGATAATGTGTGTGTGTGTGATATAAAAAGGCTAATGTATGAAAGCAGTAAAGGTCAGGACAGTGTGTACGTGTTTTGTGTGTGGCTTGGGCTCCCCTGTTGTGCTTTTTATTACAGACAGACCACCAGACAATGTGGAGTGTGTGTGTCTCTGTGAGTGAGAGTATGTGAACTTTACCAGGAGTGAAAGGAAAGACCCCTGTGTATACAGAGAAAAGAGATCAAAGATTCTGACTCTCCTGACCAGAGGAGGGCTGGCCCAGATCAATCCGACTCTGGCTTATGTGTGTGTGTATGTGTGTTTTAGTATGCACAAAAGAGGGTGACAAAAAGAAAGAGGAAAAAACAGAGAGAGGAGATGGAGAAGAGGAAACTGACATGTTTTAGCTTATTGTTAAATTTACTGTTATAAGATTTAAAAAAATATGCATGTCAGTCTATGGATGTTAAAAACTGGATGATGCTTTGTTATTATTATTGTCATTGTGTAGTGCATCTATGACTAGTGCTGCTAAATGAGCAAACGAGAGATCAGATTGTGTGCTTTAGGTTAATTCACTTTAATATAATCTGTATAAGTTCTACGAGGCTCACTGTGATGCACAATAATAGCATCTCCAGTGTCAGACTGATACCTGATGATATAATGTGGTAAGGGTCCAAAATTAAACAAAAGACTGATCCATTAACAATTTTCCTCACAACTCTTCCTTGTACAAGTGTGGTACAGTGTGCTCTCCCTGAGGTTCTGAATCCTGAGTAAGAGCGTGAGCTCCTAGTTTTGGACTTACTTTCTTTAAAGATATGTGTACATGGTCTGCCATAAAATTCCTGCCTGACGTGAAAATGTTTTAAAATGGATACAAAAACAAGAGTGTGAGAGTAATAGAGACAGAAACTCACGCTGCAATGGAAAGGTTGGCAGCAGACAGTGGGCTGACTTCAGCCACCTCCTTGGCTTTCTGCAGGGCGATCTTCTGACTGGCAGCCTCCTCTTCCTCCTGTTCATCCTGCACAGAGAGAGATTAGGGAGGAAATCAAAAGCAAGAGATGAATGAGGGAGGAATAAAGCAAATAAGGGATACAGAACAACTTCATTGAGTTGAGGAGCATCACTAAGCAATGGTGCTGAGATGTTAAGTAAAACTGGACTGTTGTGAACCTTGGTCAGTTCCTGCGCGTTGGCCAAATTGTCCACGGCGATAGCCAAGAACACATTCAGTAGAGTGTCTGAACATGAGGTTAAAGGAAATCCAGCATGTAGGAGTTTGTTTGAACATACACATATGACATGCACATACAGTAACTGATCAAAACAACTGGCTGACAAAAAGCTATGTGGATTACAGAATGAGCACTGAGATGAACTAAAAACGTGTCAATATCTGTGTGTGTCCATATGCATCTGCAGTTGCATTGATGTGTATTCAGTCTAAAGCGAGCAGCTAAAACTTAAAATGTAAAACATAACTGTAAATGTCAAGTATAGGTTTGAGTGTTTCATGTGCATGTGTGCTTCTTTGCATTTTCACTGTCAAGGGATACAGTTGCCAAAAAGTGTGAGTACGATGAAGAAGACAGAGAAGGCCATTCCCTTGTTGACTCCGCCCTGAGACTTGATGCCATCGTACATCACCATGTTCCAGTCCTCACCGGTTAGGATCTGACACACACACACACACACACACACACATACAAATAGTAAGACGAGGCCATACCCACTCCAAGGACATTTAGTGATTTGAAGACTGATGCTGATATAGAGTACATACAGTACACACGGACACATTTTGTATTCATTGGAAATGCAAAAGCCAAATAACACACTCAGCCTCTCTCAGACACACACACACCTTGAACAAGTAGACAAGATTTAGCACAATTATGCTTTTGACTAATGACATTTAAGAATTCAAAAGTAGCATTTTACATTTTATATCACTTCCGCATGTGCAAATCCTCTTAAGTCCTTTAATCGTTTAGTCCTAATCCAGTCCTCGTCTTTTCCTACCATTCTGCTTCCCTCCCTATACCAGCCTTTCGCTTCCCTCCCTCCCCTTTACAGCACACTGTCTCCTCTTCTCACCTGGAACACTGTCATTATTGCTGCGGGGAAGGTATCGAAGTTGGTCGGAGGAGTGCCATTTTCAAAATTAAACCTAGCAGGGAAAAATAAGAATAGGAGAGAGAGATTTGGAAAGCAGAAGTGTGAGGACAAACGCAGAGAGGGAGAGGAAAAGAAAGGAAGGATAAAGAGAACAAAAAGCATTTTACAAGCACAACAAATTTCTGTCTGAAGAACTAGTCAAGAATTTACTTAGGTAACCAGGAATTTAACAGAAAATAATCTTTTGGTAGAAAATTAAATGAAGGTTATTAAAAGGAATTAAAGCAGGAGAGAGAGAGAGAGACAGAGGGAGAAGCTGAGGAAAAGGAAAACAGCACTGACTGTCCTCCGAAGAGCTGCATGCCCAACAGAGCAAACACAACTATGAAGAGGAAAAGCAGGAAGAGCAAGCTGATGATGGACTTCATGGAGTTGAGCAGAGAGACGACGAGGTTACGTAGAGATGCCCAGTACCTGACAGAGACAGAAAGTATGTGTTTAGTTGTGGCTGATATGAGTGTAATAATATGAGTCCTTCATATGAATATGAAAAATAAGAAAACTACATTGCAATTGACTCACTTGGTGACTTTGAAGATCCTCAATAACCTGAGAGCTCGTAGCACACTGATGCCAAACGATGTGCCAGGCTGGATGATGGACCACAGCACTTCAAATATACTACCACATATCACCTAATACAAATACAAAAACACGCAAGCCTGTGGTTATTAATCATAATGAGCCCATAATGTGCTTACATCAGCAAATCAGCACTGCATGTGTGTGTGTGTGTAAGGTCTAAGTGTGTATCTACAGTTATGTTTTCATGTGTGTGAACTGAGTGTTTGCACCTGCTTGTGAGTTTGTGTTTGTGTGTGGCTGTGTCCCAAAGTGCAGTGGCACTCACAATGCAGTCGAAGCAGTTGAAGGAGGAGTTAAGGTAGGCCTGTCTGCCCAGGCCATACAGCTTTATAAACATCTCCGTCAAGAATATCCCCAGGAAGATGAATTCAGCAAAATCTAGATGGAGGGAGGAAGACAAGCAGTGAGGAGGAGGAGAAGCTCAGATGTGAGAGGAGACCATCCATCCCTGCATGCCTCAACCTGTATCTGCAAGGCCATTATCCACCTATACACATACCCATCCATCCATGCATGCCCTTCAAGGAAGGGAAGTGTTTTACTATACATATACCTAAGTATGCATTTGAAATACAAAATGCTTCCACACACCTCCACAGTTCAGCGTCTCACCTGGGTTACACCATTTGGGTAAAGTAAAAACCAGTAAACCAATCTTTATCTTAGAATCTAAACCAAATTCAGTCCTTTGAAAGGTCTATTGTGTGAGAAACGTCGATATATAGTTGTGATAAGTGTCTACAATGCAAACCATTGTATACATTTTCATTTTTGCAGATGACTAGTCTAATGCTGCCTATATGCTTTTTTTTTCAAAATATAAAACACTGCATTGTATTTCAATGCACCTTCTGGTTTTCATATTTTGTATTTTTTTTTAAATCAAAAATGGCTTATTTCTATTTTGTTTGTCATTTCAAAGAATTTCTATGTATGTGTGTGAGTATGTGTATGCGCTTTATACATGAAGAAAAACGAGAGACAACGAGGCTCTGTGTAAGAGGAGGACATTGTGTGTTAAGTGGTTGGGTCAGCTCTTTCATGGAAGTACTTAAGAATTTGCTCACCCACTACCTTCCAGTAATCTCTGATGAGAGTATTTGTGCATTTGTAGAGATAATCTGTGCATGCGTGCACTAATTACGCACGTATCCCCCACCGTCCTACTCACATAGGAAATCTGAAAGTGGTTCTGGCTGGTCGTAGTGCACTACAGCCACACACAGTGTGTTGAGGCCCACCAAACACAGTACGGTCCAGTAGAAGGCCTGGGACTTCACAATGTGACGGATGAGGAAGCGCAGCCGTCGCTCCCGCCGCTTGAAAGTTGATCCTTCGAGCTTGGAGCTCTTCAAGCTGGCACGGGCAAACGGTGAACCTGGAAGGGTAAGCAATGTACATGGTATATCATTAACCGTACAGTGAAGTTAGCGGTGGTTTATGGGCATGATTGTGCACATTTAGTCTCTGGGAAAAGCAAAAGGTAAACAGAATACAATGTCACCTGCTTCTATGATTTGAGACTCAGACACAGAAGGTAGAGTAAGCAACAAGATCAAGCCCAAATTCAGTGAATTATGTAGTTTGCAGTGTTTCCATGACTTAACAGCTAGGTAGTGTCTACAGATTACGCTTTCCATGTCCAGTGCGTAACATATATAACTGCCTATAATACAAAAATAAAACCATCCCTCTTTTGAGAAAAGACAAACATGAGGAGAATTGGTTTGGATGAATAGGCTGGAGAAAGAGGCATTGGAGGAGAGAGGTAGATAGGAGGCAGCAAGGGCAGGTTAGACAGAAGAAAGCTGGAAAGATGGGGGGGGGGGGGGGGGGGGGGGTTGAGGACAGGAGAAAAAAAATGTAACATGAGTAGAGAAGTGCACAGCAGAGGAGAAAAGGAGAGGGAAGGAGGGGGAAGGAGAGCAGGGTCAAGTAATGCTGATATGCAAGATAAGATAGCATCTGTATGTACCTGTGGTTTGCCTTTGAGTGTGTGTGTGAGTGAGAGACAGAGAGGACATATATCTTACCTACTGCCAGATCTCCCTCTCCTTCCTCTGGGTTTAGAAGCTCAGCTTTGCTCTTATGGTTCTTTGTGGCTCTCCTACGGGACCCTGTCATAGAAAAAAGCTTGTGTTTATTCTATGATACAATAGTATTGATGCTAAATATATTAGCATTATTTAAAAAAAATCCAAATTCATGCACAAACGCTACCATAAGAACAGCAAATTCATACCATCATAATCATTTTCATTTTCATCGTCCGCCAAGATGACCTCTTCTACAAAACACACACAAACAAAAACGTTAATACAGAATTTAATCACATTAAATTTATGTTTGATGACTTCCACAATATCAAACAATCTTTTTTTTTTAATCATTAATTGCCATTTCTCATTTTAATTAAACCTTGATACAGTCTTTGGCCTGCACCTGTGCTTGTTACTCATCCCTCCCTCCTTTGTTTTTTTTAGCTTCCTTGTTTTTTTATGTAGATTGTCTTTTCAAGAAGATCAAAGGTCTGTCCTTTCTATCTGCCCCTTTATCCGCTCCTTCCAGCATCCAACATCCAACCCTCCATTCCTCTTATCTTCTCTACATCTTTCCTGCCCTCAGCAGATGGGTCAGAGTGAAAAGACATGAGAGAGAGAAAGAGAACTAGGAGCAAAGGCTGGGTCTTGTGTAACAAGTCTTTTTAAATCTTGCCAGAGTGACTTTAATCCAGACTGTTCACAGATATTTAACTGCACAAGTGAACAAATCATGTGTAGTAGCTATACTCTACCTCCCCGGAGGGTATAGCAGGCTCAAGTAGACATGTCACTGACATACTGACTATATACATAACAATGTGAAAAGCCAAAAATAACATTACAAATACAAATACACAGAAAAGGAGGAGATACACTAGAGATACATAGACCTGTTTTCAAAATCATTTGATATATAAATGCATTATAAACATTTAAATCTACAAAATTGGGGGACAAAATGAAATGTACCATGATAAAACACAAGGTATTTTTTGCAATATGGTTTTATGTGTCTGTGTGTGTGTGAAAAATGGACCACTCAAATAGTACACTGTCCATACCAGCTTTGCAGATCCATTCCAGGTAACCATTTAGTTCCCTCTCAATCTGCTGCTGCCTTCTGAGCTTCAGGAACTCACTCCTGTTCTCCACACGCTCTCTCTCTTTGGCAAACTCCCTGCCGGCACAGGACACAGGACACAAACTTAGTGGACACTTTTAATGTAGACATTTTGCATTTTTAGTGTGGAACGTATAACATAAATGATTAATGTATGTTGGATGAAAAAGGATTTCATCAAATCATTGTCAAACGCACTCCTGTTTCATAAACAGACACTTACCCTGACAACACACCCAGCACCAGATTGAGCATGAAGAAGGAGCCGATGATGATGAGGGGAATGAAGTACATCCAGTTCCATGCACTCCCTGAGGCATCGTTGCTCTGGAAACACACATACACATAAACACACACACACACAAACATTGGACAAAGTAATCAAAGTTTTGCTCTTTGCCCCTGAATGTGATATAAGAGCATCTAAGCTAAGAGAAACATCATTTGGTTAACAGTTTATTAAAGTGGGAAATTCACCACAGCTCATAGTGACCAAAGATTTGATTGATATTTGAAAGACATATATTATATATTAGGGAAACAGGCATAGGTAGAACAACAGCTGCATCACAAATCAACTGTAAAGGCATATGATTTGGTCTGTCTGTGTGTCTCAAAGTCAGTGGTATAGTCTTTAAAGTCTATCCCAGCACCCCCGCACCAAAGTAAACACCATTGTAATTTATTAGGCCTGCTTGTCAAAGTAAGATGCATTTACAGTATTTGCATTCAGGTATAGCACACATGGCATATGTCTGAAATGACCATTATCATTATGAGCAAACATCATGTTTGCAAATTTGCCTTAAACTCATTAAATATCCAAACAGTGTGGCCATTAAAAAGATGGAGGTCAGTGCACTCAAAAGTGCTGTCCACTGCTGTTGGAAATATAAACAACAGCAGGGCTGACATGACTTTGCTTTAAGTCATCTCAATAAGTAAATGCATATCGGCCACTCTATTTAGCTGCTCTGTGCAGAGTAAATAATGCATCACAAATGCTTTGCTCTCTTCCTCCCTGTCTCTACCATCCTCCTGTCCAGACTCTCTCTCCATTTTCTTTATTCACTCCTTATTTTCTCTCTCCGTTTGCATCTTCTTTGGAAACCCCTTCCTCCTGCTTCCCCCATCCTTATTTTGTTGATTTTGATGCTTGCTTATGTGTTTTTATTCTTTCCTTCATTCCTTCCTTCTTACCTTCCCTACTCCCTTCCTGTCTCCGTGCAAATTTTATTCCTCCTCTCTGTCACTTTCCCTTTCTCACCTCCAGAGCCCCACCTCTCTTCCCCACATTGCACTCTTAGCCTCTCATAGCCTCCCTGTCAATTCCCCCCTTGTATTTCTCCATCTTTCCGTCTTCCTGCATGTAAGGCTGGTATTGCCGCTGTGTACCCAACATATCGCAGACCCTTTTTTCTACCATTAAACTTTTATCGCTCCCCTCCCCAGCAGCTGCAAGAATAACTTGGGCTGAACAGGCCCTTTTAAATATAGAGCAGCACCGGGAAGGAGGGACACAGGGAGACAGCGAGTGAGAGGGACAGAGAGGAAGGAAGGGAGGAATGAAGAAAGAAAAAGGAGGGAGGAGAAAAAGACAAGAGAGAAAGAAAAAGGAAGGAATAAAGAAAGAAAAAGAGCAATGGGAAGAAAGAGATGGACTGAGAGGGAGAGGGGAAGGGAAAAGAGACGACTACAGTAACACTCGAAGACCCTCATCTACCTCTGGTCTCCATAGCAACCGTTGCCACTGACAGCAGGGAACTACTCAGTCTTGGGCATGAGTGATGACACTGTTTGAGACCTGGTGCCCATTTTATGGGCAAATGCACAGAGTGCATAGATGAAAAGCACTAGACGTTTTAACTCTTGAATTTAAGCCATTTTTGAGACCCAAAAAAATCATGGATGGTTGCACCCTAAGAATTAAAACTTGAAAATACTATTGTAACTATTGACAGACATATTAGACAAACAAAACATATATTCAGCTGCATTTGACTGGATATTTAATTTTTTATTTTCCTTCCAGATAATGTGTAGTAGTTTTATGCACACAAAATGGCCACCGAGTATAACAAAGGCACTGTCTCTAAAAACAGAGTCCACTGGCAAACAAACCTGTGATAATGTAAACACTGATTTACACTCTAAATAATAATTAATTAACTAATTAACTGATTAATCGGCTAAGGTGTTTCAAAGGGGCTGCAGTCCATCCATTACAAAGGACTGATGTATTTTGCATTTTGAGTTATCTTGTTC
The DNA here is from genome assembly GCF_017976425.1 of Toxotes jaculatrix. Lineage (NCBI taxonomy): Eukaryota > Metazoa > Chordata > Actinopteri > Toxotidae > Toxotes > Toxotes jaculatrix. The sequence goes on along the minus strand of NC_054411.1, from coordinate 12,996,594 downwards.
TTCATGGAAATGATCCCTTACATTCTTGCCTAAATTTACAAGCACAGAGATTGACAACTCACTGACTGACTGACTGGTTACCCAGGAGCCCGTTCCTAATATCCTAGTCACCATCTTTCTTAAAGCTAAAGTGTATAATGAGGTGGTCAGTGAGTGTGTCCCAAACACTGTTCAGCAGTACATACATAGTAGAGCAGGTCAGTCCAGCCCTCCATGGTGATACACTGGAAGACGGTGAGAATAGCAAACAGGATGTTGTCAAACTGGGTGATGCCATAGTTTGGTCCCAGCCAGTATGGTCTACACGTGGTGCCCAGTGGACACAGCCGCGATGGAGCCTCTGTCCCACATGGGAACTCTTCTCGGATCTCACCTGAACATGAGAGAATGTGGGGAGGTGTTTCAAAACAGAAGGCAGGCGCATGCAAATATGATGCCTTTTTGTGATTTGTTAAGAAAGGAGTGTGCTGTCCACTGGCTCAAAATAGCATTTTACTTACTTTCTGAAATATGTAGAGGAAGAGATTATAGAAAGAAGCATAGACAGCAAAATGGATTAACTAAACTGCATTTTAGTACTTTGACTATTTAAAGTCTATCTCAGAGAGGGTTTTCACTGGGGAAAATGTTAGCAAATTAGTCCTGACTGCTCTATCGACAAACACATACAGACACGCTAATTCCTTTACCTGTGTGATTGTCAAAGCAGGTTGTGTGGAATTTGCCCATGTAGAACTCCAGGCCAATGATGGCAAACATGAGGATGGCGAAGAAAAGCAGCAGGCCAATTTGCAGCAGAGGAATCATGGCCTTCATGATGGATTTGAGCACCACCTGTAAGCCTGTAGGACACAGCGTAAACAGTATTAAGATTTTTGGAATAATCATTATTGTACATCATCTTTTTAAATGTGTTTTCAGCCATTAGGATAGGGTACTGGGATCTTTTCATTATTTAACAGAAAAACCACGGAGGAAATAGTACCATAAGTTTATGACTATACACACACTAACACCAGGCCTCACAGATTACACTATTAACCATTTGCTGAACCCAGCGGAGGAGGCACCCTTTACCAAGTACACACCACACTATGTGATGGAGGGATTGGACCTGTGAACCTGTAAAATGCTACACATTTAGTAGAGGTAAAATAAACCATACCCAAGGTTCTTTCTAATTTATGTTTCCCAACAAACAAAAAGTCTCAAAGTCATCATTTTCCGCAGAGCGTTTTAATTTCATGCCAAATGTTGTTTTGTGGAAACTGGTCACCCTTTTCAAATGTATATCACACATTGTAATGGAACTCTAATTTGGTTTTCACAGGAAGCTTAGTGACTTTTATGATGAGTAAGCCTTGGTTTGCCTGTTCAGCCCTGTAGTGGAGTCAATGCTATTAATAACACTGCAGTGGTGCTGGAACACTACTGCCACTATAACATTTAAAAACGGAGCAGAGTGCATGGAAGAACCACTTTTGTTGGAACACTTTGGGTGCATTATGCATAAAAACACAGAAGCTGCATAAAACCTTGACACAAAACGCACAAAATGCTATTTTGATCCCCCAATAAAACCTGAAACTGTTCTGTACTTAAAAGAAATATCATTTTCTCAACTGCTAAGGAATGACAAAGAAATTGTTTGGGATAAAGGAGAGAGGCTAGCACAAAAAAAGTCTTTATTTTTCATTTTCATACTTGTCATACTTGAGATGAAGAGTTTTGACTTACTGGGAATACCGGACACCAGTTTGAGGGGCCTCAATACTCGCACAGCCCTGAGGGTCCGCAAGTCAAATTCTGAACCCACAGTGGACAGGATCCTAAAGGGAAAGAGACAAATGCACAAAAGTGTGCACAGATAATCAATATTTAAGCTAGTCAAGCTTGTCACTGTCAGTCAGCCTCTCCCTGTCTTTCTCACTTTTACAAACACACACACTTTAACACAAACCCATGCCAGGTCATTACAAGCAACTGGGTGAGCACTGTATGTAAATCCTGCAAGAGCTGAGCTGATCAATAGAGCTGACAAGTGAAGTAGGACAGAGGAGTGTATCAGGATGAGAGAGGGATAGGCTGAAGGGAGAGTGTTTTGTAACGGGATGACAGAGGGACTATAAAATGAAAAAGAAGATTGAGTGATGGCTAGGAGAGGGAAGAAGGGAGGACAAAGCGGGAGGGCAGAAGAGAGAGAAAGTTAGAGGCACAAAGAAACAGTGAGAGAGAAAGAAGGACAAAGACTGAGAGGGAGCACTGGCAAATGAGAAGAATCAGAGATGCTGAATTGCTTATTTGTGCTTATTTTTAATCTTAGTAGGTTTAAATGATTTCACTTCAAGCTGTCAACAGTTTGCAAACGAGTTGTCCATGTTACAACACCTGCATCGCTGCTCATCATCTGAATAAAGAGTTGTAAACAGCATGAGTGTGTATGTGTGTACTTGAGAGGGTTAAGATGTTCCCTTGAGCCGCCAGACTTCCAGTCAGTCCCCTCGTCTGACGCACACTGTGAATCATCCTCCTTCCCACTTCTCTCGCTCTCTCTTTCCTCTCTCTCCCTCTTTCGTTCGGTCTTTCTGACACATTTCCATTTTCCTCTGTTCCACTAAAAGGCCCAGTGACACAGCAGAGCCTTAATCACAGGTCTGAAGTCAGTCTGCTTTGCTTGGAAACCCACAAAATTGGCAAGAAGTGAAAAGTAACACCGACCCAGGATCTATGGATGCAGGTATACTCAGCTGTGGTTTTGAATGTGGTATAGTATTACCAGCACCACCCCCGTGGTAGGTGCTCCATCACTAGTGTAGGCTAGGGTCCTTGTAATGACATTGTGTGATATCAAATGCCTCATCGGAGGCTGACTTGTAACTGAGAGGTTCCTGGTTTGGTCACGCGGCATTACTGTACTTCAGCTGCATGTGCAGCCAAAACATTATGGCAGACGTGCCCTTGAGCAACTCAATGAATCCTACATTGTGCCATTTTTAAAGAAATACAAAATATAAATTTAAATAACTAAAAGGGAGTCATATCAAAAACGCAATCACACTATTCTACTGATTGACAGCTGGTGGAGGTAACACTTAAACAAGACTAGGTTAAAACCTACCTTTCTGTCTATTCATGCTGGAACTAGAATCTTGCGTTGTATTACTCTGATAGACTGTTATTTTTCAATAAATGTAAAGCACTATTCTTACTAACAATATGTTATTGTCGAGAACCCTCCTCATTAGCCTAGAAGAAGCTTGGCAACACAGAAAACTGAGTTGATGCAATTGAGGATGGCAATAAAGGGAGAGAGGAAGGTGATTTGAGAAAGAAAGGTGAAATGTAGCATGTAAAAATCAAAAATAATGAACAAGAGGCAAAATTTAGACTGAGAAATAAAAAAGGAGAGCAGCATTTAGGCTACTGATGTCCATTTTCAAAATGTGGGATATACAGAATTAATCTATAAATGAAAAAAAATGCTATAAATGGAGGTGAATGGGTGTGAATGCATGTGTGGATGAAACAGTTTAACACTGCTGACAGCTGGAGTTTCCGGAAGGAATAAGCTACATATCCTCCTGGAAATACAGAATACAGAGCAAATACTTCACTGTGTGCTGACATGAACACAGACACACACACAAACATGTCTTTATGTACACGTGTGTGTGACGTGTATTTGAGAACACACACTTGTGTGATATACACATACAATAAAATAAAACCCTCACGTAACGATGATGAGGATGATGATAACAGTGTTGATGATGATGGTACTAATGGCGATGACGACAGTGATGAATCCAGTTTCTTAACAGCATCCGCTGTCACAAACAGTGTCAGGCCGATGAGGCAGTTCCTCATTCACACCGTCTCCACGGTGACTGGGCCCTTTCTCATTCATAAGTGTTTCCATGGCAACAGGGAACTTGGCTCATTGATAGAATCTCTGTATCACCTTGGTAACAGGGCCAAGGGAGGAGCCTGATTGATTGTTTTTATCCTCCTCTCTTCTCTTTAATGCAAATGTATCACAACTTACACAGAAAAAACACACATGTACACACACAAACACACATACAAAAGCAGATGACAAAAAAACATACACACAGACACACACATCTGCACAGCAAACAGGCACTGGTTGGAGATCAAACATACCGAGTGAGAATAATTTTCTTCACGTATGCACGCTGGAAAGTAGGTCATTTGGAATACCCAATGGAAAACAATTTCCTTCTTATCAGGGACAGAGATGCTGTCTACAGTGCATCTTATACACTTAAACTAAATACACACACAGGCAAACACACAGATATACAACCTGCACTTCGTCCTGAGGAACGCAGATGATTAAGGGGAATCACATTAAAAGCAATATTACTATTACACAATCTCCCCACTGACCCCTTCTCATGGGAATCTAACACATTACACAAACACAATCTTTTTTGCCCACTCTCTCCGTCTGCTTTCCTGCTGACTTCAGCTAAAAGTGGCTAATTATCTTTGTTCACATCACTGACCAACCTGCTTCATCTCGTCTCCAAACTCTCAGCTTTTCTTGTCTCACTGCTTTCCTCTGGCACCGTGATTCAACTATTTTGCATTTCGTGTCACTGCATAATCTTAAATGCTCTTTCATATTGATATTAAACCCATTTTTTCGATAACGATCAACCATTATTGCTTTTAACATTAATTCACAGATTTAGCAAATGTAAATTTCAATTTTAGTTGATTTCAAGGTCACTCAAGGCCCTTCCTTGCTTTCCTCCTTCACATCACTGTAGCAGTTGTGTCTAATCAAAAGCACATGAACACGGGTACAAGAAGGAGGCACAGAGGGGAGGATGCAAGGCAAGAAGGGCTATAAACTAAGGGTAATTGGACTGGTAATCAATAGTGGGCATAAAAAACAACTAGCTTATTCCCAGTGCCAAATCACTCAGGCAATTTACTACAACAGATAGGTCAACACACACACACTTGGGCACAGAAACATGGATGCAAACAAATCACCTGACATCCAACAAGGTTGTAGTGAATAGCTAATCTATTTAGACATGTTAAGTGCCATTTGTGTGTTTGTCTTTGTATGTGTTTAAAGAGAGTGCCTGCAAGTGCACAAGGGGTGAGTAGGAAATGGAAAGGAATGTTTGAAGTGGAAATGTGTGCGTGTGTGTGCATGCGTGCCTGTGTGTGCGCACTGGTCAGTGTGTTATCAAAGGTTTCAGCCAGAGGTGGGTAGAAAGGCCAAGTAGCCTTTCATCTTCAAAGAGCTGCACTACTAAAAACACAACCACCATTCATAGAAAGCTCAACAAAGGCTGTATGTGGTGTGTGTGTGTGTGAGTGTAAAATGTATTGACTTCAGTCAGTGTACATAATGCATCATGGGAATGTACAGTATGTGTGCTGTAAGTGCTGCAGCATCTTTTCTGTGTGTGCATCATACTGCAACATCCACCTTTGCTGCAAAATGGCAATAACACAGGAACAAGACTATGTGGTGTGTTTTGTTTACATTGCAATGTAAATATATTGTTTACTTTGAAAAAATTTTGAAATAGGGCTTTATCATGTTAATTTCATTTTGATTGGTATGTCCTCCACCTCCTTCCTCTCTCTGATTAACCAATCTCTTCTTCTATGATGCTTTTGTTTCTCTTCATTTTTAGTACTTTCATTACATCCTGCTTACATATAGCAGCAACATCTCCACTAAAACACCAGCAATGCCTGTGCCTACAGGAGATGATTTAACTGCTGTGTCATGCTTGCTCAGAGGGTTTCATTTTCAAAACATAAAGATTTCCTATTATAAAACATGGCTGGAGGGGGGAGGCGTTTACTGGAAGTTTTAAAGTCTGCCTCACTTAATTCTGCTCTACCTCTCCTTCCTCCTTCCTGTATCTCCTGCTGTCTCACTGACACTCATCTTCTCACTCCTCTCTTACAGTCACTCTGTTGTGCCATGCTGAGATGAGCTTGGCTTCATGATTGCTCTTATTAAAGCATAAGGACATACTGCTAGAGTGAAAGCTGTGTGTGTGTGTGAATGAGTGAGAGTGAGAGAGAGAGAGAGAGAGAGAGAGAGAGAGAGAGAGAGAGAGAGAGAGCCGAGGGGGGGGGCGATCACTATTTTCACCGGTGCTTTGTCAGCAAAGATACGCAAGGTTTATGTAACCCATGAAGCTCTCCAAATCACCACATGCACACACACAAACATGCAATGATCTCAACAAAATAATCTGTGCCAACACTCCCACACCATAATTTCTGTGGACACAGTATGCTATAGTAACACAGTTTTACTACGTGACTTGACAAGTGAGCAAATGACACAGGAAAACAGTACTGCTGCTACTGCTGCTTTCAGAATGTAGTGATTTCCTTTATGTCTTTTTTTTTTTTTTAAATAAAATCAATGCAATGTCAAATTTGAGAAGTTGGCAAGAAAAAAAAATGAACAAGGCTTCATGTACAGTTGTTCTTAAATTGTGAAACTGTTCTTAACCAGTTCTTAAGCTTTGTGGCAAATCTGAGACATGAGCTTTGTGCTGCAGTTAACGGAGGGTATTCTTATGTCAACAGTAGGATGTTCACAGACATTTAATACATATTTTCCTCCTTCCACTAACCCATCACTCAGGCACTCACATTCATCAGAATCACATTAATCTGTAAACACAAACTGTGCCCACAGACCAGCATGTGACAGTTCATCACATAGCATCACATGGCCTGCAGTGCTCATGTACATACCAAAGAAAGCTTACTAAAGCTTACTGTGGCTTTAAAGAAGGAATGACATTTCACACAGTCATATGGACGGATGTATCAACAGATGGACGCATGATGAAAACAGAATCATCTGACATAGATAAATCAGCACCCCTTTTCTACATCCGTGGAATATAAAATGAAAACCTGCATGTGTATGCACTCAATCAATATGCTCGAACACCTTAATTCTGTCACTCCATCATATTATCTGTTTACTCTGGTCCTTTTCTGTGACCTACAATCTAATCAGTGATAGTAATTCTATCATGCTAATCCTATCATGAGTCTTAACTCAACCCTATCGACACCTGTTCTGTCACAGTCCCCCGACTGCATCCCGTTTCTTCACCTTCACATTAAGCATTAAAATAATAAATCATTGTGGCCCCATTTTTAGTATTGCAGTTATCAGTTAGAGCGACCTACATCTTTATTGTTGGTCTTTACACATTGTCTCTGTTCCTGTTCTGCTGTCAAAGCTGTACAAATCACCTATTGGAAAAAGAAGCCTATTTTATGTTGCCGTTATTGTTCTGCTATCCCTCATTTTGTCCTTCCCTTTTCCTTCATTTCCTGCACTCTTGCATCGTCTGTTTCCATTTGTTACCACTGCCTTTGTGTCTCTACTAGCTACCAACATCAGTGATTTTTTTTTTGCTTACTTCCTCTTTTCCTACCTTCAACCCTCTGTGCCCCCCACCCCCTGTCTCTGTGTATATTGTGGTGGCATTTGTTCACTACCCAGGTTGCTGGCTGCATGCAGTTCTGCTCTGTGATCTGACTGCTGCCTTGCACAGGATGGGGCTATTCATTAAGGCAAAGGAAGCAGGGAAAGGACATTTATGAACACACATACATACACATGCACAAATACACACGCACTGCATGATAAACTGCTTCCTTTTGTCCAGCTTAGTTAAAGCTGAGGGAAAATCACATCTGATTCTCCTCCTGTATTTCCCTAGCTGTGTGTACATTTTTGAGTGTTTATGCAGGCACATTCTGCACATGTATGTTTGTGCCTGTATGTGCTTGTGTGGTTGGTGTGTGTTCAGCTCATCTCTCTTTGCTTGCCCCACTCACCCCGTGAGCACCACCACAAAGTCCATGACGTTCCATCCATTTCTCAGGTAGGAGTTCTTGTGGAAGGCGAAACCAAGTGCCAGGATCTTTATTCCAGACTCAAAACAGAAGATCCCTATGAAGTACGGCTCTGTATCATCCTGTGGGAAGAGAGAGGGAGCAAGCAAAGGAAGTGGAAGAAGAAGGAAGGTTAAGAGGGATGGAAAAAGAGAGTGAAAGTGAAATAGATACCGGTGGCTAGATGAATTTAGGTTCAAAACAAGCATTTTCATAAATATATCAACTTATTGTGGGCACTAACTTCAGTGTGGTTACGCAGAACTTGAGTGCATCAACTTTGTTTGACTAACTTCATAACTCCATATGCAAGTTTACATTTAAATGTAACCTTAGAAGACTTTCTAATGAAACTGGTTTGTACATATTGTGTGTATATACTGTATATTCCTATGGGATTTACAAGAATGTGTATGTCTCTCATGTGCTTGTCTTTCCCAGACAAACATATGTCCAGTTGCCTTCGATTCAATTTTCAAAGAGAGAACTATGACCTGGATGAATGAGAACATTCACAGACATACTCTCATGTGTTATAATGCACAGAACATTTAGATAATAGTAATTTTTCAAGGTGAAAAAAAACTAACTGCCTCTCTTGGAAGAGTAGCTGCATACGTCTCGACTGAGGTAAAATCGATAAAGGAGTCAGAACTGTCACCTGGATTTAGTCATGTTTACACACGGCTCACATACTGTATCATGTCTTTTTAACATACCAGCCGTTCAGACAGCGGTGTCTTGTCCCCATCGGGCAAATGCTGTTCCAGAGCCAGGACGATGCAGTTGGCAATGATGGTGGCTAGAATCATCCACTCAAATGGAGTGAGGAAGGTCAGTCAAGGAACAAACACTTCTCAAGACATAAATCTAAACAGTTAAAGAATACATCTTGACATAAAAGTTACTTTTTTTGTACATAACCATGGTACACTGTGCCACAACTTTATAAATTAATTTAGCATTTACATACATTAAACTGTTACTGTCAACAATCTCACATACAGTATATTTCAACACACTTCTATCTATACTCAGGAAAAGATGGCACAGATCTGTATATCAAGTTATTACCACTATGTAATAGTAACATATGGGATCTGTATTTTCTGAGAGAAATGTGATTATTAATTGATGTTTCTTAAATTAGGAGGCAATCACTTCTGTGGGGAAACAAATCAGACTTTGATTGCAGATATGAGCCAGATGGCACAAACTTAAAGTTGCATGCACAGTCCTCTTTTATTATTCTGTCTTGCCCTGCAAAAGTACAAATAATCCAGCTGCTTCAAAGACCAATTCTGTCAATTTTACAACAACTTTCAGAATTAAAAAACAAAACTAATTCACATGCAAATGTAAGCAGCACCACAACAGCCACTAAATTCAAATCTGAGTATTTACTCCACAGTGAGTCTCTATCATCTACAGTACATTCAGATAGTATTCAGAGAAACGTCTACAAGGACAACCTTTGCTGCAATCTGGGCTTTATGGGAAAATGGCCGGAGAGGCGCTTCTTCTCTGCAAAAGACACATAAAAGCCTGTTTGTAGGGGAAAAAAAGCAACTAAATGACTCTTAGACCGTGAACCAAGATTGAACTGCTTGGCCTCAATTCTACACGTCATGTCTGGAGTAAACCAGGCACCACTCATCAGCTGCCCATACCATCTTTATGGTGTAGCATGGTGGCGGCACCATCATGCTTTGGGGGTATTTTTTCAGTAGCAGGGACAGGAAGACTGCCAGAGTGCTCAGGACCTCAGACTGGACCAAAGGTTCACACAGACAAGGCAACACAGGAGTGGCTTAGGGAAAATGTCCTTGAGTGGCCTAGCCAGAGCCCTGACTTGAACCCAATCAATCATCTCTGCAGAGACTTGAAAATGGCTGTCCACCAACAGCCCACATCCAGAGAGAGCATGAAAGGCTCTGCCGAGAAGAATGGCTGAAAATCCCCAAATCCAGATGTGCAAAGCTGGGAGCTCAGATGTTGGGCATTGAATACAACAATTAAGATAATACCCTCACTCTCGTGTGAAAGGTGAAATGTATGCTATTTGAAAGCGCTGGGTGCAAGTGAGCCAGACAGACAGCAGGCCTATAGCTCAAACGGACTGCAGTCTGGCCTCTCACGGCCACTGCCGCCTGTTTACACATGCACACACACACACACAAACGACAAGCCATCATAATGAGTCAGTTAAATATGTTCCGTTAAGTGCATGTTCTGGTAACACACCACCCACACAGACAAATAAAACAAACAAACACACACTCGCACAAAAACAGACACGGGCTATATTAAAGTGTTAGTGTGTGATCGCGTGCCTGGAGACTGAGTGAGATTTATTGTGACATCACCGTTTGGCTCTATGTACATAACGTCTAAGGGCTAGTCCAGTGAGAGAGAGCGAGACAAATAAAAGAAAGAGGGAGTATCTCATTGTACATCTAATTTTGTTTGTCACATTCTGACTCCAACACTCACACACACACACACACACACACACACACACACACACACACACACACACACACACACACACACACACACACACACACACACACTGGCAGTGTCTTCTTAAATCAATCCCCCTGTCTAGTTAAGGTCACAAGATAAATAGTTACATTTAAACGAGGAGTGAGAGGGAGTGCAGAGGGTGACTGAGAGAAAGTGCAAGTGCAAATGTGTGAAGGAGATGAATGAGGGATTAAGAGAGAGGGAGAGGGAGGAACAGAGGGAGAGGAAGAAAAAGACGAGGACAGAAAGAGGAGAAAAAGGGGGGAAAGGGGAGTTTGGCTTTCTTAATGAATATGATTAAATAAACAGAAGGGATATCGACAGCATATAAAGGAGGAATGTCAATACCACTCGTTCCCCATTCTATTCTAGTCTTTCTCCTCTTCTTCACCTTTTTCCTCCTTGCTTGCTTCCTTTGGGAACAACCATTCCCATGGCAGTGGGGAGGAGGGGAATTTTGAATGGCAAAGAAAGAGGAAGCTATTTATGGAAACGCACATCATATGTGTTCGTGTGTCAAACTGTTACATGTCCATGCCTGTATGTGTGTGCGTGTGTGCAAGTGTGCAGACCTTAGTGTGCATGTGTACGTTTGTTTTCTCCAGTCATGATCAAGGGGAACTGAAAAGCTGCTCTAGCCTGATCCTAGCCCACAGTGTTTGTGAGTGTGTGTGATCACGTGCATGTGTTTGACCGCACACATTACTAGAACACCCGGGGCACCACTCAATTAGCCTCTTTGCCCCCCAGCTATGTGTGTGTATAAACGGGAGTGTGTGCACATGTATATATGTATATGCATGTGTGTGTATCTGTTGGGCTCTGAGCGGCAGACTGTAGCTGACTGAAGACGGGAAAGGGACAGAGGGGTAGAGAGGAAATGAGGAGAGGGGGAGACAGAAGGAGAGAGACTGATATAGAAACACAGGGACAAAGGGACAAATGTGTGTGTGCTGCGTATTAGAAATGCTCCTCATAAGGAATGACTGTTGGATGTGTGTGTGTATATGACAATCATTTGGCACATTTTGTCCCTGGATTATGTTTCAAGGTGTTGCATGATTTGCTGCCTCTTTACACTGGCTGTGTGTGCGTCTACATAGGTGTGTGAAATATTTACAGACGCACAAGTAAAGATGCCCCCTGCGCATGCACACACGCATACATAAACATATATACAAATTCAGCATATGAATAAATGACTCACACTGTGCCATAAACCTTTCAATAATGAATCTCCTCTTCCTCCTTCCTCAATCGCTATATATAGCAACATGACAGAGTTAAAAGCAAAGAAAGAATTGGGGGTGAGAGAGAGAAAGAAACCAAGAGAGAGAGAGAGAGAGATGAAAATGTGTTGGTCTCTCACCATTCTCCCCACCCTTCATCTTTCTAATGTTTTCTGTGTCCTCAGTCTTTCTCTCTCTCTCTCTTTCTTGCTTCCCTTGTGTTTTTCTCCCTCTACCCGTGGTTCTGCATATGCCTGCTTTTTATTATCTGTCTAGGTGTGTGTCTGTGTGTGCGTGTGTATACACTGTAATGGGGACAGTAGTAGGTCGTAGACGGTGATGTCTCGCCAAGAAAAGGGAAGTGAGGCCCTCAAAGTATACAGCTGGAGCCAAATGATGCAAGCACACACACACACACACACACATACACTCACTACCAACCACTGGCCTTTTCTTAACCTTGTCCATCACCGCTCCATACTGTCTCCATGTTCACTCTCTCAGTAATGCCCTTGCCTGTTTCTCACTGATATATTTCTCTCTTTCTCTGCCCTGTTAAGCCTCCTCTCTCTCTCTCTCTCTCTCTCTCTCTCTCTCTCTCTCTCTCCTTTCCTCCTATACCTCTCTACTTCTAAATCCCCACACCCTCTTATATTCCTTTATCTGTCCTATCTTTCTCATTCTTTTTCGCGTCTTTCTTTCCTCTCTGCCATTTCCCTTCTTGTTTCTCTCCCATCTCTCCCATTTTCTTGCATCGCTACTTCCCATCTCTCATCAGTCAACCTTTCTCTCGCTGAGCACGTCCATCAATCATCCCAATCTCTATGATGCCATCTCCATTCAGTATCGAATGAGGGAGAGAGAAGGAAAGAGAGATGCCGCGTCAGCAAACGCACGAGGACACCAACAGTAAGAGACAGAGTCTGAGAGGAGATGGCAAAAAAAAAAGTTGCATAGCTGGGAAATACAGTAAATGAAGGATTAAATGAAAGAGAGGAGAGAAAGGAAGAGAGAAAGAAAGAGAGAAAGAAAAAAGGAAACTGTCTTGTGGGCACAGACAGGATTGAAAACAGGGAGTAGTGAGGATAAAGAGAGAGAGAGAAAGATGGAGGAGGACATAGCAGAGAGAGGGAAACAGTGAGGAAGAGGGAAGGGCAGAGATGAAGAGCACAGGAGTGCTGAATGAGGGATAAAGCGAGAGAATGACAAAATGATGCGAAAGTATTGCGGTATTTTTGCCTCCTGAGCCGTGTATATGCTCCGTCAAAAGCAGGTTAGTGGCAGAACACGCACACATATCTGTACCATATAAAAGGGAGGGGGAGTAAAAGTAAGAGAGCAGCATGGGTCACAGACTACACATCATACTGTCACATACAGCACGTCTATCTGCCACTGACACATGGTATAAAATCACAGCAGCCCTCCCATGATTCCATATATTGACACAATTAACACATGTCAACATATGTGCCAATATTTCTGAATATCTCACGTTTCATAACACACAGGATTCTAGCAAGTACGCACATGTATGAAAACACACGTGCTTATACATACATACACAGTGAGGCAGACACACCATCACAACAGAACATTATTCCAAAAATGGCAACCCCTGGCCTCCAGAGTCCTGCCCCTCTCTCCACTGAATCCATGCGTGTGCCATGTTACCATTCAGACCCATACACTCCTGTATGTTATGTACACACATACACCAACACTAGACTCCAGTCCACTACACTACACTACACTTGTCTGCCAATGGAGTCCAGACCAGCTGCTACCCTTTGGGAAGGTGCCAGCCTTCCTATTAATAAAACCAAGCATGATGGCACAGGCCTTTCTCACTCCGACACTCACTAACTACTCAGTTTATTTCTAATAAACCACAATTGTTATTTGTTTGCTGTGTAATAGATTCTCTGGGAATGTTTGCCAAAAACAAAAAAAAAGTGGATCAATAATAATGCAAATTTCCATTATAATCATCCATATTTTATAAAGTTAACTTCAAAGTGACGGAAGTCTGGCTTTGCAATTACAAAAACTAATGGAGCCACAAGAACAAGGACAAAATGATTACCTTGCCCACCAACATTTTTTTCCTCTCTCTTTTTCTTGTATCTAGTATGTGTGTGCTGTGTGAGTTGGGTACAGTGTAAGGTATACTACACTAACTTTTTTTTTTTTTTGAAAGAATGAATGTACTTGTACTGTTCTGCATATGTCCATTCACAATGTTTTAACTGTGAATGCAGGTTAGGGAAGCTTTAATGAATGTTTTGTGTTACTTTTTTTAGAAGATAAGAAGAGGAATAAAAAAGAAGAAGAAAACAGGAGGAAGCTGAACTCATAACTCAGCAGCCTCCCTTTTTCTCTGTCAGTTTCTTTATATCCTTCACTCCTTTCCCCTCCCTTCCGCTCTCTCCCTCTGTCCTGTTACATTATGCAGCAGAGCAGTGGCAGAACAGCTCAAATGATTACTTCATTTTCTTGTCGCTTTTCCCTCTGAAGCAGTGATTTGATAAAAATGAATGAGATTAAGGACTGTGATTGAAACCTATCTCATTATTTTGATAATCAGCAGCCATAAAAGATAAGAGACATGGTTGAAGCCCTTCTTAGGTTATGTATTTCCAATAGAAAATTACAAATCTCAGATAAAGTCTATCATATAGCAAAGATTTCCTTGCGTTTTCACATATAGCAACACTTTTATTCGTCAAGTAAGAAAAGATAATGTTTCAATTTGTTTTTTTCCCAGCATTTAGCCAAGAATCTAAAACAGTCACTGAATTATGTGATTCTATTTTTAAGCCAAGAGAAACAAATCTACTGTACAATGTGGTTCAAAATGGAGTAAATGTCCTATGTACAGCAATTACAATACATTTTCACGTCTCATTCAGAATGAGGACATGCAATAATTCACTTTGCTTGTGTCTCCCTGCAGTACACTCATTTGGCAGTTAAGGCTCTCCACAGCGAGAAAATGGCCTCCACTGAGAAGCGCTGTCAAACGGGACAATATTCCCTCAAAGGAAAAACAAGACAACTCATTTTTGATGTTGCATTCAAAACTGTGACCAAAAGCAGGACTACAACGTGGATCAAAACGCTTACACGAAACCCATACCAAACACGTCTTCAGTGATAGAACAAACATAATGATTTTACATTTCTTCCACTCTGGCGCCACGTCTGGCTGCCTTAGCGAAGAACAAATGGCAGCACCTGAAGGCCAGTTCAGCCCTTCTTAGCCTCTGATTCGGCATCAGTCAGTATATACAGGCATTACTTTCACCTTCTCTTCCTCACTGGTTATTCCATATGGCATATGTTGTGTCTCAATCTCACCTCTGCCTCTGCCTCTCCCTCTTCACCCACATATAGCCGAGTTGTCACTTTGCACAAGATGCTGACGGTGGTATATGTGTGTGCGCGTGTGAGTCTGTGTGTGTAATGTATCAGTGTAGCATGTGACATTTTTAGCTGAATGGTCAGGAAGGTGGTGCAGGTGTGTTGGTATGAATGCGCGTTTGAATACCTGACAGTACTCGCTGATTTAACTGTGTGCACTCGCCTGCTTTCACTGCCATTGTGCAAGCGTACATGTAACATGTACGCGTCCCTGTGCGTGTGTGTTTGTGTGTGTGTGCCAACACACCCTACAGGTAGAGCGCAGGTTTCCAGCAGGGTTTGTCTAGTAACAGCCAGAGCACGTGACTAAAGGACACAGGCGTGAAAAAAATCAATCCATCACAGACTCTCTACCTCTCTCTCCACTATCCGAATCCCAAAAATAACTCTGCCCCACGTCACTACACCCCCCTCACTCACTCAGACACATGCACTCTCAAAGACACACACCTAACACACACACACACACACACATCCAAACTAGCCTGCAACTGAAACTGAATTATTCAACAGAGCCAGAATGCACAGTTAAGAGAAAAGGGAATGAGAAAGGAAAAGAGAGAGACACAAAGAAAAATGAAAAAGTGAAAAATATGATCTTCTTCTGTTCAATGTGCATACAGTAAACATGGATGACCACACACACACACACTAGACCTGTGGGGTATCCAGAAATTATGATCAGAATGTTTGTTTACATGTATCAGATTTTTAAATAATAAATGGCCCATTCAAGACTCAGAAGAACTGACTCCTATCATTATAACAATGTTTCTGCTTTACAAGATATTTTAGGCAAAGCAAGGTGGCGTGACGGTAGGACAGGACTGCCGTGTCCTCCACAATGAACCTTTGTACTAATCTCTGTGGAGTAAAACTGTCAACTTCCTGTTATAACTTCTGACAGACCAGAGATTTTAAAATGAAGATAACAGGCCAAAATGATGTAACAATGCACTTAGACAGCGCTAAATTAATCTGATGTAGTGTAAAATATCTACATGCAGAAGGTTTAACTCAGGGTTTGGGCTCAGCAAATTTTGCCAGCAGCTTCTGATACCAATATTTATATCGTGATTTATGTCCTAGTTGCTACACAGCAGCATGTTTCCATATTGATTTTGGTTACAAGGGCAACCATCTGAAGCATATCAAAAAAACAGATACCATGATGCATTTATCAGATTTCAGAAGCTCAATTTACAATCTGAGAACAGTGCAGATTTTCATTTTCAGTTGCTTTTGGTGACCCATTCCTCCACAGCACAAAATTCCGTTTCCTAGTAACTGTGCATTGACATTGATTAATTAGGCAAGACGTTGGCCATAAGAACATATACATACGTGGCCTCTTTTTTTCTAATTCATTGGTGTATTAATGATTTTTTCTTCAGTCTGTAGTAGAAATTATTAATACTTCAGTTTTCATTATATTTTACATAATAAATCCATATAAATTATGTAAGAAATGTGCTTGTGCTGTTTTTTTGTACAAAACAATACTGTGAATGTTTCTATTGAGTTCATCTGTGAAGCTCTTCACATTATGTCACACTGTACATTTGTTATTATTTCCTGTGGAATTTAACTGAGAATAAAATATCAATTCAACTTGTCCACAGGAAGGAAGAGAGAGAGAGAGAGAGAGAGAGAGAAAAAAACGGAAGCAGAGAAAGAGGGAGAAATGTAGATTCTTCACTACCTCGAATTACCTCCGTGTTCCTCCACCTCTATGTAAGAACACTGTGGGAGGACAGACAGATATACTGTATTTCAGTAAATCACACACATGCATACACACACACACAAGAATGCACAGCACACACCCAAAGTACAACAGTAGAACAATGCTCTGTTGACGATCAATATCACAAAGCGAAGATGTACGCTAAAGATGCTGCTGTTTAAATGGAATACGGGCATTTTAAAAAAACAGGCTATCACCTGTCTCCGTCACTTTTTCAAAGACAACACTATAGGTGGGGAAAAAATGCAAACTGCACATAACAAGAAAAATATAACGTATTTTTCCCAAGTGTGAAAAAGATGAAGAAAAACAATCTAAACAGATTAGAATTTCTTATAAGTTCAATTTTGTTTCCAGTCCTGTGAGTGTGTTCTTGTGCGTATGTGTGTGCGTGAATGCTCATGCAAACCCCAGTGTCGAGTCTGCCCGTAGGGACTCAGGATATGGATCAATTCACACATTTATTACCAGACAGTCAAAGGTATGAGGTAGGCAGATTGAGCCCAGAGGGAGCGCGCGCTAACACACATCCTAGTTTTACTACATTTGCAGGGACCCATCATTGACATAATGTATTCCCTAGCTCCTTACCCTAACCTTAACCATCACAACTGAATGCCTAACCCTAACCCAAACCTAAATCTAATTCTAATTTTAACCCTAAATTTCAGACATTTTGACTTGTGGGGTGAAGAATTTTGGACTCCACAACTACAGTGGGCTCCCAGCACACACAAAAGGAATCATAACACATATGCAAACAGACACATGCACTTCTCGTTGCCAACAACTATGAGCAAACTAAAGTTAAGACTTGCAGCTGTCAGCATGTTCTGCTAAATATCCCCAAAACTTCAAACAAATAATTCAAATTAGCTTCACAAAAGGCGGAGGAGGCCAATTAGAGGGAGCACAAGATGCAGTGGAGGAGAGCGGGCGGAACAGCAGTGGCAGGGAGGAGAGAGAGAGAGAGAGAGAGAGAGAGAGGAAGAAAGAGTGATGGATTAGATTTGAGTGAGAGAGAAAAAGTACAGGTAGTGAAACGTGAGAGGAGACGACAAAACTTCACTTCCTATCAATCAAATAGAGAGTGAGAAAGAGAGGGGAGCAAGGGGAGAGAGAAGTGGAGAAGAGAAAGAAAGATGAGGTATAATTACAGTTACAGTGAGGTTAGTAAGAAATTAATGCAAGTCAATAAAATGTCAGTCTTAGTGACAAAATCAAGTTTGTGTGTGTGTTCTGGCTGCAGTATAGCTGGCCAATTCTGAGCGTTTGTCTCACCACTTTGTGTTAAATGATTTATATGCAGACGGGCAGTTTGACTCTCTCTCTCTCTCTCTCTCTCTATTGTTTCTCATTACTCTATCCCTCTATATAATGTCTCTGTCTTACTGACTATCCCCCTCCTTTCTCTATTTCTGTCTCTCCATAGTCCATCTCTCTGTTCTCTCTCTCTACTTCAGCTGCACATTAGAAGCAGAACAGAAGCAGCCTTTTACCTCTCTCTGTCTGCTTGCAGAGAGAGGTAAAAGGCTCTTTCTCTCTCTATCACCCTTCTCTCTTTTTCATTCTCTGCTTTGGAAAAGCTGCCTACAAAGCATAGAAACACACACATACAGACAACTACCTTCCACTTAGGTGTGGAAAGAAAGGGGCTGCTAACCCTTTAAATGCCTCTAAGACAAATGAAATAATAATTGTGAGACGATATGCACATGCGCGCGCACACACACACACAGATGATGATGATGTTCCATGATGATGCTGCAAACTTTCCAAACAATCAAGTCTCTGCATCAGCTGGAGAACATAAAGGATGACACTGCTGTAAAAGTGGATCTCTGCATGAATTTTGTAAATGAAGAGGGGGAGGAAAAAACAGGCGGTGGAAAAATGACTGACCAACACACTGTGATAGACTTGTAAAAAAATTAATAAGCACATTTACATCCATTCAAACCCACAAACCCTGTACGCGTGCGTGCACACACACACACACACACATACACACACACACAAAAAAAGCTGATGTTAAGTCTGTGTAGTTATCAGCTGACAGTTGCAAGCTGGAGAAAGGCCAATAAATAATTTAGATTCTGCAGTGAACGTAGATCACTGACTCTCCACATCCACCCAAAAACACCCTGGCCCCTCTCTCTCTCTCTCTCTCTGTTCCTGGGTGTGTCTCTCTTACACTTTCTCTCTGCCTGTCTTTCTTAATCACTTATATATACTCTGGCTTTGTCTGTCTCTGGACCAGATTCACATGCTTGCAAAGGAAGTGAGAGTCCTGACTATTCTCCACGGTGGCCTGGTCAGGTACACTACATATGTGCTGGAAAAAAATTCTGCTACTGACTCAGACACACTCACAGACCTGAAAACTGCTCCCCGTTGCAATTTGTACACATATTCAGGAAGTAACAAATACAACATCAGACCAACCAGCATTTGTCAGCAACTGTTGGAAAAAGGTCAGTCGAACACATTTGACTTTAAAATCTTAAAAATCCTTCATTCTATAATTGGCAATAAATAAATATTACTAGCACTAGTAATACTGGTGGTTGTGTAAAGATTACCATCCTCTGGTAACCTTGTGATAAAAACCTGTAACATCCAACCTATGATCTGTGCCAAACAAATGTTTTTCTATGAAATGTTTTCGTTTTTACCACAAACTAAGAGAAGATTTTTAAGACATAGAAAAGAGAGGTTAACTGCTCTGTGAAACAGCTGAGCCAAAAGATTATACTCACTTGTCTTGAATGGTCATTTGTCCTCTCATTGATTCTGGGTCATATAGGATCAGATATGGAGGGAGCAGATTGTAGCAGAATTACACACACACAAGCACACACAACACAAGGCATAAAGACAAAACACATGGCCTATACAGTGTGAAAAAATCAACTAATGGCATGCTCATAGATTTTACTGAATGAATACTCTATATTGTTAAAAAAAATCTTCTAAATAACAATTCCGACTCAATATTTTTCACACTCTGTGATTATGAAAATGTGGTTAATTTATAAATCACATTACTTATATTTCATATTGAGCTCATTCGTACTATAGATAGCTAGAACATATATTGACTTCTTCTCCATTTACAGCAGCAGGGGAAAACACATTTAACTGTGTGCTGATGACGCAGGCAACACCATATGGTGTGCACACGTTTGTATGTTTGTTTGTGGTTTGGTATGTTAGCGGGTGCTGAAATCAGTGTCCTGCGCAGGTACACATTATGAACTTTGCTGACACTTCATACACATTTACACAAAAACAAACAACTGAATATATGAAAAATGCATCTGCAGTGTCACAGGGTTTACAGTAACTCCAGTGCATGACACCTGATATGGATCTGACAAGGTCAAATGGGGATTTAGGGTCAAAGGTCAGATGGACAGCTAATGGGGATTTCATTACTGAGGTCCTATAAGATGACCCATTTAGTTTCAACTTTCCCCCAGCAAGTAACATGATATATTATTTCTGAGCACATTATAAGAACAATAACAGCACAATCGCTATTTATGTCATGCGCTACATTACATATCCCCTGAAATAGTTCTAATAGAAGCTCATAATACTGTAGCAGGGTATAGATGTCTCCCTCTCGGACCCTTTAATACGTATCTAGATAATATGGTCCACAATTTAACACAACTTTACAGATACATTTGAAACAATATGGCACACTGCAGTTCAAAGCTGATGCAATATCATACACACAGCTGTGATTTAATATTGATTCAGCACAGATGTAATAGGCTTGGATATTTTGCTTGTTCGTGAATGTATTAGTTTTTAATGGTAGACATTGATGGATTGCAAAATGAGCCTACCAGGCATAGGCCCAGGGATCCAAGAAGTCAGGGGGGCCCTGCGTCTGTGCCTCTGAAGAGACTTAATATTCCTTGTTAGAAAGTCACATAGCTCAGGACCACAAAGAGACTCAAAGGACTACAAAGAGACACACAAAAACCCAACACACGTTGTCTGTACTTGCTTTGTGTCTCTTTCAGTATGGAGTATTTCAGTATATCCTGCTTAGCAATGGTTCGGGGCCTGTCTGTGCCCAGGGGCACATTTTCTCATAATCCATCTATGATGGTAGTGACCAAAATTTAATAAGAAACATCTAATTTTTATTCTAAAATCTGAATCAGAAATGTTTTTCTTGATGTTTTAAAATTACCTCGACAACCGAGTCAATGCCATCCATGACAAGTTCGACATTTTCAACAGTGGCGTCTATTTGGGTCCATGTCCTTGTAGATAACACATGGTTTCCAGAGGAACTAGATGCTAACGTTAGCAATGTTACTCACTCCCGGATGAATGTTCTCGCCGATGACTTTGGCGTCTGAGCGCACATGGCCTTAATAAATAAGCAGCGACGTTGGTGGTGCCAATTGCATAGTTTGCGAGACAGCAGCACATTAAGTTTGTTTGTAAATTTTTTTTGTTAATCCGGTTAGCGCTGGACACAGTCATTTATAACAAGACGGTTTTTGTTTTCCGTAAAGCGGACGGCACGAGGGACGTTTTCGAGAGAGTACGTAAAAAATCAACCGCAGCAGGCGAGGGGCGGGTCACGCGCACACACGCAGTTACGGTAAATTACCAAATAAAAGCCCGTTTTCAAATAATGTCGCAGTTTCAAATAATGGATCTGACGGTGTTCCCACACTGAACGTGAGCCCACTACAATGGTATATTCAGAATATTATAGAGTTTATGGTCGTCAAAATGTCTGTCAATAGTTGATGGATTGGAAATAACTGTTGACAGTCAAGCTCTAAAATAAACAGTCCCATGTTTTCTGCTTCTGAAAGAGGCTAAAGGTTTATTGCACGGCATTATTTCTGTTATTGTTTATAGAAATGTAAATAAATTATGCTCAAGTTCTTCTTCAGTAAGTACCAGTACACAGTGTGTGTCTAAAGTACAATGCTGTATATACAATGCTGTATGTTTATCAAACTCAGTCATAAAGACAAATGCTGGCACTAATAGTATATAACAAGAAACTATTTGTCGAACACTTGTTTCAAAAAAAGAAAATGGCACAGTAATGGACCTGAACTCTGTAGTGCTAATTCTAATTAAACAACCAAATATCTGTCTACAGTATCTAAATGTGGATGTGAGCGAACAGTTATTTATATGGTACTCCCATGGGTGCAGAGTCAGTTCACAACTAAATAAAGCCGCAGGTCATAATTCTGCTGAATAGTGATGCCGCTGAGACTCATACATCTGGTGAATCAAAAAGGTGTTTCAGTCCCCATTCAGTGAAACATCAGTCAGCTGAATCCACCAAATAACCATGCACCTGGCTACACTTCTGTTAGCAGCAGGTTCTAATGAATCAACTACAATTCCTCTGTATTTTAATGACCTATATCACTAACATTTCTGAGCCATTTTCTTGACTGTGTTAGTCAGTGAGATTCACTTAAATGCTGACTATCAAACGGTCAGAGAAGGACAAGTGGCAGATATTACACCGAGAAGAAAACCTCTCAAAATCAGAGATGTGTTAGGCAGGAAGCCACTGTATTAAAAAAGGATGGAAGTTCAAATGCAGTTTCCACAAACGCAGTACTTGAAATGCATGACACATCTGTAAAATATTACAGAATAGATTTTTTTATTTTAAGTCAAATTGCTGTTGCTCCCATCGATGCTCAGTGTCAGTGAGGATATCCTATTCATAGGATTATTTGTTTTCAATGTTAAGAATCTGTTTTAACAGATGAACAGCTACATAACTCATGGTGTATGGAGAGCACAATTTGTAATCAAGCATGTTTTTTTGGCTTGTTTTGGTTTGGTTGTGTGAAAGCACATCAGCTGATGAGGACACCTTGACAGTCTACAGTGGTGCAGCAGGGTCTGAAGTTACCTGAGATGACCTTATGATTGATATAGGCCTTGTCACTACGCTACCTCCCGCAAAGTGAGGACTTCTCAACTGACTCAAGTTTTAGAACATTCGGTAATTTAATAGGACCAAAAGTTTTCAAAGGACAATTAAACACAAATCAGGCACATATAACTAAATATATAACAATAAATGGGCTTAATTCCTTATGATCAATGAGACTTTCACTGGAAAGAGTTTCAAAAGATGCAAAGAGTTTTGTCCGATCGTTTGATGGAGGTTATGAAAATCTCAAAATAGCACTTCATTATGAAACCCATTTTGTTCCTGCTTCTAACCTCAGCTTGGTTAGTTTCCCCACATTAGGCCACATAATAAAATCATCTGTATCTCAAATTTACTCAGACTTGGCCACAATAGACTACAGAGAATGGACAGTATAACATGAATGTATGCCCTAGAGAGGGACGGCTGATAAAATATTGTACTAGGTACACCTTACAATTTATTACAATCCAATGAACAACAATACCACAAAGCACAGCTTCAGAAATTACCAATAAATTGAATCAAACACCCTGACACAGTCTCAGCAAATATTGAGCATTATAAGCTTCACAAAGGTAGGAGATATTACAGAGGTATTGTGTTGGATTGCATTAGATTGTACTAGTGTTCATGTTATTGTATAAAATACCTCTATGTTGGTGTTCAGGCTGTGTACCTGAAAGACAATGCAAATATCCCAAACAGATACATTATGCTGATTGCAAATTATTACCATCAGATTCCTGCAAACCAACGAGGCGCACTAATGCCAGCAGAGACGTTATATAGAAATTGTCAGCTTCATCAGTTTCATACAGCTACGTGTTTAAAAAACAATATCTGGGCAAACACTCTAATTAAATCTGGAGATTAAATAATACATACAGTTCTCCACCTAAAGCTATTAAAAGATTGGATTAAGCCAAGAATTTTTTTCAAGAACAATGCTTCTCAGCTCATTCATTTCACCACCTTGCAAAATCCAAAGCACATTGTGCTACTCCTGTTTATGTTTGCAGTTATTCTTCACATAATCACTGGAGGACAGGGCTGTCCTGGTGGTCATGAACCACAATGTCCCCCAGTTTGTGTGTGACCAGGGACCTTTGCTGCATGTCTTTCCCTCTCTCTCACTCCTCTCATTTCCTGTCATCTTTCCACAGTAAGCTACAGTACCCAATAAAGGCATAAAATGCCCCCAGCCCTATTCTTTGTACTTTCCTGCCTTCATCATACCAATCTCCACCTAGCTACGGACAAAATTAAGAACAAAATTAAGGTCTTTTGCAACTCACCAGTAAAGGCCAGAAAAAGTACAAACTAGTTTTCTGGTCAAAACTAGTTGTTTTCTCATTCTTGCACCTATTTGTGTTTTCTTTATTGTTATTCAGTGGTTGCAGAGCAGTTTGGAAATTAAATCTATGAATATACAACACCAGATTTCGCTCTTTCTCACTAACACACGTCTGTCATTTGGATGGTGAATAGACATGATTCAGAGACACTATAAGTAGCTCTTGCATTTCACTAGAGCAGCCCTATTAGTGTGTGTAGTTATGTCATGGCTCAAGCATCAGAACGGATCAATACAATCATTACTCCAATTTCCTCTCTTGTCATTAACACTCTCACAGAAACTTACTTCCACATTTGCATGCTTTCAGACAAATAAACACCAACGCTGGAAATGAAAATGCTTAAATCACTCGTGATTTTTCTCCAAAATGGTGCAGTATGTACTGGTTTTTAAAAGGTGCAAATGCAGGGGATTGCTGGAAATTTTACACTGTCACACTCCATAGTTACAGTATACATGCACACACACACACACACGCACAGTTGAAATGATGGCACATTCATTCAGTGACACCTGCATATTGGATAATTAAGAGGAGGAGCCTCAAAATGAGAAAAAATAAATAAATACTGTGTCAGTGCACAAGTTAATAAGCTGCTATGCTGACACGTATATATCTGCTTTCTGTCTCTCGCACACACACACACATTGGAGTTACACACCATATCTAGAAAGACACCTGCATCATGCTGATATGGGAGCTAGTGTGCATCACTGCACGGACACACACACACACACACACACAAATTGTAGCTGCTTATTTTCATCTCTCTCTGGGTCTCTCCCACCTTACCTCCCCTCCCCCTCTTGCTCTCCTGTATCTCTATACCCCCGCTAGGCGCTGGGCCTATACTGCACATGCTGACATCAGCAACCAGCAGCGCCCCCTAGACAGCCCCCACCCCCCAAACCATCACCACACTCACACCCAGGGAACGTATATCAAACTAGTCCCACGTGACTGTGACATGAAATTACAAACAAATGTGATTGATTGTGATCAACAGCCTCATAAAAGGGGCAGCTGGTTCATGCCCCTTTCCTCTTAATTAACTATAAATTACATGTCCAGCATTTCATTTCACCTCCTGTAGCCTACCTCACATGTGCTCGCGTTGATGCGTCGTACACCTCTGTCATGAAGACTTACTGTAAAGCCTACAACTCATGGAAGGAGAAAAATGTGAACCATTCAATTAGACATTTATCTGCACATTATGCCCACCTGATCCTCAGGCATGGTCTACTGTGTCAGCTTTTACTCACTGTACAATGCCAGGCAAAGGATATGGCCATTCGGTGATCTTTTTGGCGTATTTTCTCACGAAGTTATCCTCACTGAAAATGAACAGCGAGCGGTTGACAGTGAAACAGTTCTGGCGCACGGGAATGGGATTATAAAGGGCCATGGTCCGGGCTCTCTGCGCCATAGACTGCTTGTACATTCTCTGGGCCCCGGGCCCTCCGGGTGGACCGTGGCCATGGCCGTGGCCATGCCCGTGGCCGTGACCGTGACCGTGTCCATGGGGTCCTCCTTGCCTGCTACCACCGCGGCCGCCTGGGCCCCCTCCGCCGGGCCCTCCGCCGTACCTGGCCGGTACCTCGTCTCCGAACCGCGCCATTCTCTGGACACCGAAAGCCAATCTTCACGAAGCAGCGGAGAAGGAGACCAATGCTCAGCTGTGCAGCCACACAACATTACATCCCATCTGGATCAGAACGTCTCATATGCACAACGGGTTGTCTTGTAAGCTTACGCTGAACACCTGCACCCGGCGAGCAGTTATGCAGCTCTTGGTTTTAGCAGACGAGGACGCCCATGTACCGTCTCCTTCTCTGTGCGTCTCTGCCAGCGGCCAATTGTGGGTGTGAGGAAATTAAATGTGTGGTCGGTTGGCTGACTGGTTGCACTGTAGGGTAGTGCTGTGGGGTGTCTCTTAGTCCGTTCTTGTGTCCGTATAAAGCAGGATTCGTCCCCAACATGAAATCATGGGGAGTCTGTAGCCAGTTAACATGAATGTTTCATGTTCTCCATGGTTCATGCCTGAATCAGAGCGCACCACAGCCTCCTCCACCTTTCTGGACGATTTATTTCTTTACTCTCATGACAGCATGTAATGACAATCTAAACGCCTCTAATGTCACACAGGCCTCAATAAATCAGACTGTCGAAAAATGAATCTGAATAGAATTAACAGCGTATACCTACGGCCGTCAGTGACGTTCAAGTTGGCGTTTTGGAAACAGTCGCGTTTCCGAAGACTTAAAAGGCATTGGAAAAAAAGGAGAAAAAAAAGCTACTATTATTTATTTATTTTGAAACATCCGCAATGTTTGGTACAGTGTGTGGCAATAATGTGGCTCCTGCCACCTTACAATTGTTTTACCAGTGCGCTCTGACAAGCCCTGAGTCCAGGAAAATTGTTGCATTTGTTATTAATCAGTCTAATTTCAGAATGCAAAATCTCGAGTGGAAAGGAGAAAGCAAAATACCGTTTTCCTTTGATATGTCGGTGTCATTGTAGTCATACGCTGTGGATGAAATAATTTTCTCAAACGAATTCAGTAGCATCCTCCCTCGTTGCAACCATCATCTTCTGTCCGTCACCTGCGCGGCCATCCAGAAGCTGAGCAAGGGACACACGGACGGCGTCGTCAAAGACACGGGTATGACGGCCGCTTCTCCGCCGTCTTACACCCTCTCATGATCTTGGTTTGGCTGTTCGAGGTGCAGCAGTGCCGAGAAAGTCCCTCACCATCCCCGCCCCGAAAAGTCTACCTTCGTCCGCACTGATAAGCCCAAATGTCCTGGCAGCGCGTCCTTTCTCTCTCTCTCATTGGAGTAGGGTAGTGCGTTCCTCACGGCCTCCTCTCTCTTCGTCCAACGGCCCCAAGGGGAGGAGGAGGGGGACAGACGGACGGATGGATAGATGGATAGATGGATCGGTTAATGGATGGAGACAAAAAAATGAAAGGGAGGGGACCGGGCTGTTTCTTTGGAATTCAGGCCAGTGTGCCTATAAACTAAATAAATCGCAACGCGCGCGATATCGTTGTCTTTCAGCCTGTGTGAACTATAATGAGAGCTTGGTCGGTTCTGCAGCCGCAGCACATGACGCACGCAGCTCGTCCAACTTCCAGACGTAGCCTATGTCACGGATGGAGGCATCGTCTATCGCCTGTTTATTTTAAGGTGCTTCGGGCTATAGCCCTTCCCAGCTGGATTGGACCTCTCGAGCCGTCCAACTCCAAATCAGTTTCAAATAATGCGTAAAATAGCCTTTTGGCGTAGAGGATGGGGGTGACATCCGCAACTGTGTGACTGTGTTTCTAATTCCCTTTCACCTTTGTGTAAGTGTGTGTTTCATAAAGACTTCGTAAGTATGCTTATTATAGCCAGGTGTGTGTGTGTGTGTGTGTGTGGCGGAGAGGGCTGAAGGGTGGGGGGGTTGTTGGCATCATGCAGCTCGTGCAAAGATACAGCTGCAACCTGACAATGACTGCGCGCACACGGGCGCGTGAGTAGAGTAGAAGCGCGTCAGAGTGTGCGCGCGCTAGTCTGCGTGTGTTTGTTAGGGAAGGTGGAGGGGGGAGGCTATTCTTAGCAACAGACATTTGGAAATTAATGGACGAAGAGAGCTCTCTCCTCCCTCCCTCCCTCCCTCCCTCCCTCCATCCCTCCCCGAAAACGAGTCGAGGATCTTCTTCCTCTCCGCTCCTCTCCTCAAGGCTTTTCTCGCCGCACCACCAAAACACTGGTGCCTGTTCAAGGTGCGACCATATGCTTTGCGCTACAGCACAGGCACATCTAAAGATTTTCAATGACATAACACTGAGGAAACAAAGGCAAAACGGATGGACAATGCTAAGAGATTAAAAAAAGAACAATTTCTTGCCTTAACGCATCTAGGTACGGACAAACATCACTCCTTTGCCCTAACGGGTTCACACTGAAATGGTACAGTTTCAGTCTGAATACATGATATTTCCATCTTTGATTATACAGAATGATTGATTTTTTTTTCAAGTTATGGAGAATGGAGAAAGAAGAAGAAGAAGAGATCACATCACAGGACAACGTATTCTTAATCTATTATGTGACCTAATTGATTGACTCCAGAAATAGCCGCCTCTGTGAATGGGAAATGATCATACAAATACAGATTTAAGGGTGACCGAGAGAATTTATTCACCTTTCCCACAGACTGAATCAGGAGAGAAACCTGGCACGCGAGAACGCCAATCGATAACAGCACGACCTTAAACGTCTATCCGATATGTCAGAAAGGGATCGTTTTGCTTTGTGTCCACTTAAGTAAAGCTTCCGGCTGTGAGAGTGAGACTGACCCCATCACAAGAACATGCAGCAGGAACACAAATTTTAATTCCCGATCATAACCACAAAGAGAGTAAGAACAGATAGATAGATAGATCCACCACGGAGAGCGCCACAAAATACGAATTAATGCCACAGTGTTGAGGACATTTCAGGACCACGGAGAGCGCCTCAACAGGACACATCAGCATCTCGATGCTATCAGAACTACCAAACCATGGATAGCATGACACTAATAAACTGTAGCTTTTGACAAAATAAGAACCACCAGCTCCACATCTGGTACCACTGCATAAGATTCAGTGTAATAGGATGACTAACTTTGTACCCTGCATCTACATGACCAATGTGCATATAGAGGATTGTGATGGACAGGGGGCTCTGGAGAGTTTGAAGAGTGACAGTACAGTCTCTTGAGCTAGAGATTAAACATATTCTTTACTTACCCTATGTTTTAACTCTGGATATGTTCTAATGTGTCACAGTTCAGCCTTTTGCTAATTTATGGGTATTTTACATTTTAATGATGTTGCACATGTTCCAATGGCTGTGTTAAAATGCTAAGACTCTAGAGTTTGTAACTCTCTCATCTCAGTTGTCTACAAAAAAACCAAACATGAAGTAAGCACATATTAAATTCATTTTGTTCTTGCTTTTGAAAAATTGTGTTCTAATTGTATAGGCTGTTATATCTCATGTATGTGTGTGTTCACAAATGTGTGTGTTTACACTTGGGTGTGATGATCTGTGAAATTATCTATTGCTCTTCAAAGCTGGAGCCTTTGAGTAGCAGCAGCCTTCTGTCCAAACCTGTTATTCCACACAGCCAGTACAAGAAGCAGCAACTCCAAGGCCACCCATGCATAAAACATTGTTACCTCACAAGAACACATACACAGATACATAGTAAACATGGTGTACAGTACATAAAATGTATTTAGTTGAGAAAATAATTCATCATGATAGGGCATCTTCGTCCTACAGCAGTCTCTTTGTGAATATAAACTGTACTGCATTTGACACTGAAACCACAGCCCTCTGCTTCTTTTGAGACAAGGAGAAAATTTTTAACACAGGGGTATACAAATATAACAAATCACCCACCTACACTTCAGTAAACAGGTTCATAACACATTAAAGTTGATAATGGGTTTCAGAAGAAGGGTAGGAGGGACAAGATGTCTGGTCTGTTAGTATCCACTTACATGACATTATGACTTTGAATCCAGCAAGTCCCATGTCTTTACTCTCCACTGTGCCTTTCCTGTTTTTGTGCTCTTCATATTACAATGAAAATGATTAAATGCTATATCAGTGCTCATGCTTTCTGATAAAACATGCACAATGCAGCCTATTGGCATATTTCAAAAATAATTTGTAATTACCTTATGATAATGTTTTACATTCTGTTTGGGTGCTGAAATCTGTGAGGAAGCAGTAGAAATGACAACCACATCTTTTAAAATGAAGGTAATGATTCACCACAGCTAGATGTAAAAAGCAATTCAACTTCCAAAGACTTTATTGAAAAATCACTGCAATCAAATGAATGATCCCAATAGGACTGAGAATTATTTGCTACTTCCCTATAAGCTTAAGTATATGTTTGTTAAGACTTGGATAAACCTATGTTGTGTAAATTTAAATACATGTCCAAAGATGGTAGAACTATGGTCTTCACCGCAGATTTCTAACATGCTTCAAAACCTTCTTTCCATCTGTAGAGTTTAAAGGTGTCAGCATTGTTCTCTGTTGTTTTTCTTTCTCTGTCAGATGTTCAAATAGTGGGTAGCCGTGAGGCTGGAGCTCAGAGACGAGGACCTAAAAAGGAGTTTTGTGAGTCAATGATTCATAAGGCTGAATAATTCAGTGGCTGGATGCATGTAGAGCACTCCGCCCCTGCTGAACTTGGTCCTCCACAAACCCGATGCAGACTTACATGTGAACCTCTGCAAGACTGGCCCACACATACACACAACAAAGAGGCTGATTGTGGTTGATAGCCAAACATCAGTTAATGACATATTACAGTTTCAGAAACACACATCATTACATGACAACAGTGAAAAATACAGAAGGTGAAGATTAAATGCCCAGTCATAGAAAACTGGGACAGACAACAGAGACATGAATGCAGACTCACATAGACTACAGAGGAGCTAGGGTTTTCCTTCGCCCTCCTCACTGCTCTTAATAAATCTTGCGCTATCACGTTCTTACCTTTTGGTGCTTATCTCTGCCATTATTGTGCAGTAATGGCAGACAGGTGCCACACATGTGCCTTCCAAAGTGATGACTGCAGAGTATTTTTCTGCTTATTTTCAGTTTAATTGCAGGATTCAACAGAAGACATAACGACGCCTCCAGGTCAAACTGACCGATGATAATGCAGTGAATCACAGAAGCTTTAAATTAGTGCACCAACTGGGAATTGGAATGTGAACCCAAAACACTCGTCATGGCTGGATGAATGTAATGCTGGGGGCAGCACCATGGCATCCAACAATGAAATGGGCATCACATCAGTCGTATATGTGTGTGAGCGTTGGAGGAGGGGGAGTGTGTGAGTTGGTTTTATTGTGGATGCTCACTGACCGAGACCAACAGCAGGCTCACAGAAGGAGCACTAATAATCCTTGTGTACAGTGGATGTGTTTGAATGTACATGTTATATGTTAAGGCTGATATCAAAAGCAAAATACAATGGATAGACCACAGTGCATTACACAAAAATACACAAACAAAGGAAGTTTTCAGCCCGCTGAAATATACACAATGCATTTTTAAACACCTAGAATTAGTAACCTAGTCATAAGTAGGGTAACACAGCTGGTACTGCACTTGCAAAATCTTCTTTCTCCATCTGTTTCTTGTTCTCCTCCTGGCTCCCTGACAATTACCCTTTTCATATCTGATACAGAATTTAAAACCTCAGTTTAAGCTTCACTGATTTCTTGTGAGGGTAAAAGAGAATCCTCACTTTCTTTGTATACCAACATTTCACTGACAAAGCGTTCACCTTGGAAGAAAGCAAAAGAGGGAGCAGGAGAGAAAGGGTGGTAACCTGTCCTTAGTGGTAAGTAGGCCAACTTTTTTTTTTTCTGGGGGAATCTCTAGTGAGGATGAAGTCACCACTTTATCTGCTCTCAGAACTCTTTTCTTTTTTGCTTTCTTTTTCCTTTTTCATATTCCATTTCATTCTCAGTCCTTCCACAATTTTATAAAGGTTCCCCATCTCCTACCTTTCACCATGAGTGCACCTAAGGAACAAGGAAAATTAAGAATATTGTATTGCATTGCATTAGTTTCTTTATTTGTAATTTAAGTTAAATTTATGTATAGATTCATTTTCCTAGGTATTTTCTTCAAATGCATAAATCTCCTTATTTATTATCTTCCAGGTGATCTGTTTGTATTTCTGTGTAATTATGTCAAAGGCTGTCACTTAACAGTGTTATGAACTACTGTGAACTATTCCGTTATTACCAACTTAATAATAGTTTCATATTAATCATTTAATAAAGTTAATAATATGAACAAAATCCAGTTTCTACGTGTACTATACACTTTATAAGAAAAAAACTACAGCCATGTAATGCACCCCAAAATCAGCCCTGCAATCAAGAGAACCTTTGTGTTTTGTCCACACTTGGCGGTGGACAAATCAGAAGCACCACATCCTCTCTGAATGTTTTATGTTGAACGTTTCAAGCAGGTTTTGACAGGAGTGGAGTGGACAGCTTTCCTGAGTGTGTATACAATCATGAGTGTTCACTGCCCTCCAGTGTTCATGGATGAAGTACTGCAAGGTCTGCATTCACTCCTTACTCTGTGTTACCACTCTCCCCTTTATGTGTCCATATCCCAAAGCTATGAGAACAAGAGAGCAAAAAGAAGGCATGCACTCAGTGAGATTCTTTTGTAGCTGAGCACTGCATGCAGGCCAAGAAGCCTGCACATAAATATAATGTACAAACACATACTTATACAGAGACAAGGCTGTTGGACAATAATAGATTGAACAGTTATTGATGGTGGTTAAAATCTGTCCATTGTTTTCTGTTTTTCACAGATTACAATCATTCTTATATGACAATGTGACATGAGTAAGTCTAAAGCTCTAAGCGAATAGCTGAGAATTAGATTCTTCCCATTTCTTATTAAACTTAACAATCGTATACTGGGAGCTTCATGCAAAAATCAAACCATGCATGTCGTGTTGGAAATATATTGAAGAAAAATGAGAAGAGGATTCACAGAACAAAAGACAAACAACAGAAACTTAAAAATTACGTTAGTATGAGGTAAGTAAATATATAACCATAGAGTCTCTGATAGAAAATCATATTATGCAATATAATGAAAAAAAATTGCGAGGGTTTTTATTTCTCAGTTACACAACTGTAAGAAATTGTCTACGTGATTCATGTGTTAAATTGCTGTAGGACTCCACGCCCCACAATGCATTGCGCTTTCAACATGGCGTCTCTCATAACCGTTTGACTTGTGTCAACAAGACCAAAACGCAGCTAAAGGTAAATAGGACTGTGCAGCGAGGCTGACTAATAATATTTCAGACAGGAGGATGAGACTGTTGCTGACAGTATTAAAACGAATCCATAAACCACCTGCTGACACCAGTCGCCCGCGTTGTCTGAGCTCCAGTGCTAGCAGCGGCCTGTTACCTCTGCGAGATGAGGCTCTAATCTTGGGGTCCAGCCGGGAACTGGTGCAGAGACTTGGCTCACAGGTGGAGGTGAGGACCACCTTCATCACCGAGGAGGAGGAAGGAGCTCTTCTACGAGAACTGGAGCCAGGCCTGAAGAAGAAACGCTACGAATTCGACCACTGGGACGATGTAAGTCATGTTCATAAGCACAGGCTTGAAAGTTAGTTTGGTTTTTAGTGAGTTTTAATGATCATTGTGATTAAAACTCTTTTTCAAAAGTGTCCTGGCCAAGATAGGCATTAAGAACAAATTTACAGACAACATACGGGACAAAATCAGAAGATGATCAAGAATGCAAAACTAAATAATGAAATAAATCCAAATTTATGTACATTTACATACTTAAAATTCTTATGGAAAAAAGTTTACACTTATTCAGAGTGACACAGTATAACCACAGGCTTTGAAATTGTTTCTGAATTGTTTCATTTCCCCAAACCTATTTTAAGCGTACAGTTAGGAAGCAAAGCCACACACTCTTGACAATCTAATTGTTCACAAAGGGCAGCCTGTCAAAATGTTGGCCTTTAAAAACTGCATTGAAAGACCTAGCGTACACCATTGTTTCTCAGGGCACTTACTGCGTAGTTAGAGCAGGATTGTATTTGAAGTGACAGTGATGCTGACTTCATGTGTTCTTTGTTCACTTACCCACATTTAGGCTATTCACGGGTACCGAGA
The DNA here is from genome assembly GCF_017976425.1 of Toxotes jaculatrix. Classification (NCBI taxonomy): domain Eukaryota; kingdom Metazoa; phylum Chordata; class Actinopteri; family Toxotidae; genus Toxotes; species Toxotes jaculatrix. The sequence continues at coordinate 12,962,684 of NC_054411.1, read as the reverse complement.
GACTGAGCGTGTGAGGTGGGGGCCAGCATGCGAGGAGGTCCTGAATCGTGTCCGATCCGTAGCGTTCCCTCAGGGTAGTCCACTCCTCGGGCCTGTGCACATTCTGGATTTGGACAAGACTGGGTACATCAAACCTCACATCGACAGTGTCAAGGCAGGTTTCTCTTGTGTGTGCAGTGCTGCTTAATGTGGCTTCAGGAAAAAAACATTTCATTTTCAGACATGAAAGTCAGTCACTAACTTTTGGAAAAACCTTTTGGTGTGCGATGTGCTATTTACCCACCTGTGTCATTTTGTCTGTCCATCCTCTAATTTTTCAGTTTTGTGGCAGTACTATTGCCGGGTTGAGTCTTCTGTCAGACAGTATCATGCGTTTGGTGAAGGAGGATGCCAGCAACGAATGGCTGGAACTTCTGTTGCCCCGGCGCTCCCTCTACATACTGAGGTTGAGTATACTGCATACTGCACTGCATCCTACACAGGGATGAATGGTTGAAAATGTCTTAAGCACTGTTAATATCGAGTGCATGTGATAGTTGTATCTGTTCTTGACATTTGTACAGAGACCAGGCCCGATATAACTTCACTCATGAGATCCTGAAAGATGAGGAGTCGGTGTTCAATGGACAGAGAGTGGCTCGGCAGCGTCGTATCTCCGTCATCTGTCGGAACCTTCCTGACTAAGTGTCAATGTGTCAATGATCACTATTAAGAGGTCCCTTATGTTTTGTAATTAATAGAATGTTATTATGTACATACATTTATGATGAAGTGTCCAGGACAACGGCTGGGTCACACCTGTCAAAATTAAAGAAGTCAAACAGAACCAGCATGATGGCAGTGACGTGTCACTCAAGTGTCCATCTGTTCTTCATCACGTGTTACCATTTAAGACAGCTTACATAGCTTGCACGCTGCACGTCCTGGCTTTCTTAAAACATAAGACAAGCATGACAGGTAACAATAACAAAAAGCTTTGCTGTGGGGTAAGTCTGTGCTTCTCAACATGCAAATGAGAGGTTTGAATGCATATTTGCGTGCGAACTCAGCCTAGTGAGGTAACCGGTTTTTGTCTGTCTCCCAAGATATAAAGATGACATGACTGGTTCCTGCCCAACAATGACTTTGCCCGTACATGAAGTGACCAAATACTGATCTGAAAATTAAAATTAATTTTAACTTTGCCCACGGAGCATCTTTGTTAAATTCTTATTATGTATTAAAATCTCACATTTCCAAAGTTTCCACAAGTGTTTATATAATAATTTAACAAAACCAAAACAGCCTGTTTTAGTATGTCCTCATCAGGACGAAAACAAAGTGTATATAAGGGATGGGGTACAAAGAGAGGAACCTTACACAGCAGCACATTTTACATTTTATTAGAAAAACTTTTATCCACTAGAAAAACACGTTTAAAGACTTTCTTCTCATTCATCCAGTTCTACGTTGAACTGTTGACATGTGGAGAGTAATCATACAGAGATTGAGCTGTTAAATTTTATGCTGTTTAATGTGAGATTTCGGACTATGAAAAACAAATGCAAGATGATCAACAAAATATTTTTTGATAAATGCCACCTGTGAAGATAGTTTCAACCTCTGATCCTGTGGCACGTCACAACTCAAGCTATTTATTAAAAAGAAACACATAACCCCTCTTCCAGGGGGGTCACGGTTTCCAGAAACACCATAACTTTTCACCTGAAGAAGTTAATTTTTAGTCCTTTCCTGTCCTCCTTATCCTTCTCCACCCTCCCCGTCCCTCGCTTCCACAGGTTATTCGGTGAGGTAGAAGTGCATTTTGTCATTAACATTCTTGCGCTCTGGATTCAGGCGCTTCAGGATCTGTGCGAGCACGTTGACAGTCTGCTCACTGCTCAAACCTGTGCGCTTGGTCTGGAACTTCTTCAGCAGGTCTTTGGTGGTCATCGGTTTACGGATCAGGTAGCGCCGGACCGCTTCCTCTGTCAGCTGCACATCACTGTGGGGAAGATGAATAGGAAAGAACACAACCTTTACCCTGTTCACAAACACCCAGGCAAACCATTTGTTTTTAACCTTCCATTAAATGACTATCTGTATTTTGTTGTCAACTGTGACACATTTTGCAGTTTCACATAAATAATAGAAGAAATACATAGCTTAATATTTCTAAGAGACATAAAGAAACAAAGTACCTGGAGCTGGGGGTGGATTTTCCTGATGGAGGTTGAGGTGTGCTCTTCCCAGAGGGAACAGGGCTCTGACTGCTGGTCTCCATCTTCAGCCTTTTGGCAGCTGGTGAGTCAGTAGCAGGACCCTGAGTCTGTCTCTTACCTGTGGGAAAGAGAAATTTAGGTTTTAGTTGCTGGCCGCTTTTGAGGGCGTAACATGAAAAGCATCCGTCTCAGGTCTTGTTTATTTCTAATTTTGGATGGCTGAGTGCCTTTGTGGTGTATGAGCAGACACCTTGCTCTAGCTTGCTGGCAGCAGCACGGAGTGTATTGGAGGTGGAGGCAGAGTCGATGGATGGTGTCCCAGGGCGACTGCCAGTCCTGGAGCTTCCTGCAGAGCCACGTCCACCTCCACGTTTAGGAGGAGTGCGCTTCTTCTGCGGGGGTGGGGGGGTGACAGAGAGATGTTTGGTTAGAACACATAGGAAAACCCCATCAACACAAATAAATACAGAACACCAATCACACACTCATCACCTAAATAAATTAGCAGCTAAAAGTCAAAAATGAGATCTCTGCTGGTGTACAGAATTAGCACGGTGATATGATCATTCACTTGAGCTGAAAACTAAGCATCATGTCACTAATCATCTTTTTACTAGTGATCAAGTAGAAAATGACAACACAAAAACAAATTAAAGCAAATGCATATTCTGAGCGAGAGTAGCCTATAAAATATACTAATATCCATTTATTCAGCCACACACCATGAACAAAGCAGAGGCCGTCTCTCCCTCGATGTCACTGTCGTCTGAGCTGTCCGATTCTCCGCTGCTGTCTGTGGCACACAAATCAAGAAAACTCAAATCAAGCAGAAAGCAGCATCATTTAACACTCATCGTGTTTACCAGGACCTCTCTCAAACGTGTATCTAATCAAGTCTGTCTCCGCCTGTCTCCATGAGGACTGTACCTTTTTTCTTCTTCTTTTCCATTTGGACCGGGGTTTTCTTTCCTTCCTCCTCTTCCTCCTCCTCTTTTGCCTCCTCGTCATTCTGTTTCTCCTCCTCACTCTCTTCCTCGCTTTCAGATGCCTCATCAATCCCTAGGAAAGACAAACATTTGGAAACAAAACCTAAATACCAATAACAATGCCTGCAGACAGGACACACTCATACACCCCTGAGATTATGGCCACTAACATGAAATGCCTACCTATCAAATTATTACTGGCCCTGCGATCATGCTCTATGTTTTATTATATTATACATGCATAAAATCATCACTGTCTTCTTTTCTATATTTAATAATTAATGGATACATGTTAATAGACATTTGATAAATGATCAGCCACAGATGGTCTAACCTTTAGGGAGGTCCTCTCCTTTGCTGGGCTTTCCCTTTTCTGGCTCTTCATCTGAGCTGTGTTTAGAAAACAAAGTTAAATTATATCATGACCACTCAAATGAGAAAGACATAAAAAAAAACATTTAGTCCAGTGTCACAATGCAACAGATCTAACCTGCTTTCATCTGACATGTAATCCACCTCTAGGCCCTCGTAGTCACCGTCATCACTGTCTTCCAAGGCCTCGCTCTCATTGCTCTTTCGCTTCTTCTTCTTTGCTTTGCCTTTCCCGGTGTCCTTCTTCGCTTTTGTCTTGCTCTCTCCATCTGCCCAAATAAATAAATAAAATCACATGCTGAGACAGGAAAGGAAGATGTGCACTGGTGTGGCAGAATAAACAGAATACTGAATGCTCGTGGCTGTCTTCAGTCTCATACCGTTTCTTGCTCCTTACCTTCCCCCATACTGCTGTCGCTGTCATCGCTGCTCATCTCTAGTTCATCTTCCAGGTCGTGAATGCGCAGGTCGCCCCCTCTAGCGCCACCCCCCTTCTTTTTCTTCTTTCCCGATTTCTCTCCCTCATCCTCCTCATCCTCACCACGCTCCTGCTCCCGGAGTCGCCTCTGAAGCATGATGCTGAAGTGATTCACCACCTTGTTCCTCCTGTAAAAAGACGGGACCGACTTGATACCTACTTTTTGACACGCCTACACCAGTGGGGTAAACTCTTCCTCTACAAACAGCCACCCCTCCTTCATCTTCCCCTCTCCCACCTGCCCCACTCCTCCTCAGCCTCCTCAGCAGTGAGAGTTCGGTGCTTGGCCTGCGGTGTAAAGTTGTACCAGCCATGGACAGGGAAGGCCTCAAAAGCTCCATCCGGACACTGTGTAAAGATGTAGTAGGATGCATTCTCTGTAACACCGCCTTTCTTTAGACCTTTGAACCTGACACAGACATGTACACAGACAGAGGGAGAGAGTGGCTGTATAGCAAAACAGTAGGGATCCCCCATCAGGCCTGCAAATACAGACTCTGAGATATTTGACAAAAGACTACTTCCTTTAACACAAGTGAAATGACTTAAAAAGTACACAGCACACATTCAGCCACAGGACTTTTAAAACTTTTATGTCTCCTGCGTAAAAAACTCTTCAAATTCCAAGTAGCTGAGTGAGAGATTTTTGTAAACGATAACTCGTATAAAAACAAATCAGTTTTAAGTTACATCATAAGCGTAAGTGTGTGTGTTCCTTCTTATGTGATTAGAATAAATCACAGAGTAATTAAGTGTCTCACCTCTTGCCAGCCTTGCCATTGACCTTGAGAATCCAGGGCTGGTCCTCCGCTTTGAACTCACGTGTCACAATACCAAACTTTTTCCGCCGTGCTTCCTCTCGTTGTTTTTTGCCAAACTCACTACCAGCCGCACCTTCCGGCGTCTCTTCCTCCCCGTATATCCGCCGAGCACTCATGTCTCTTTCCATACGAGCCTGGAAAAGGGAGAGGGAAGGGTGTGTTAAGAAATGACTTCATATTTTTTTAGGGTAATCACACAGCTTGTCAATTTTCTCTCAATATTGACACTGCACCCTACATATTGGCAGCTCAAACTATCTGTTATGTGTAGACATGCTAATATGAAGCACACCTGTGTCCATGTTGAACAGCTGACTCTGTCTCCTGCATTGAAAGCCATGATGTTGTACTTCTTGCTGGTGTTTCTATGGGACAGACAAACAGAAAAACAAACAAAAGTCAGTACCTGCCTGCTCGTTCCTACTGAGGGTCAAGGGCATAACGAAGCTGCCAAATCACTAGCAGATAAACACCTACTTTCATACCTACACCTGTAGTATAAACAGTTAATCCTGCAGACACCACACATAAGTTAAGGCTGGACTGTTAAGTATTTTTGTAATTTAAATAGCTGCACAACACAAATAAGTGTCTCTGAAAGCCTTGTTTTATCATCACTACCTTCAGCAAACCCACATTAGCACACAAGTACATGACAACTGTGCACAGAAACTAAGAAATGTAATCTTTATAGCTTTTGTTTTTAAAATTCTATTATACAACAAACACACATGACATGGCTTGTCCCGGCACTTGTCTGTGGATATTTGCACGTCAGTCAATGTTACTCACTTGGGGACACGCACAATGTATTCTGTGGTTGAGGAACTGCTGCTCCCCTGTAAAACAAACAGATCCAGAGAATTTCTTTTAGAGGACTTCATCTTTCCCCATCTGTAATGTACTGTGAAGGATCCGCAGTAGTAAACAGACCATAGTCTCACAGGACTGTGACTCTGATGGGCTGAGGTAAACAGTAATAATAATTATAAATAATTCTATCTACAAATGTGAAAGCACTTAAACAGTTACTATATACTTTGATAACAGAAATTAAAGTTAGGTTTCTGTCGTTGAGAGTAAAGTCAAAATTTACCAGTGAAGTCATGGTTAGTCGTCTGTCTCTGGATTCACTCACCACACCAACGGCTGCCTCAAGCTAGTCTGATGAACTATTAAAATAAACAAGAGCTCATTAATCAGTATCTGTGTATTTATCATTTGTAGCTACACACAGTGGATGTCGGTGTAACTGGGAGTTACACTGAGCGAGCTGACAACTCACATTACGAACTTAATCCATTTTTAGCAGCACATTATGTAACAACGATTCTCTTTTATGAGGCTCATTGACACTGAAATAACAACACACCCAAATCAATAAATAAACGCAACATCAGATTTAATAACGTCTTTGTGCTACAATGCTTTTATTTTTTTTAGCACCTGATGCTAAAAGACACAATGGCTACACGTTTAGCTGCAGTTAACGGCCAGTACTAACCGTTGCCAGGAAAACCCAGCTTTAAAGTCACGATACATTTATGTGAAATGAAGGAACAAGAAAAAAAATATGGGCTTTACAAACCTTCATAGATCTAAACCATTAAAACATTCAACAAACGTATTTGATTTACCGGTGCGCGTACTCCCACTGTGGTTCCTCCGATAGTTTAAATAGTCGACAGGAAACTTCGACGAGAAAGATTGGTTCCCAGCAGCCTACTCCGTCCCCCCTTTTTCGTTCAGCTCATGGTGGCGGGGGTTGTTCCTGCTTTCCAGCCAGCTTTACTATGCCCGCCGGAAAAGGCCAAAATGTGACCACTACAGAAATTAATTTGCTAATTTCACAAACAGCCTAAATAGCAACGAGTAACAAGACCTTTTTTTTTTTTTTTTTTTTGAGAAGCTCCTCTCCAGTAATGGTGGTAAAAGAGAGATAACTCAACAAAATATGGTTGACATTAAAAAATGCTAGGGATAGGTAAGAAGAAGGTAAATTAAATCGTCACATCTATGCTGCAGTTATTATACCGATGTGGCTTTTGTTCGTGATAATCATATTCAGCTGTAAATACTGACATTTACGGTTATACTGACGCAACTGTACAGCAATTTAAGTGGTGTTGCAGTTCCTCCTCGTGACCACAGGAGGGCAGCAAATATTACCCATTCTGCCTATTTTATAAAACAACCTGGCGTCAAGGTAGACACAATGACATATAGTGAGACTTTCTGAGTGACTTCAAGCAAACAAACATAAAAGAAAGGAAGAAAAAAATCTGTTCTGTCCTGAACTTTATTATTGTGATGTATAAGACTACAAAAAACAAACAAACAAAAAAAACAAACTGCATGATGATTTGCTACAAGAAGTGAGGAGATGCCTGTCAATAATTTTCCACTGATATGAGCTTGTTAACACAAAACATAATAGCTGCTGGTGCTGCCTTAAAAACAATAGTGTTTTTCTTATCTAATTTTTATTTGCATGGATTTGTAAGTTATTTACACGCAACTTTCGAGGCACTACTGATTTACAGTTCTACGAGACAAACTGACATGACTGTTGAAGCACGCACTGTCTCCTGCAGTGTTTCACAATTTCTATTCATGCAAGTAAAACAGATTGGTGTGTGTGATTCCACAAAGCACACATTTTTTATGTTATATTTTTAAAACCAAAACTCAGCACCTTAACTTAGATGCTGTGACACATTTGTAACTGCTCAGCCCATGCAAAAACACATTTACATTCACTGAGAAATATTTAAGCCTCACACTATCTTCTTTGCACAACACTTTCAACTTTTTATGTGTATGATTTGGTTTCAGTTTTAAGCTACAATGAAACTTTCTCCTTTATCCTGTCTAAAGAGAGTTTGTTATCATAAAAAATGTCTTTATGTAATTCCAGCTATAGCAGCAAATAATAATATATGCACAGAAATATCCAAAACAAAGAAAATAAAAAGTTAAATGAGACAGAATCAGAAAGCTAATTCTTAATTGTAGTTATACACAACACCTATTGGCTGACAAGTTAATGCTCACAGTGGTTGAGACTTTTGATAACACGTTATAAAAAGAAATAAGTATACGTGGAGTTACACAAATACATTGCAGTGTGGCCCCTCCCCATGTCTTGACATGAACTGTGTTATACTTACAGCTTTACCACCACAAGTGAGTCAATTTGCATGGTTTTTTGCATTGGTACCAAACCTAGTAAAACAGCTTTTGGATGCTGTGCAAATTTCTAAAATGTATTTACAGGTAGCTTTTAAAGTGATGGTTTGTGTTTGACAGAGTGGGACCTGTCACAATGAGGTGCTGTGCCTTTTCACTTCTCTTGGGTGAGTTAATTTTTTCTTTACAGTGGTAAGAAAAAGTATGTGAACCATTTGGAACTACCTGGTTCTACCTGCATTACTTCATGCAGAGAAGCAGGTGGTCATAAAATGTGATCTGATCTTCATCTAAGGAAAGACAGACAGGATGTTACAAACAATTATAATCTTTTGTGTCTTTATTGAACACAACCATTAAACATTCACAGTGCTGGTGGAGAAAAGTAAGTGAACCCTTGGATTTAATAACCAGTCGACCTCAAGCAACCAATAGCCTAAAACAGTGTCTTCCAGTGCAGCTGCAGATCAGACCTGCACAACATTCAGGAGAATGTTCAAACAGTTCTTCCTTACAGAACTACTCCAGCTCATCCATGGTCTTGGGATGTTTGGGGTGAACATCTCTCTGAGCTCATTCCCTGTTGGGTTAAGTCAGTTGTTTGAAGTCACTCTGTAGTAGTTTTACTTCAGTGTTTAGGGTGATTGTCCTGCGGCATCACCCAGCTTCTGCTGAGGTGCAGCTGGTGGACAGCTGCTCTGACATTTTCATGGGTAACATCTTGATAAAGTTGGGAACTAAGTTTCCCAAGTCCTCTGAACTTGCTATTTTGATATCTATCTGTATTGAGACCTGCACTCAGAGTGACACCCAATTAGGATACAAGTACTTTTTGATTCTTTAACCAAATGTATAGAATTTTGTGTTGGTACTGTGTTGTTACTGTACTGTATTATACTTTTATAACCAAAAACTTGCTGACTGAAATGAGTACTTGGAGCCACAAACTATTGTTACCATGTACGGGATGTTGTAACAAATGTGTTATAATTTATTTTGTTATTATTATTAGCTTTTACATTTGTAAACATTTGTGTTCTTGTCATAAGCGCCAGTTCAGCAGCAAGCTAATTTCTGTAATAGTCTTGTGGATAAATCTCATACATTCTTCATTTAATCCTTTGTTTTAGATTGTGTGAGAATATTTTTCAAGAGGGCATTAAAATTAGAAATCAGGTTGCTGTGTAAATGCAATGTATGTGTCACACTGAAATATTTTTTCCTATATATTCTCAGAGACAATTACTCTTCTTTGTGCTTCATAGGTTCACTCTTCGTCCTTGGCCATTGTGATTTTCCTGCTGGTATGGATGATGTTAAATTGTAAACAGGAGATACAGATTCTGGATATAGGTGAAATTACAGTCATTTCTTTGTGTGTATGTTCATTATTACTAACAGTCAGTACATTTTGCTGTTCCATGTAGGTTCTTGTGATGGATACACAAACATAACTGAACCATGGCGCAATATATTATTTGCCTCGACATCCTACCCCGGCTACGGAAAGGGTGATGGACATCTTCTTGCAAAATGGTGGCGCTTTACAGGGATTGGTGGAGACAGAGTCATTTCAAGCTGCCACGCTACCGCCACTGGTGGTGCCCGGTTTCCTATTAATGTTCCATTTGGATATCCAACAACTGAATCTGCAACAGCAGTGGGATCTGCCTATGGTTCTATTGGATACTGCAATTATTTCAGCTTAACAATAACTGTGGTCCTCTGTCCTGGAGGATTCTACATATACAAACCATCATCTCACCCACATCCCTATTTGGGTTATGTAACCTGTAAGTAATGACTACTCTTTTGATTTGTATTGACATGTTCCATCCAATAACGTGCTGCTGCTAACTGCAGTCTAGGAGGCCTATCTTTATCTTTTCACCATGAATACTGTTTGTGTGTTTGTTTCTCTCGCTCTCTGTGTGTGTGTGTGTGTGTGTGTGTGTTATATCTGTTTAGATCACTATGTGTGTAACCCAGACTCCTGTGGACCACTTGCTCAGTGTTCATCCTCTGATGGAGGCTGTACATGTGTTCCTGGGTATGAAATCCCTCAAACACACCTACCCACACCAGATTCCTATGGTTGTATTGGTAAGTAAATTTTTCTTTAATCCCAATGTAATTTATAATGATTCATCCTATCTCTTCCCACCTTAAACTCCTGTCTGTAACATCTCTTGGCAGACATAGATGAGTGTCAGAAGACTTCAGGAATTTGTGGTTCTTACTCCACTTGTACCAACACCAATGGATCACACCTCTGTACATGTCTGAATGGATTTAAAGCTACAGATTCAGAATTACCACCTGAAAAGTCCAACCCATGCATAGGTACTATTTTGTCTCACTGTCAATCTCAAGTTAAAGTACCTGTTCAGCTGTAGTGGCATAATTGTGTGATACAAGTTGAGACCTCAGATGATTTTTTTCTCTTTATAGATATTGATGAATGTCTTGACAACATCTGTGGAGATGATGGGACCTGCCTCAATAACCCAGGAAGTTTTGGGTGTGAGTGCCATAAAGGCTTTGAGCTTGTACCCGATGCAACTCCTCTTTGCCAAGGTGTGTTTCCAGTAATGTTACACATAACTGGATGATGAAGACTAGCTTTTTTTCCTTGCAATTCCAAATGGTACACTTTTATTGAAGAAAATATAAGATAATATATTGCATTTGTGAGTTTGTTTTTTCACCAAGTGTGTTTCTGGAATACTATGCAGTAAAATTATCAGGTAACTTGAATGGAGATCTAACTAATTTTCCAAAGAGATGACTCTCCAATGCATTATGTGAGATGCCCACCTGTTCAGCAGTTAGTGTTACCATGCATCTACAGTAACTCAAAATTTACTGTAGATTTCCTCCACTGAGGTCAGTTAACAACCTCCCACATTCACTGGACAGGCATCCTTATCCTGGAAGAAACACCATTTCCACTGATCATTAATGTTATCTCAGTAATGCATTTTTTTTGCTAAACTTCAGTGCTTTTATTTTGGGGTAAAAGAACATCTTAGCAAAATGCCCCTTTCCCTTTTCCCATGCCAACTATGTTAAATGTTCCTTCTTTAGATGTTGATGAATGTTTCAACTCCACCATCTGTGGCCCTGACTCGATTTGCACCAACACACCTGGAGCTTATACCTGTGCCTGTCAAGTGGGTTACGCACCAACTGAACCAGACGAGGAACCCAGCAACACCAACATTTGTATTGGTATTTGCACTGATGGTTTTCAGATGCAAGAGGTTTTTCAGCATCCAGAAACAGATGGAAAGCTGCTTTATTGTTTCATTGTTTCATTTGTGTATCTTGTATTTGGCAGATGTTGATGAGTGTGTCAAAAATGCCTGTGGTCCTAATGCCAACTGCACAAACTCAATCGGATCTTATCTCTGTACGTGCTTCCCTGGTTATCGGCTAGACAACCCAGACGTGATAGCCAGCGTATCAAACCCATGCACAGGTGTGTGTGCACTATTGACCTCTGTGACTTAAGAAATTCCGATTATATACTTTACTTTTATGTGTTTGTGTTTTCTTTCTTTCCAGACATAGATGAGTGCAGTGAGACACTGGGAATATGTGGCAGACAAACTGTGTGCACTAATGTACCAGGGACCTTCTATTGTTCTTGTCCAGATGGATTCTACCCATCAACTGGAATTGTGTGGACGTTGGGTGTTTCATTTTGCCAAAGTAATATCAAGATACAATTGGTTGCAGTATATACAGTTTACTGTGATTTTCTGATGTGCTGAATAACCTGCACATGCTGACTTTCTACACTGACTCAACAGGTCTTCAGGATATTCTAGATGAGATAAAACCCCCAGAGGTAAATATTATTGGCAAGGTGGCATTGTCAAAGAAACACAAAAGTTAATATAATTTGCTAAAATATTCGTTAGTATACTAAATACTAAAGTTAGTATACTATACACTGCAAACTACATTCAAGCCCATAACATTAAAGATGAGGTGATGCTTTTGTATTTGCTGCAGGGACAGACAAAAGAGAGAGCTTTTCTTAACAACATGGATCAACAACTGAAAAACAATACAGGCATCACATTACCGGCACCGGTAAGTGGAAAACAAAGAGTGGTGGTTTCCCCTCTGGAAACATTTAAAAATACAAGACTGTAACTACTAAAATCATTTAGTTTTAAGTGGTTTCATTAAGATAAGGAGCTCTACACCTTAGCACTTCGTTACATCAATTTCCCGAAGTATGCAGCTAGTTTAACATAAACTGGAAATAAATTCAACTTCAGTTTAAGTTTGGTGCAGGTTATGTGTGGATAACGCTGCAAGTACATTTCCCTGATTCTTTCCTCACCTCTTTCCTGTGCTTTCCCTGCAGACTGTGGCAAACAGCTTCTCGGCATCTATGGTACATGTTGTTCCATAAATTACTATAACTGTACTGTCTTTGGGGGAAGTTTTTTGTGTTTACTTTTTGTTTGCATCATCAGCCAGGTCAGTTATTTATCACAAATATTTTAATTGTTAAAGGAAGTGTCAGGTGTTGGACCCCGTGCCAAGTCAATCACAGTGAGTAGCGAAGGTGACGGCGAGACCGGCAGTGTGATTCTGGGCATCTCAGACCGTTTGGTGTCTGCGATGGTGTATCCAGGTCAGAACAAAACCAAGACAACTGTGAAGAGTTCAACAGTGGGTAAGACATCATCTTACTTTACTGCAGACAGTAACTCTATGTGTACAGGGTGCATATCACATCAAGCTGTTCTGACACTAATCTGTGTGTAAGATTTAAGTCTCGAAACTATCGGACCTGGAACCAGCAATGGAGAGAGCTCTCTTCTCTCAGCTAAAGGCAACACCATGCAAGTCAATCTGGGAGGTCTGGCCAAAAACAACAACGGTAAGGAAAAGCTCATCATGAAAAAGATGATGGATATTACCAAAGTTTACATTTTTTCATACCAGAAATGTTTGGTGAACTACACATTAGATATTGCCATTTTGTTTTCATACCTTTTGCAATGCAGCTGGTTTTCAGTTAATCACCCTACACAGACAGACAAGTGCTGATCATTTCTTCCATGTGGGCATTCTCAGGTTCTGCAGCAGCTGCCTTCATGACATTAAATGGGATGGAGAGTCTTCTTAGTCATCAGTACTTTGAAACAGAAAATCAGACAGAGATGTACTCAGATGTCATCACTGCAATCTTGCCCTCAATGAACAGGACCAACCTCACAGAGCCTGTCAACTTTACCATCTATCACAAGCAGGTGCTGCCCAATTTATCAATTCATACACCTTTTAAGATAAATAGTTTTTTTTTTAAGATAACATGTAGCTTGTGATATTTCAACATATCTAAACATCTTTCTTTCTCTGGTTCCATCAGGCAGTACCTGAATCTGGTTTGGTAACCTGTGTGTACTGGGAGGACAAAACACAGGAGACAGGAATGGGAGAAGGAAGTCAGAAAGGAGAAGAAAAGACTAAGACCATGCGTTGGTCAGTAGAAGGCTGTTGGGTTGCACACACTAATGAAAACTACACAGTGTGCAGCTGCTCTCATCTTTCCACATTTGCTCTCATCCTGCAGATAGGGGAGGTATTACAGATTTGTGTGTTGATGAGTTTTTGCTAATACAGGTTCCCACAGCCAGCATCAGGTTGATTACAGCTTGTGTTTTCCTATGTGTTGTGTCTTTTCAGCCTCCACCAGAGAACTCTTTCCTAGAGTGGTTGAACCGGATGTGTGTGATCGTTGGACTATTCTTCTTTGCACTGGCCATTCTCACCTTCCTGCTGTGTAGCTGGAACCCCAAGATCAACAACACAGCCCGTCTTCACCTCTGTCTCAGCCTCGCCCTGTCTCATCTACTGCTCCTGTGGAATGACAAATATGTTGAACAAAAGGTACAGTAAGATGCAGATTGTTGTGTGTGTTTTCTAATACATGTATCACATGTAGCCCAAGTGATGCTCACCATTCTCTGCTGAAGATGTTTCCAGAAGCAATTTACTGGTACTGGTTACATGTTTCCACAGCTTGCCTGCACTGTCATGGCTGGGCTTCTCCACTTCTTAGTTGTTGCAAGTTTTGTGTGGATGCTGCTGGAGGCCCTGCAGCTCCACCTGCTGGTCCGGAGGCTCTCCAAGGTGCAGGTCATCCAGAGAGATGGTCTCCCCAGGCCACTTCTCTACCTGATTGGCTATGGTGTTCCATTTGTGATTGTGGGTACTTCTGCACTGGTGTATTCAGATGGATATGGTGCTACTGAGGCAGAGGTGTGAGTGTCATGAATAGTGATTGATTCATTTTTTCTTCATGATTAGTGCTTACCCTCTGAATTTAAATTGATTGTTATATGTATGAGTCTGGATAATGATGTGTAATGTGTGAATTACAGTTGCTGGCTGTCACAAAAACGCAACTTCAAATGGGCTTTAACAGGGCCAGTGATTACTGTCCTTGCGGTGAGTCTAGTAGTGTGCTCTAATTTAAACAGTTGCAATGAAGGATAATCGGGGCACATCCAAACTCTTTCTAAATGTGTGTTCTCTCTTAGCTTAACTGGATCCTGTTCTGTGCTACTTTATGGAGTCTGAAACCCACGTTGGCCAACATGAAGAGTGATATCTCTCAGTCCAAAGATACGAGGTGAGTGTGTGTATTCTTAGTTTTTATTCAGTCATTAGCAACAAAGTGCAACGGTCAGAACTGATTTGTTGAAATAAATGCTGTAGGCCATGGGTGCCGAGATTACTGAAATGAAAGCGTGGCAAGAGTAAAAGAGATTCTTAAAACTACATTTCATCCCTTTAATCAGAAAAAAGCTATTTGATTCTAAGTGCAGAGTGACTGAGTAGTTGCCAGCCACTCACTTTGTATTTGTTCTGTTTGCAGATTAATTGTGTTCAAGATTCTGGCCCAGTTTGTCATACTGGGCTGTACCTGGATTCTGGGCCTGTACCAGTCTAATCTTTTCTTCCAGGTCCTTTTTATAATCCTTAACTCCCAGCAGGGCACTTTCCTCTACATCGTCCACTGCCTGCTCAATAAAGAGGTAGACTCTTTATGCAGATCTCTCTGCTTTTGTTAATCTGCTCTCTGACACGTTTTCAGTTGACAGAGCACTACTGCTAACAATGACAGCCATAAAAACAGCCATATTTCTTTGTGGTAGCATTAACACATTTCACTGTATTTTCTAGGTTAGAGAGGAATACATGAAATGGCTGACCTGTTCTTTCAAGACGTCCAGAGAAGGAGGATCCGTGGTGAGTTGTATAAGGAAACAACCAATAGTGTGCTGAACAAACAAAGCAACCCCCAATAATATTAAATAAAGAGAATATAAACACTATGTTTCAACAGAGAGATGCTCCGTCAGTCTCCGAGGACTTGGATAAAGCTGAGGAACAGACACACTAATTGTGATGAAAAAAGAGCGACAAAAGAGAGAAGAAAGACAGAGAAGAGACAAGCAGTCCTTATTCACTTTTTAACCATTAGTCATTAAATATTATTATTTTATTGTTGTTGTTGTGTTTGGGAATGACATATCAATTAAAGAAAAAAAAAATTCTCTATGCATATATAAATATGTATGTGTATATATGTGTGTCTACTTCAGTGATATCTATTATAATTTACTGTGTGTCATCTTCTGGTTTGGCTGATGTTCACTTGGAACAATACAACAGGTTTTCAACAATCAAGACAAAGAGTGCAGTGCAGTGTATACTCACACATGTAAGCTCTGAATAAATAGTCTGGGTCTGCAAAATAAATAGTTTGCATTTAAGATGTTTCTTGCATGACACATACATTGTGTTTTTATGAACTAATTTGTATGTTTCGTGTGTTTTGTCTATTGTTGTATTTTTTGTTTTGAGTCTATAATAAACTTCTGTTGCATCAGAGTTTTCTGGGTTGTTCATTAAAACAGTGAGACAAAGGTACAACACGAGCTCAAGCAAAATGCTTCACCTAAAGCTCAAACTTGTTGAACTTTGACTCTGTACTACATTGAGTGTAATAACAAATCATCATCATCATCATCATCATCATCATCATACCGAGACCAAACTAAAAAACAGGCTGTGGTTGTAAAAGTTGTGAAACTTACATTATTGTAGCAGTCCTACAAATCTTATCAAGTACAAGTATTTTTTTTTATGTTCACTTAATTAAAAAAAAAAAAAGTTCAATTACTGGAAAGTCTCAAACGTTTTTACATGTATCACTTTGCATCAACAACAGACATGTATGAACAATGCAGATTTTGAGCATTAGGCTTGTACAAAAAGTGTATATCAATTTCAACAACATTAATACAGGTGACAATAATTTGTTTCAACAGCAAGATGTACCTTCAGTGTCTGGGGACTTGGACAAGGAAGAGACAGATGAAGGAAAGCCGGACAATGAATTGTCCTGACGAAGTGAACTGAAAAGAGACACAACTGTATATGTTATTATGTTTTTATAAATTACAGTTTCGTGAATGCAACAGGTGGCATGTATTCCAATGCAGAAGTCTGCATCTTCAATGTATCATTGCCTCTGTCTCGTGGCCCAAGCTCACTATTTTCACTTTTGAAGTACTGAAAGTCAAATGTGTTAAAGTAACATAGTGACTATAGTGCGTGCTAAAATGCTAACCTTTCTCTAGGAACTCTGGTTTTTCTAACTGTACAATATAATAATACAACAGTTAATATTGTATTGGTGGCATCAATTACTATTATTATATTGAATATGTTTGAGGTGTAGGTCATGTGGTAGCAGAATTTCATAGGCTTGACAGTCGTTCAGTACACATTTGAAAGTTTTTGGAGATCTGATAGTTTTTGATGATTTTTATCTATGAGTTGTAACTTACAATAAGTTTTTCAGGTAGGGAGCTTTCACAAACTGAATGTTACTGCCCACACCCTCAGTTAGACACTGTCTAAAAAAACAAACTTCCCACACTGTAAAAACATTCGTGTCTCAGTTGTTTTCTTCTCTTTCCATTTGTATTGTATTTACATGAGAGCTGGGACACTTTGACATGTGTCAGACTTTACAAGACAAATTCAAGGGACAGGCAAAGCCAAGTGTATCCTCTGTCATTTACATAGTATTAATGTCTCACACCAATTCAAAGTAACGTCGAGTGGGTACAAAAATCTATTAAATTAATAGATTGGTGATGGAGGATACGGATCACCCTATAACCGCTTAACTTCTTTGTGTATCAGTGAGATCTTTATCGGATATACATATAATGTATACATTACAAAAATGAAGAAAAAAGAAAAATTGATTACTGCTGTTTATCATCTTTGGAAGGCAACATTAATGCGCACTCTACTTTTGGAAGGCAGCCATTTTCCTTTTTAACATCCTTTATGTCCTTGGAATAAAAATCAGTTATTTTTAGGGATAATGCACACTAGTCAACATTACTGAAGCAGTACTAGCCAACTGGTGAGTTTTTCTTTGGAATTTCTATTGCTGGCACTTCTGTATGTGGCTCTTTGCCTGTTCTCATGAACTGGGACAATAAAGTAACGATGGATATCACTACTGATGCTACTTTATGGTAAAACTCAGAAATTGAGTGTACATTTCAGATATACCGCATACAGACAACATGCAAAGTGCAGTGCATGTGTCTTCCTCAAGGCTGCAACATTTAATCACATTCAGCGACAGTGCAGTTAATGTGCTTTCTGATACAGATGACCTCTATGAGGCAGAAGTCATCTGTCGTATCCACACAGAGGATAACGAGGACTGACTGGTTACCCAGTGGAACCACAGCGGAGTGACCAGGTTTTCAGATTATGGGACCTTCTGAAATCCCCTGTAGAAATCTGGGGAAGTCATGTATTGATGTGATTGATTTTTTTTTTTTTTTTTTGGTTTGTTTACTGCCCTTTGTGTGAAGTTAATTGATGAAAAAAAAAAACATTCCTGAAAACATCCTCACTTTCCTGTTAGTGGTCAGAGTTCTGTACATTAAACACTGTTAAGGCTGCATTTTAACATATCTCTTGTAGGGCTGAGCTTGAAATTTGTAAATCAAATCTCATCTGTAACACACTTGCTGATGTTGGTGCAGTTTTCTCTGACTGCCACTAGATGTTACCAAATTGCCATGTTTTACTAGCTATACCTTTAACTGAGTGTGTTTTATCACTACTTTGGGTTCTAATACTCCTCAGAGTGCTATTTTACTTACTTGACCTTCCTTGTACAATCAAATAATATCATTAATTGCCAGTATATTCATTTATTCTGGGAGTGACCATGTATGCAATCATGTACAGTATTTAAGTAAAAGGACTTTCATCTGTTTTGTCTGTTGTCATTCAAAAATACGTGGGTGTTTCTGTGATTGCATGTATGTGAATACATGTAAGAGAAACTTTGTGCATTTATACTCCTGTTTAATGATGCGCATTATCTGAAAGGATCAGCTGGAACTCTGAGTTCTGTCTGCTTGAGTGCTGATTGCATCCCAGTTGAGTCTAGTGATGCTGCCCTCAACTCTGTCCAGGCATGAGGCCACTGATGAAACAGCCAGCATTCACACTCTAGAAACTCTCTGCACATTTCACAATTCTGCATTTATTCAGTGTTTTAAACACTGAATCAATTTCATATCAATTTCATATCACAACTGAGAAAAAATCTGATTTCCCAGATGAAATACCACAGCATAGAAGACAACTTCAGAGAATTCTGTTGTTAAACAATCAAATCCATCGCTGCAAGTGTCACTGCAAATGAGAGATGGACTACTGTGTTTTAAGAAGTTGCATGACAACACTGATAACAGGTACTCAAGTGCCACATTTTGCTAATTCACATTAATGCTTCAACATTCACTAGAAAGACATTAGAGTAGTCTCTGATTTTGTATTTCTCTGAATCATGTTTTTTGTTTTCATAAAAAAATGTATCACTTGTTTCCTGTAGTTCTTTTAGGCCCTTTTAAAATATGTTGTAGCAGGCTTCAGCTATGGCTCCTTCCCCCTGGATCTGGTTTAGACTCTTTGCATAAGCAATGCGTGTATTCTTTCACTGCTGATTTTCTAACAAGCTACAGGCCAGCAAATTTGTTATATAAATCAAGAATCTGTGCATCTTTACTGAGCTGGAGCTGTAAAAGGCAATAATGTTAATGGATGGAGAGCAGAGTTGTGTAAGCAAATATTGTCAAGACAAATATTTAAGTCTCTATCAAGCGTTAAAGGCAATCCTGCTACCACAGCTCTGACAGGATATCCAAGCTAAGAGCTGCCCGTGAAGGAAGTAACGGACAGAGACAGGAGGGAAAAATGAGAGAACATAGTGCTCAGGGTTAGCTTCAGTGTCTCTATACCTCTCTCTGCTCCTCTTCTCAATACTATACTTGGTTACCATGGAAACACACTTGCAGCGCTTGAGTCGTGAGGCCAGTCAGCTGAGATACCACGTCTGGTAAACAATCCTGCAATCTGAACTGAATGTTTAGGGTACGCGTCAGAGTTTGTCAAATTATGAAGATATCAGCCAAAGGTCATGAGTGCCAGGAACATGGGAAGACCAGGCGTGGAACTGAGACAGCAGCTGTGACAACTGTAAACTTTTCTCTAGTGCTAGTTGATTTTATGTTGCTGACATTTAAACAACAGATGCGGTTTGAGTCTGATCAACTACACTGGGAACATGAGAAAGCTGACACAGGACTCTATTTATAAAATAGGCCTAATGATCTTCTCTGAGGACAATGTGATGTCATATGTGATACACTGCCCTGTATGTACAAATTCAATGCAAAATACACTGGTTTATTATTATATGCAACTAATAGTACTAATAATACCAATAAAATTACCCAAATCAAGAGTAGGTCAGCGCATTAGCCATTTTTCATGTAGTAACGGCAGTTACTGGCAAACGACATAGATGCATTGTGGTGCTTGAGATTATTATTTTGAAGGTGGAGAAACTACACAATGTCTCACAATGTTTTGATGCACTGTAGGGAAGGGATGTATCCTTTATTTTGCCTAGTCTTTTGTTTTAAAAATAAATAAAGATGCTTGCTACTGCTCACAGATTTTAAAGACAGTTAAAGAGCAGAGTATGCTCTCTAAGAAGGCAGTTTTTAGCACTTAAACATGGGAGTAGTAGTTTGGTAGGTGTAACAAAGTCATACAGACCTTGGTCCACTCAGAAAAAGCCTGCACGGATGAAGCCAGCGCCATCGAAAAAGAGTGAGCTTTAAGTCAAGGAAGCATGTGAGCAGATGGAGGTGACAGGGTACACCACAGCAGTTTCCAAGGAAAAGTATAAAAAATAAATCAAGTAGAAAAGTGTAGAGATGAATGCAACCAGCTGGAAAGATTTCTGGAAAAGGGAAGCAACTGAAATTAGATTCATTAATGGAACAGCCAGTGTCATAGCCCCAAAACCTTAAGTAGTGGCATGACGACAGCCCTTCTTGTCTTCACACTAATAGTTAGCCTCATGAGAAGCAACCAAAATTAAAGTCCTTAGAAGTAAGTTGAGAATGTAAGAGCAGCTATTAGTTGTTTGGCTGTCAGGAAAAGAGTCCCATGTTTCAAAGCAGCTTTGTACATGAGAGTGTCAAGTTCATGACTAGTCAGTCAGATGAGACTATTAGAGAATGCAAGCAGACAGGCCAGCATCTTTGGGCCCTGTTAGACAATCAGCACTAGACTGAAACCATGGCATTTTGTGTTCAGACAAAATGATGCCTTTGTAATATGAGCTATTTCTTTACCTTTGTATTATCCCACTAATGAAGGGGCCTCACAATGGCCAGTCGTCTGCCTGTCTATCTGCCCAAAACAAGACAGAGTATCTCAGAAAACAATGGCTGGAGATATATGTTTTATATGTTTATCTCTAGAAGATTCCTACTGATTTTTGTGACCATACTGATCTTCCATCCAGAACAAAAATGATCCCATCACAAACGCTTGACACACACAAATGATAAAACACCTCAAGAACCAATAACTTGATTTATACAAAATTTACAGTTGATATTCATGGTCCACATTCATGATCTGTTTCTTTTTTCCAATCCAGTTCTCTACATCCATGTTTTCCCCCTACTTGCACACAGCTCAACCCATCAGCTGGAGGGAATTAAGTGGATCAGATCTGCAAAGGTAAAGATTTAACAAAACTTCTTAGCCAGAGCTAATGAAGAGTGAGTCAAGAAACACAATCTCCCTCTCGTTTCTCTCTGCCTCACTGCGATTCTTTCCTTCTGTTCTTATTTTTCTCTTCCAATCTACTAATTTCCCTCGATTGCATTCAGCCAATAAATGCAGTCATGGGAAATTAGCAGATGAGAACTGAACAAATGCAGTCTAGACCAGATTATTAGAGCAGGATTTTCTTGGTTTGTTCTTTTGAAGGCAGGGCTGTGACTTCGCTTTGTGGATGTTGAAAAAAGTGTTGCTGCTGCATCGGTGCCTTCCAGATGATGTGAAATAATAATGTTGCTCTGCAGTAAGAAATTATTTTTGATTCAAGAAATCATCGTTATCCATTAATGGAACAGTGACACAGCTTTAGTTTTTGCTCATGGTGTGCAATGTAGCCCATTGTCTGTGGAAGCATAAACTAGCTCATCACACATGACTACATATCCTCCCAGTAGCAGCAACAGATTGCTTAACACTACGGGCACAGATAATGAGAAAATATTAATGAGAGTCTCAGTACCACTGCAGTCTCTTGGAGCTAATAGACCTCCACAAACAGAGAGAAGAGACAGAGATGAAGAGAGAACGAGTTAATGAGATGAAGTATACACGTGTGTTTGCATGTGTCTGAGTGCCGCTGCGTTTGTGAGCAGGAAAGATGAGGAGATGAAAGAAAAAAGCAAGTGAGAAATGAGGAGGGGAAGAGTGTTAATTCAGTATGATCACACCTCCAACATATTCCTTCATGTGAAACAGGCAGAATCAACATCCCTGTCGCCCACACATGCATGCAGAACATCATCAGGGACTTCTTACAGCTCTGGATTTGCACTGTTTTACTTGAGCTTGATTCACAAACTGCTGGAGACTTATTCGCCTCCTGTCCCCCAGTCCATCTTTCATTCCTCTTCATGAAGTAGGGAGGGAGCTGACAACAGACCCAGACCGTATTTAAACATGTGCTTGGAACAACACCTCATTGCATTCATCTTTTATTGTACATCAGAGTAACAGATGAAAATGCCTTAAGGTGTTGCACTGCGCTTACACCAGGTGTTTTTGCTTCCTTCTTTCCTTTCTTCCTCACCTTTTGCCCAGCATCTTTTTAGGAGGTTTGTTTAATATTTACAAAGGCTAATCATATTGTTTCTGACAGTGCACGCCAGAAACAATCTGAAAAAAAAAAAAAAAAAAAAAAAAAAAAAAAAATATATATATATACTGTATATATATATATATATATATATATATATATAAATAATTTTTCTTTCTTTTTTTTAATTAAAGACCACATTAGTTAATGAAGGTAAGAGCTGCATCTGCAGGTATTCACTGAAAAAAGAAGCCAGCTGTAGAGACAGATGCCCACTGCAGTTCAACTGTATTACTCTACGCAGAGATCTGAGCATCCTCCACCTCATTCTCTCATTCTCTCTCTCTCTCTCTCTCAGTCATCGTCTCCCGCCGTGCTGCTGAGCCTGCGACGTTAGCGGTGGATGAAAAAACCCCATAAATCTCCCTCTTTGCTTCAGCCAACGGACGCGTGATTTGGAAGGGAAATAGGTGAAGGTACTGTACTGAAATGCACGTTTCCATCTAAAGACTTTTTAAGAAATAATTTGATGTAGTCTTGGTCTTGATAAATCATATGCGATGGATGCAAGCGACGGCAGAGCGAGCATGCACCTGCACTACAGACTCCAACGCTCTGTTGGGTTGAGTCCTCTTGGTGCAACAGAAGCCCATATGGTTGATTTTACGAGGGCAAGATACCATGTTTTTCTGTTTGGGGTTTGTATTTACTGCGATATTTAGGAGACGCGTGATACTGAGTAATGATGGTACGTGTGTGGAATAAAATTTAATTGCTGGGTATTTGTCTACATTTTCCGCTTTTTCTTACAGTTGTTACTGTGTAACAAAAGGTGATTTTTCAGCATGTTTTGGGTTCTAATGCTAAACAGATGTGATTAAAATCATTGGCCATAGATTTAAAGTGTCACATGAAGCCAGGCTGGTATTTATGCTGGGTTCTGCGGGGATAGGATGGACGGGCAGAGTACGCGCCATGGACAGATGTGAGAGAAGGGATTTAGTATCGAGGGAGGAATCACACAGGGGATAAAGCTGGCGATGCTTGTGTGTGCTTGTATGTGTGCGTGTGTGTGTGTGTTCTTGCTTGGGTTTTGAGGGTGAATGGCCCAGCTTTCCAGCAGTTTTGATTACTCTGTCGCACAGCAGGAGCCACACTTTACCTGCAATGAGGGCTTTGGTGTCAAATGCCTTTAATTTTCATGTGCTCGTTCGTCTGTGTGAGAGATAAATAGATGGACAGATAGATAGAGAGAGAGAGAGAGAGAGAGAGAGAGAGAGAGATAGAGAGAGGGAGGGAGGGAGAGAGAGGGAGGGAGAGAGAGAGAGAGATTTCCTGCCAGCAGCAGCAACAGTGTCCGACTACTGACCGATGGACCACACAGATTCCTTCTGCCCACACATTTTAGACTGCCAGGTACGAGATAACACGTAGCAACTGTGAACAGCATTTTAAAATTATCTGACACTACGTTGGTTATATTAAATCGTCTGTCTCTGTACGCAGTTAAAGCCTTATGAGTCACTGAACACATTTGTGTCCTAAAATGCAGAGCACCTTGGACAGTGCATTGTGCTGACCAAGCATAAACAGGCTGTAAGCTCCACATGTTGGGGAGATTGAATGGTTCGAAGATGTGATAAGTGTATGCTTGAACATGATCAGCATGCATAATCTCAAAGTAGGCAACATTTTCTCATTCACTTAGGTGATTAGAGAACAGTAACAGGAAATATCTGGAGAGGATTCTGGAGTTCTGTACAAAGGGGGGTGTTTGGCTGGAATCCTTTGGAGTATTTCTTCTGTTTTTGTTTGCACAGCAAGTAAATTCCAGGAAGTGCCACTCCATTATTTCTATATCTTATGAATAGATTAATTTGAATTCAATACAGATGTCAAGCAACCTGCTACAGTCACTTGATGTTGGTCCAAAGGCATGGATGTCAGTTAGACATTTCTTTAGACAGTGGCTGATCAATAGTTAATAAGTGCTCCATCGGGTCCTGCTCAAAACAACAGAGGGGTGTAACCATTGATGGTGCATTCCTCCTTATACACTGTAGCAAATTTGCTTTCACTACAATCAATAACCAAAACCTCTCCCAGCACCTCTACCATCCTTGCCTATAAGCATGCCCCCATCAATCACTGGCCACGCCCACTTGAGTTAAGGGGAAGCACACGAGGACTAGATGTCTAAAACCACTATGGCCCACCTTATTTTCTTCTTTCATTACACACCTTTGGTTTCCACACATTGCTTCATTCTTTCTCCACCAGCTGCATTCATTTGTCCTATTCTGCTTAGCTCCCTAAATCCATTTCCTCCTGATGTCAATGATTCCTGATGTTGCCCTTGGAGGAATGATGAGCAGTCTCCAATCAATTGCAATCACAGATCAGTGGTGTACCAGGAAAAACGGGGAGAGGAAATCAGTAGGGAAGGCAGGTCTGGGAGACCTGAATAATGACCACCTACATACGAAACCCACTGCCTTGTCGCTATGTAATCTTCAGTTCATCAGAATACTATTGAACTATGTTTGCCATAATTCAGGGAATCCATTGCACTTGTCTGTTGGGGTTGCTCTCGAGAGGTGATGGATGTTGTACTTGAAAAAACCTGAAGTGCAATTTTCTTCTTGCTTTCTTCTCTTGTGTGAAATCCAAGACATGCAAACTGATACTGTGGAGTCCACTTTGTGTTTGAAAAAGATAACAACAATGCCAACAGAAGACCGGATTATTTTAGCCACATGAAAACAGAACTGAGCAAAGGAAAAATAAAAATGAAGTATTGGGAAAGATTGTCTAAAACATAATACCACTAAAGATAACATTACAAATATCTGTGTATTTAAAAAAAAACATACAGTGCAGCATATGAACTGAATACTCCTGAATACTGAATTGTATGAGTGATTGAAGTGAGATGGCATGGCAATTGTAACTGAGTTGAATAAAAATGCTTTAGCAGTTTCTCTCCACAGAGAGTTAACTGGAATTTTTATTAATTGCCTGGGACAAACTGGGAGCCAGACAATCAGGAGCTTGAGTAGTTATTCAATAGTTAATAATGAAAGCCATCAGAGCCATTATATTTGCTTGACCTCAGTGAACTGAGAGGCCAAGACATTTACGACTCCGCTGACCTAATTAATTCACCTTGCACTCAGATGCAGGCCAAATAGATGATAGCACTGATGCGGTGGATTGCATGCATTGTGATGTAATGCTACTGCAGTACATACTGATCAGATGAAGGAGGTTTTAAAGATGTTTCGTAACTGATTAAAAAACTTAAAAATACAGGGATGTTAAACTCACTGTTCTTAGATTTACTAATGTTTCCTGTGAGACAGGAAGTATCTTTTGAGAGTCAATGAAATACGTGGAAAATGCAGTAGTCTGACTGATTCTGTCATTCATTATCTCTCTCCATCTGAGTCACTAAATCACATGCTGAGGTAGCTCACTGTCAACAGCTGACTTTGTTGTGCTGTGGCCATTAGCAGCTCTGTGCTGTGGATACAAATGCAACCTTAAAGGCACAATCTGTGATCCAAATGTAAAGAGAAGTGTCACTCCACCACTAAAATTCAAAGCACAGCACTGAAACCAGCAAGGACAGGCTGACAGGTTGACTGACAAGTTGACTGACAAGTCATTAAATACACAGACAACAAGTTACTAATCTCACTTCTGTCTGCTGTGAAAGTCTGTCAACACAGTGTTAGAAAAACAGGGGTAAATGGCACCAGAATTTCAATCACAATGAGTTAAACACTAGAAATTTGATTTAATTATTCATGCAATATACATGTAATTCACTATATATTCAAAAATGTTGATTGGGCTTTTAATGAACCCCATAATTGGGCATTTAAGTGCATTATTCTTCTTCTTTTCTTTTCCATCCATTCATAATGTAAATCTAAGGACAGGATAAGCCTACCAAAGTTAATGCTGTGACCAGAAAAATACAAACCTCTGTAAAACTTTGCATTAAAAAAAGGATGCAAACATTAATATGATGCTGACTGCAGGGCTGCTGTACTGGCTAGTATTAACATATTTAGAATAATCCTAAATTCATATTCCATGAAATCAAGTCTGTCAGCTCTTTGGTTCACAGTTGGCAATCTAAGATCTTTAGCCCTCCTCACCAGCTCCACCTCCCCTGGCCTCCGTTTCCCAGCCCCACCTCCAAATTGATTTCTGTATCCATCAGGAAGGATTATACAAAGATCCTGAGAGGGATAACCCTTGGGAGACATTCACACTTGCTCACTCCTCCACATCACATCCTTGGCCATAGCGCACTGCGCTCCCTTTCAGCCTACCAGCTGTTACAGTGCTCTGTGCAATCAATACGACAGTCATGTTTCACAACAACCGTCACTCCTTCACTGCCAGGAACCTGTGGGAGGTCCCCTTGGGCAAGGGACTGGGAGACATGGCAGACAGTGATTTGCTGACAAGGTCTCAGAAATGCAACAGCAGCGACAGGTTTGAGAATTTCCGATGCAGTTTCATTAGTTGCACTTTTGCGGGGTGTGGAAGTGTTGACAGAGGGAAACTACAGTTTTCCACGGTAGGGTGAGACGTGAAAGGAGTGGAGAAAGTGAAGACAGAAATGAGGGGAGGAATAAAGAGGAGGAATTGTGAAACAGATAAAGAAGGGCAAAAAGAATATTACAGTATCTAGAAGAACAAGAAAAGCAACAAATAGAGAGTAATGAAAAGGTAGCGTACCAGAAATTTTCTGCACCACCTCAGACCCTAATATGGCACTCCTGATACTGTACTCGGCAGGTACAGGCATGTCTCACAGTTGTCAACCTGACTGTAATATAAATAGAGAGAAAGATGGCAAAAAATCTTGAGGTCAGTCATCCAGTGATATTGCAATGCTTCTTTCACATTAATGGAGTCACAACTCAGTGCTTCATGGCTGTAATTGGAGTGACAATGTAGTGCAACGTGATATTGACTAAATGCTTTTGACGGGAAAAAGCTGTTGAGCAGAAAGAGGAGGATGCAACGATGCGTATCTGTTTGCGGGAAAGTGTTAGTTCTCTTGTGGTGACATACTGAAGCGGCATGTATGTGAGTGCTTTGATGTGTGTGTGTGCGTGGGATATCCACGTCTCCCTTCAGCACACAAAGACGTGTGTGTTGTGTTGTTGACTGAGGTGTGTGAATATCTGCAGTGTATGTTTGAGAGAGCCACTAGAGTCCAACCCACGCATGCACACACACACACACACACACACACACACACACACACACACACACACACACACACACACACACACACACACCACACACACCTAAGGTCATCTTTCATGAATGCAAAACTGCTTTTGTAATTTTCTTTTAAAAGTTCTTAATAGTTGACTTGATGTTTACCTGTCAAAGAAGGGACGTCCATAGCCTGCAGTGGAACTTTCTGTAGTGAACACAGACTGGGGACATGAATACATACTAAGGGTAATGTCTAATACTAATATCTTCCAAAAATGGATCACTGTACTGTTTTTAAATTTTTTTTAGACATCTTGCTTTAAGAAATATTCTGAAAAGAATCATGTAGTTTTAGCTCCTTACTTCACACAAGACTTCCAACTTTTTCAAAAACTTAATCGCAACTTCACATTTCAGTAAAACCTCAGCCACTCACCGTTTTTTTATTCCATAAGCCTCTGCTTCTAGCTCTTCGAGGGGAGGACATACCACAGCGGGATTGGTTTTAATGCCCCAGGTACTGAAAACAGCCAGAATTTGAATCAGAACAGTGCACAACTGGTGCCCCAAAGTCACAAAGGAACACACCATGCTGTTGATTGAACTTGGAGCTTCTCTGAGCGCTTTTCTGTTTTCAGTTTGGGTGTTGGAATTTTCAGAGCCCTCATAAGTATCAGGCACATCTCAGAACTTCCAAGCAGCCCTCTCTTATTATTTGGTGAGAGACATTTGAGGTCCATTTCTTAGATTCCACAAGTCTTTCATCTGGGTGTTGGACATTCAACAAGGATTGAACTCTCAATCTTAAACCTTCAAAACAGTCTTCTAACACTCTGAGTCATTTGGAGCTATATTTCTTAGGCCGTTTGAGTCTTTGGGTATTGGAATTACAAAATTCAATGAGCCTAATAAAGATCAAACCCATGTCATCAAAACTTCCAATGATTCCTCAAGCACCCTGAGTCAGTTGTAAAATTTCCAATACTCTCTGACTGCTTGAGTCTTTTGCTCAGGACTGTTTGGGCAGTGTTTGTAGCACCTGTTGTGTCCATCCTTTGAAAGTCATATTTCAAAATTCACCAAGTTACCTGGAGATTGAATCTACAATGCTGACCTCTAGAGAAGCAGAAGCAGGGATTATGTCATGGAAAAAAATGAGTGGCTAACATTTTGCTGCAACATAGAGGTGGAGGAGTTTTGTGAGTGTGTGTGTACATATATATATATATAGTGATGTGCATGTCTGTGTTGGCCCTGCACAGTGTTGACACGCCACCACTGCACTGTGTCGCACTTCAATATAGATGCAACTTTGTGCTTCTATGATGCTACAAAGGAAGAAAAATTAATTCAGCTGTCTGATCTTCAATGAAGCCAAGCGTTTGGACGCATTTTCGGATTTAATAATCTCCCGAGGAAGAAGAAGCTTGACATGACTCATACAATATGCAGCTGTTACTGTTAGGGGTGCTATTTTCAGACTCTTACTGCAGTGAACTATGCACTAATACTGAGTGGATTTACTCATGTTTTCAGTGCACTGTAAAATGAAATTGTTAAACTAATAAGACTTCATCAAAATAACCATCTGACCAAAAAAAAAAAAAAAAAAAAAAAAGAATTGACAAATAAGGCAAAGATAAAAGCAGCTGCAGCCATTTAAATATATTACTGGCAGTTTTCTTTGATAATGAGTAGAATGGATTCCTTAAATGGCAAAATTTCAGCACACAAAAAGGAAAGCAGAGAAAAGTGGAAACAGTTTATTCCATTTGGAATCAGCCATCAGTATGATTTATGAGTTACATGTACATTATGAGCTATGCGTGTTACGTATGTGCTCATTTTCATTTTTCTCTCTATAAGGATGCATCTGCGTTAGTGTTTAGTGTGTGTACTGTATGTGTGTTAAGTAAGGGAACCATCTGCCATCCTCTTTGCTTTGTGCCAACCCCCCACCCCTATTAACCCACACCCATGCTCACAGACACAAAATCCTTCAGCGTTCGAGTCCAGTGTCAGTTGAAGAAATGTCTGAGGGTACGTGAGCAAGAAAGGGAGAGAGAGAGAGAGAGAGAGAGAGAGAGAGAGAGAGAGAGAGAGAAGAGAGAGAGAGAGAGAGAGAGAGAGAGAGACAGGCAGAACGTGCTGGAGGAAGAGTGGGTGTGATGCTGAGAAAACTGTAATTGTTATAGGCTGATGTATAAAAAGTACAAAGATTGAGCAAAAAAAGAAAGTTGTGGCATTTCTACTTGAATTTCAGCCCCTGGCATGTTACATTATAAGAATGCTTACATATTTGCCTGCACACACACACACACACACACACACACACACACACACACACACACACACACACACACAAATATAGAAATACAATTACACACACATACTTGTACGCACGTACAAAGTGGATTTTGGAATAATGCCTTGTTTTTTTTCTGAACTGCCCTAGATTCATTTGGCATCTGTGCTGCACACTCATCTCTCTCCCTCTCTTTCCCTCGCCGTTGTTATCACTCTGCTTTTCCTCTTACTCACACACATACACACACACACACACACACATACACACACACTGACACTTGCCATCGCCCTGTTTTTTGTAGCCTGCCTCTCTTCTTGAGTCTCTCCCTCTTTCCCTCTCTTTATCCATCTTTCCCTCTGTCTCTTTCCCTCTCTTAGTACATACTGCTAAGATCTGGGTATAAATATTTTAGCTCTGTCACCCACTCTGCATCTGCAGTTTCACAGAGAGACAGTATCTCCATTCCCCCGTGTGTGTGCTAGTGTGTGAATGTGTGTATGTCTAGGCACAGTTTAGTTGGATGAGCATGTGGTGGTATGTTCTACTGAAGCTTTTGTTTGCGTTTTAATTTTGTGCCATGGCCTACAGAAACTGAACGTTTTAATGTCTTGGCCTACTAAATGTGTCCAGAGTCAGCCTGATTTTAAATTCACTGTATTTTGTCTTACATGTATAAGAAGAAGCAGAGTATACTTATACCATATAATACTATCATACTGGTAGTTTTCTTTCCTTTAATCATGACAATCATGTGAAAGACAGAATTAGAATTACAACATTCCTGTAATAAAGAAGTCAAATAGGAATGCTTGCAGGAAAGGAAAATACGCCATTGAGTCCTTTGTGTTGGGATAACTTCTAAGTGAGAACCCCAAACAGATGAATGAGAGGTCTGCGTTTTTTTTTCAGACAGGGCTAAAGTCAGTCTGAACAAAGTCATGGCTGTTTTGCCACACTGGAGTTGGATTTCATGCTCACCGGGAACCAGTCCATGTTTAAGCTTAAGTTAGCTTGCTTAAGGTTCTGTTCAGGCAGTGATTTTTTTAAAAAGAGTAATAGTTTTGAGAGCAAGAAAATTACAATTTATATGCTGTGATTAAAAAGAAATGAAAACAGGAATGAGGGAAACTAGATAATCTTTTAATTATTTCATAACATGACAGTCATCTTACTCTGTGTACTATATGTCTACGATGCAAACACACACCCACACACACTTGAAGAATAAACCGTTTCCTACACAGTGTCTTTCCTGGTGCTAATAAAAGAATTAATGAATCTCTCATTGCATATTCATGAACCTTCTTAATGACTAAACATGTTATTATTTGTCATTAGCTTAACAGTCTGACAGACCAGCATCCTTGTTGGATTGGATTGAGCATTTGGATTGAACTAACACAAGTGGCACAGTATCAACCTGTAACCTTATTTAACAGAATGGGTTTAGTTTGTTGACCTCTGTGAACAGGTTAACTGTTTGTGACACTTGAAATGTCATTACACTGTATGGTAAAGTTTTACTCATTTTACTCCAAAATTAATTTTAGAACTCGTAACATTTTAGATTCTCTAACTCAGGAAGCTTGCGTGGCTGTAATGAATAAAGACTTGTGTCTGAATCAGAGATAGAAACAACAAGCAAAATAGAAAGTCCTGGAAGCCTCCCCTGTGTTCAGAAAGCTTTTTTCCTGAGCTATTGTATCTCAAAATAGAGTTTTTTTTTCCTGTGTCATTCATCCATTCAGTCTGTCCTCTCAATCTGAAATGAATTCTGCTTTGGTTACAGGTCACAGATGTCAATTGAAATTAATAAACTGAGAGGAAAGGGAACAGAGAGAGAGAGAGAGAGAGAGGTGGGGGTTCAGTAAGAGTAGGGTGGGGAAGACAGGAGGAAAATCAATGCATGCTCACACAGTTTTGCAGGCTGACTTGAAAATGCATGCCAGCATTGCATGGGATGGTAGGTACACAAACAGGCAGGTATTTGGAGGGCGGAATAATTCTAGTTTATTCCAGGGGATTAGAGATTAGAAACACATCTCTCACCCTAACCTCGAGCCTGCAGACACACATCTGCACTCGGAAGCTGCTTTTAGTATGCCCACTGGTTTCTCAGTGCAAACTTACTAAACCTTGATAGTGTTTAGATGTGTGTACCTTCATTCAAAAAAAAAAAAAAAAAAAGAAGTTTACATTTTCCCAGATTCGTCTAAATACTCGGTGATGCTTAGTCAGCTTCTCAGACTGAGAGTCTGAAGTCACAGAGGCTAAACTGTTGAAATAAGCTGTTGGCTTGAAGTAATCGATAGTCAAACAAATGCTACCTCTCCCCTCGGTCAATAATAATATTGATTGTTGTACATTCTCTGTTAAAACAAGCCAAGAGAAGTTCATTTGTTCTTCTTTTTCATTTTCCAGTACTTTTTTTTAAATCTTCTTTGAGTGCAGTTTTACGGGTGTGTAGTCACAGCAGAGCTGAATCACACAGACACACTGTAGGCCCCAAACACAAGCAGACATACGCTGTAAAATGTGAAGAGACCTAAGCCCAACGCACATCACACTGCGCACATAAACACAAAGACACACGCACACTATCTACATTCCCTTTGCCCCCCCAGGGGTTCAAATGATTTCACAAATGCTCACACTTAATCCACCAGCCAGGCGACAAAAGCTTAGACAAGTGAATGTGAGAGTGTGTATGTGGTCCTGTGCTGTGCTGTGGTTTATAAGCGCAAATTAACATTTCTATTTATAAGTAAGAGGTTGTGATTATTTACTTACTCTTCTACCAAACAGCTCGCAGTAGTAAGTAGTAATTGAAATGTGAAGGTGTTGTAGTTGAAAGTAGATTTTTTTTTCACAGTCTTCTACAAGAGTGATTCTTATCTGTTCTGAGCGGTTTTTATTCCCATTAACAAACCACTTCATGCATGACTGGATGAGGACCATGAGCACAAATCTGTAGCCTGAAAAGTTTCAGGATATTGTCTGCTAGTTGTTGTAGATATCTGAAAAGAAAAGAAAACAAAAAACCCCTCTTCTTTCATACTTTATTTCACAACTTTAATTCAGGGGATGACCCGGCCACTGATGTATCAGCAAACAACCCACACTGGTTAGACCTGCATTACCAGTTGAAAGCAAATAATTTTTAGGCAAAAATTAATTTAATCACGCTGCAGGAGAAATAACTACTCGAGATTTTAAAATATAAACTGATCTTTTCAGGCACAATTGTGCCCATCTTGCACAATTGACTGACAAAAAACAGATACAGTTATTTTAAGATTGTCACTTGGAAACTGAGCCACAATTTCCTTTGTTACATAACTGATTCAGCTGCGACAAACATTATGTCTTTCATCTACCCTAACCTCTTATTTAGAGAGACGGAGATCATCATGATGTTGTGATTTATTCTGCATTTGTTTCAATAAGCCCCAGCTGCATGACAAATGTAGGCTTACTCTGAGTATTCATCTACAATGGTGTGGACACAGAGGTCTGTTTTAAGAGAGAATACAATATACTTTTTTACATAACTATATGTACAACAATGTATGTACATGTGACAAAATATCATACGGTTTCCATGTGACTGCATGGAGCTACACAGGTAGCAGAGCAAACTGGGAAACAGCTGGCTAAAGCGAAACATTTCTAAGTAATGCAGGGGATTATGGTTTGAAATTGCGTAATTGCACTACACTTACTAATCCCATTATCACTGCTTTACTTCGATAGTCAGAGGGTCTGTGTGTGTGCTGTGTTACCAGGAGTTTAATGGAGGGTTGACACCAGTTTGCTCTGTGAGTGTTCAGTGAACAGACTGGTCTGTGACACGTTGGCTTGACTCAGTAAATAAGTAATATAGCTAATTACTTTTGCTGTTGAGGAACCTTTTCACTGAGTTGTGTGTAATGGGTAACTTGATTACATATTTTAAGTAATATGCCCGGCACTGACAATCACAAACCAGTGACTAAATACCACATGGGCACACAGTTTTTTTTTTCCTCCAATTTTCTGGGTGAAAACACCACCAACAAAAACAATTACACAATGTCATCCTGACAGTACCATGACATTATCTTAACATTATTCTGAAGGCATCCCCACCTCACAGAGATTTGTCATTCAACACTCGACAGAGGTAGATGCAGGGAGAGATTGAGAGAGAGAGAGAGAGCGAGAGAGAGACAGTGAAGGGGGAGGATTGTCAAAGTCCCCATTCTCCCTCTAATCCACAATGTTCTACCAGAAAGAGAGAGAGAGAGAGAGAGAGAGCAGTGACTCCAAAACCCAAACCTCTCTGCCAAAGGTTTGGTTTAAAACATAGACTTGCATTGTGGCTGTTGGCAAGCTAGAAAAGCTTTGGTTTATGTTCTCAGGCAATAGTTGACAGCATGAATGGTTACTAGTCATTTATGCAGCTGGGGACACTGAAGAGAGCTTGTGATGAAAGTGGGAAGATTGAGCTTGGTTTACTTTATAAAATGGTTTTGGGTGATGAAAAGAATAATTTGCTGCATAAATGTGAACATGCCACCGGCAAAATATAAACATGCTCAACTGTTGATATGAGACGAGACCAAAAAGCTGGCATAGATATCTCTGGAGGTGAAAGAGCTCATTTATGACAGATGGATTACTTTTGGTGTGTGTGTTAGTGTGTATGTGTGTGTACATAAGTCAGAAGTACCTTTGGCTACTATTGGAAGTAGAATTGTGCCCTCCTGTCCCAGAATGCATCACACTTCATCGCACTTCAGCTGCCCTATCCCACTAGAATGAAACAAACATACATACAATTACACACTGACCAACCAGCCTTCAAAGGTTTCCTTGTGAATCACACTCATGATTCAGCAGACTACTTTGAAAAAGGACAGGTTCAACACAGACACACACAAAGTGAACACACACACACAGGAAGACACACATGCGCAAAGACATGGAGACATGGTCTTCAGCAGTTTCTGATGTCAAGTTTTTCATCTTTCATCACCTTATTTCTATCACTGATTCTCTTGTCTTCCTCTTCTCACTCCGTTGCTCGCTGTCGTTCTGTCTCACTCTCTTTCTCCGTCTCACCCGCCTGAAGCTCTACAGTTAGGAGCCTTGGTGGCAGATTTTGCCTGGCAGTTCTAAGGACACATGCGCCTTGAAGGAAAGACAGAGAGAAAGACAGAAGGGTGGGCGATGGAGGGTGGATAGAGACAGTACTTGTTGCGAGCTCAATTTCAGTCCTGCCTCCTTTTCACCGTTTCAACCCTTCCACTCTGTCAGTGGCATTGTCAAGCAGGAAGTAGTCAGCATACTGTCAGTTTACCAGCAACCTGCTCCCAAATTGGAATTAAATGGAGAAACGTCCATTGAGGTTCGCTAATTCTGTAGTTTTGCTGCACTGGTTGATGGTGATGTTGAGAATTCTTGGTGCGCTGTTCCTCTGGTGACAAGTTACACCAGTTGTGGACACTCTCTTCTCATGCTTTCTGCGATGAAATTGATTTTATTTTAATTCTACTTGACATTAAAAGGTCTTATACATGCAGTGAGTCTTTGCTCCAGAATGTCTGGTTTGTGCTTGATGCAGCCTTTGGCATTGTTATCGAACCAGCAGTGACACATTCACCAGATGTAGGCTCCTTCTCAACCGTTAGCTCAGTTTGCCCATCTGCCTCCCTCACCTTGGTTCTTGACTCACACACCTGCTCTCTTCAGACTGTTAAACCTTTGTCTTAGTAGGCAGCCACAGATTTCTTGCCTTACAGGGTGTTTATTAAAACGTTTAAAGACTGTGTGGTGTTTTTGCATCAAAGTCTTGCTAGTGATAAAAATGGGTGCATCTAAGTTACATGTAAGTTACATTTTAATAACATTAATTTGGTGAATGCATCATTATGTATGTCTTGTGTTGTTTTGTTTTCTTTAAACTGGGCATACAGGAAAGCTAATATATGGGCACACAGCATGTGAATTCAGATGCTGATGGCATGCAATAATAGGAGGCATATAAAGTGGTTCAAATACATGATTCAGTCTGAACTGGCTTCTTGCTGTGATGATCTCGAAAAGATCATGCAGCATGAGGCATGATAATTGGATGTTTGCATAATCAAATTACAAATGGGAATTGTCCAGATGAACACCACACAACTGACTGATTTTGCTATTTATTTCTGTGTAAAGGAGATTTCCTCCAGGATTATTTGCTTGTTGACTATGGATGGTATCGTAAATTTGTATGCAGCAAAGCACTAAAAAAGCATTTCAAGCATAATTAGGTATCCTTCATTGCTTTTTCAACGCACCAAGAAATCACACATAGTGAGATCACAAGCTCGCATATCTGCCATCACATAGACATTGTATCAAGCTAATTAAGAGATGTTCTCTTACTAAGATACAGATGGAGGGGTCAAGACTTTCCCATGTTCGAGAAATTATTTGTCTAAAATTAGAAACTTGAGTGCAGCAAAGTATAACAGCCATAAGAGGCTCAAAACATATATGCAGGCTTGTAAGATTACTCAAGATTTTGAAGACGCCTATTGCAAGGATAACCTGCATATATTTCACGGATTAAACTTTGAATCCATGTGAATTTACTGGAGCAGAGGCTTTTCACTGTTTAACATATTACAATTTCTTCATATTCATTGAAATACTGAGGCACATGGGAACCCTGACAAAAGTAATGCTTGTAAGAAGTGGGCCTAATGATCCCTGTGTAACCACCTACAGGGAAATAATGGTAGCATTATCAGCTGTGTAGCAGCAGAGCAGTGGGTTATAGAGGTAACAGCCGAGTGTGGAGCACACTGGTGTCCATTTTTGATTTGAACTGATCACACACGGTGCTGGAGACACCTGTGTAATAATGACCGTAATCTCTGCAGTGTGAGTTGACGGTGAGTGAATGTTTTACACGTTAGTTGATCTCCAGTTGAGCATTGAACACAAATTAACATTATTGCTAAATGAAATGAATTAAAATTAATATTATTATTCCAACTCACACCCTTGACATATAGACAAGCAAATGTTTAGACAGCTTCACAGTTGCTTGTCTTTCTATCTTTCACATTTAATTTGATATTCAGCCAATCATCCTAATGCCCATTTGATACAGTGGATGTGACAGTCATGCAAAGTGCAGGACTGAATATGTCAATATGGGCACAGGCAGCCCCACACATAGAAAGTGCTGAATTTCAGTTGGGCTTTATGCAACAGGCTGTCAGTGCAACAAGGTGTAAATGAACGTGTCCCTCACCTTCACTCTTTCAAGTCATCCTTTCCACTGCCTTCTTCTTGTCTCAAACTCTTCAGTTCATGTGGTTAGTTTCTGCTGTTCACCTTAATGAAGTGCTGTAAATACAAACTATGAAACAACACATGTACAATCACAGAGACATAGCCACCCCCACATGTAAGCTTCTGTAACCCATTTGTGTAACCCACCCATGGACCCATGAGAGAGTGTGGAAGCTATAAAAATGCTGACTGCATCTAGCTATGAGTAAGTCTTCTGTTTGTGTGTGTGTGTGTGTGTGTGTGTGTGTGTGTGTGTAAAGCAGAGGAAAAATGACTGATTCATTTCCAACCCTCTCATTGTGTCAGCAGCTGCTTCTCCTTGATGTGATTAGGAGTGGGAGAGGTAGAGAAAGACTGAGAGGTTGAGAGACAGTGAACTTCGGTAAGAGAGACAAATAAGACGAAAGAATATTAACACTAAATGTGAACTGCTACGCAGGTGTCACCAAAAATTTAAGCAATAGTAGCCAACTAGTCCCTTAGGGAGCCCTGTTGCTTATGTCAGTGTCCAACAAAAATTGTACAAGTGATGTGTATGAGTGAGCTTCAATATTGATGTGTCTTGTGTCTACATCATTTGGCTATTAGAAATACACAGTGGAAGCTGAGACAGTAGTCAGACATGGTGTCTATCCATTATTGAGAATGCCATCGAGACTAGATAGAAAACACACTACTACGTTGCCTGGCGAGGGAAAAATACATGATATTGTTCCTCTGTGTTTTGTGGATGATGAAAAGCAGTAAAATACATACTGGATTAGTTTTGACTTTTTTAGTATTTGGCCCGTGTCTCAACACTAAGCCATACCCTGTAAAAAGTTGCTTGATATAACTATACCAAGCCATTATCAAGCCTTTTATCATGACAAAGACCTATGGATACCAAATAAAAATATCCAGAACTGTAAGAAAAATAAAAGTTGGACAGAATGAACAACATAACAACAAGTTTGCTGTTACTAGAGCTGGATCACAGGACTTTAAAGTTGAAGCTTGTTTTGTGTCAAATGCTTACCTCTGATAGACTGGCAGACCTGTCCAAGGTGTATACCCCACCTCTGGCACAGTGTCTGCTAGGATTGACTCCAGCCTAACTGCAACCCATAAAGGATAAGTGGTATATAGCTAGCGGAGGGATGGAGGAATAGATGCACTAAAGTAGGGTGCGTAAAGATTGTATTATCTTGTGTCTGGAGTGCATAAATTAGCTCAGTAAATTTTGGAAAACTCAGTAAAGATTTTTTTTTTTGTTGTTGCACGGCTGGAAAATGCTGCCTCGAGATGAAAGTTCAAAGGTTTCACCTCAAGTATTAGAATGCGTGCTCCAGGGACTGTAAATATCCTCAGCAAATTTAATGGAAATCTTGCAACTAGTTTTTGACATCTTGGGTGGAAAGTTGACAATTTGACCTGAGGGTTTCCCGAGAGGAAAACTCTTGGGGTTTCCAAAATGGAAATGGTTTGAGTATGAATATACAGTACATTTGGGCAATGTTTCTTCTGAGCTCAACTGACAGCCCTAGTATGGTCCTTTAAGATGAAATTTCCCTTGGAGATACATTTTGACCCCTGTTATGGAAACACAGAGCAGGCCTAATAGTACAAGAAAAATTGTATTTTCTAAAACACAACATGATAATTCATGAGGATTATATCGCTATACAGGTTTTTTTTTGAGGAATATGAAGAGACTTTTTTTAATATTCATGGTATGAATATTACTATGCTCCTTTCCTAAGAAAACTTTTTTTTACAAAGAAAACATACAACACTGGAACATGTATGTCTTTAATGAGATCTGTTTTTTGTTTTAGTCTTTTAAGCTTTTCTTCCTTTTCTTTTAAAACTCAGATAGTGAGCGCACACTGGGGAGACACTTCAGATCTGTTTCAGGAGTCAGCTTGAAACCCTGTGTATTTGCGTGTCTACTATACTGTATAAGCATGTGTTTGTTTTAGTGTCTGCAGGGTGCATGCAAAACCTACTGTGTGTGCACTCGCGTTACTACCAAATATATTTTACTGTGAGTGAGAGCTCATAGGATGTGTGCTTCCCTCTGCGTGTATGTGTTTTTGCGAGGCATGTACTCTTGTATTCTCATATGTACATGTCTACTTACTGTGCCTAGTCATGATCATGTGTAATGCAGAGCTCTTTCTCCATTTTACTTGCAAAGGAGCAGCAGGATCATCCCAGTATTATTGCTGAAAATGAGATGTCATGCTCAGCTCACTTTGGGGCAGCTGGCCGGACCCTCTGTAACTGATTTAGACTGTCTGTGCGGGTATGTCTGTGCTTGTGTGTATATGGGTGTCAGGGAGAGGGTGAAAGTGCTGGAGGGCGAGAGAGCGAGAGAGATAGACAGAGGAAGCGCAAAAGAGACAGATAAAGAGAGGCAGGGAGGAAAGAGAGAGAGAGCGAAAACGAAGGCCGAGTGTGTCAGTTTCTCTGACAGTTATTTGCACAAATTATTCATAGATATGCAGTGTGTTGTGTACTGACGGCTTGAGGTGTGCTGTGACAGGTGTCCTGCTCTGTGACTGAAACAGGAAGATAGGTAGCATTTCATTATATATAGTACCACTTACAGATCGGGCCATCTGTCACCTTGTACCCTTCTGATGCATCATCCGCCATTATTGTCATCATTATTGTTATCCTGCTTGTCTGTCCTGGTGATGTTAATTTAGGTGAACCACAGCAGCTGAAATGAAGTGAGAGAAAGTGAGTAGGAGACAAAGAGACAGAAGGACAGATGGAGAAAGAATGAGAGATCGTGATCATCAGCAATAAATAGACTAGTGACATGCATTTCTAGATAGACAGATATCCAGATAGATAGATCAATAGATCAATAGATCAATAGATAGACAGATAGATAGATAGAAAGATTCAGTCAATTGCGCATTTCTTCGTGTTCTTGATGCAGAGAAAAATCAGTATGCTTCTGAAAACCCCCTCCTTCTCTCACCGCTCTTCCTTTCTCCCTTTTTTCACTCAGTCTGACTGTAGTCTCAGCTCACGTCTATTATTCCACATTGTCACTCCCCTGCCTTTCCATTTTATTTTGAAATCCTTTAGTACTGTATGATGAATTATTTACTGTTATTTTTCTATTATGTTCCATTAAAGATTGATATATTTTACACTAAATATACTTATACTTATCCTTGCCATTTGTATGAAACTTTACTGGTTTACTACACAAATAGAAGTAATGAAGAAATTGTTTGTCAATGAAGGTATTTTTCACTTTAACCATTTTTAGTATTTGTGTTTTCTTAAATTTCAGCTCCAGGCCCAGTTTTGTCTCCTGTAACCCTGACAGAACCACTGAGGACCCATAGCAAGTCCATGAAGAGCAAAAACACCAACTAATTTTGGTGCACAACACCAACCACCTGCCAACCCTGCACAACACCTCCCCTCACCGGAAAGTCTTCATAAAGGATAAGATACACTGCACTTTTTTGTCTTGATAAAGACAGCTGGGGAGTGAGAGGAAGCAAGTAAGAGGAGGAAAC
Organism: Toxotes jaculatrix; assembly: GCF_017976425.1. Classification (NCBI taxonomy): domain Eukaryota; kingdom Metazoa; phylum Chordata; class Actinopteri; family Toxotidae; genus Toxotes; species Toxotes jaculatrix. Next base: position 12,921,909 of record NC_054411.1, on the reverse strand, counting down.
AGGTAGGAGATTCCATTTTGCAAAAAGAATTTCTTCTCTGTTGTGTATTGTTGCTGAGATTTGGAGTTTCTCAGGAGAGAGAGTTTCCTTTTTGAAAATGGATTCCCTTGAGCGATAACTTCAAACTCATGTTTCTGACTTTCACCATGTGCGAATCTGTGGTTGCTCTCAGGGGTATTTCAAACATGTCTGACCTTTATCTACCTTTACTTTTCTCACACACACACACAAAAAAAACACATACAAGTAATGATAATCCTTTGGAACAGCACTAACTGAAACAACCTTTCTATTAGACACATTGCTTTTCTTTACAATAGCCTGAATCTTCTTGCCGGTGTGTATGTTTAACAGCCGTGACAGTGGGGGTGGCATTGTTTTCACTTTGTGAGTTTGTGTGTGTCATCTTGGCAAAAATGTGGTCTTGGACAGACCTACTGTGGCAGGAAATATCAAAGAGGCAGTTTTGGCTAATCTGGCATGTGTTTATATTTCTTTCTGTCAGTGGACAGATTTTGTCCCCATGATAGCGTCATACACCGTGCGACATATGGTCACGAAACTCAACAGGTGTGTCATTGACATCAAAATGAAGGCCGAGTTCAAAGCTGAGTGTGGTCCGACACTTGAGTACTGAGTACTCATGTGATAATGTAGCAATGACTACAAAGTACTCATGGGTTGGAATGTCAACATGTTGGCGGGTGGTGCGGCTGAAGGGATCCCATCGCAAGATGGTGTCTAATTGTCTGTGTGTGTGCATGTGTGTGCTTGTGTGCGTGTGTGTGTGTGTGTGTGTGTGTGTGTGTGTGTGTGTGTGTGTGTGCGTGTGCGTGCGTGTGTGTGTGCGTGTGCGTGTGCGTGCGTGTGTGCAGTGTGTGGGTGTGTGTGAGGCTTTTGGCATAGTTTAACACTGGGGTGAAAGCATTAGTTAGTGTCTTCACAGGCATATATTACGCCATCTTCCCTGCTTTTATTGCGCTTACTTTGCTGGCAACACTGTCATTAGTGCTGCCAGCACTTCACTTACCACAGCTATTATATTCTGTCTGTGTGTGCATATGTAAGTGTGCGGTGTGTGTCGGGCAAAGATAAAGTAAAAGAAGTAATTGTTGTAATTATTTCCTCTGCGTTCTCTTCTTGCCTACTGTGCTCGCGTTGAGGAAAATCTTGTAACTCTAAGAAGAATGTAATGCAGAGTAAATGCAGTCCACCATCAATACGCATGGAATGAAGTTTTAGTACCATTTCATGGTGATCATATGCCATTATGCTAATTACTATTGTCAGGAACAGACTCAGTTTTCCTGACAATGGCTGCACAGAAAGGGAGGTTACACATGTAATGACTGTAGTGGAATTGATTTTGCCAATCATAAAATACACACAAAGCCTAGAGTATGAGCAGTGCAATCAGTGGTTTAAGTGGGCATGAAAAGTAAAATCACACCAACAATACTACATACAAGAAAGGCATTTTTGTTCTGTATTGTATGTATGTATATTTTTTTTATTTATTTTAGTTTTAGTTTCTTTAACAAGTATAGAAACAGCTACTTGCATATTATATATTGTTTGGTGTTATCTAGAGTGTAAAAGTCACTCACTAGTATCTATTTTTGCTGTTTTTGTTTGACATAGTATGAAAAAAAAAACGTATCAGCTGGGCTGAGGTTGAACATTTGTTGCAAAAGCAAATGCATGAAAACAAAGGGAAGTCTGGCCTTGGACAAAAAACAATGTAAAAAAAAGAAAAGGTGTTGCTTATCTGTAATGCCAGCCTCCTCAAAGAGAAAAGAAGACAAGACAACACATAGCTCAGGTGCATGAAACAGGCTGGGAGAGGGCACTACAATATACATTATAACAGGTATCACACTGAGATGAAAACAGCTCTATAGTGTATATTGTGCTTGATATTTCTGATTGTGACACTAATTGGAAACCATGCTTCATCACTACAAACCCGCAATTAAGCTGTGTCACCTACAGTGTGACAATAATTAACCAAAACACAGAATGCCGGCATAATAAAGGCTAAAACTATTACCCAAACAGTATGCAATTTAATGTCTTGCACATTTGCTTAATTTACTGTAGCCTCTTTAGAGCAATAAACACTGCAACTACTTGGAAAATAGTTTTGCAGTTTGGATTGTAAGAAGCAATTATTCATGGAAAGCTGATTTTTTCTTCCTTTTTTTGGGAATCAAAAAAAAGTATCTATGTTCAGATCACTCTCACAGGCTCAGTGGAGCCTTTCCCAGTCAGCCTGGTAGGACAGAAATACAGATTAGGTCTTTAATGCATGACTTTAGAGCCAATTAACAATCAATAAATGAGGCATACAAAGTGATCACTACATTCATTTGGTGAATAGTTTTTCAAATGTGTAGTCAGTTGAATTGGCATGTTTGGCACTCGGTTATTTAGCCTCTCATTCTGTTGTCTCTTTCACTCGTTGATTCTGTTTTGTTGTGCAGTGGAATTTTCTAAAATATAATGATGTGTACGCACAATGATCCCCGTTCTTCAATGCCAGACATGGTTTCAAGCAAAGACTGTTGTGAGTAGTGCACATTCTTTTCAGCAAACACTCACTGTCTCTGTGGGTATGACTACAACGTCCTTACATGCACCACCAGTCAGTGTAAGCTGCAGCCTCACTGTTGGGCCCACTGTCTCTTCACTAGGGGAGACCCTTGAATTCATAGCAGCAGCTCATTCTTATTTCTTTAAAAAAAAAAAAAGATGTCCTCAGCAGTGACTGCAGGAATAACTCAAATGTGGACAAACAAACAAGGTTGAAAATGTTCATTAAGTGCAAACATGGACAGCCCCCTTTGTTGCCTCAGCTTTTAGAAGTAAGGAGAGTTCACTAGCTACAGGGCTAATTTGCTAATCTGTGCTCTTGCATAACAAAACAGCCCAGTCATTAAAAAGGCAAAGGAATACCCAAAGCAAACAAGGCCTAACATTTTAATTTAAAAATTTGCAGTGACAGCACAGTGACGTCAAGAAAGCCACACCTGTACACATGCTTGCATGTGTACACATGGCCTACATGAAGAAATCAGACATTACTTTCTCAGTAAATATGATACTTCATGTGCACTCTCATGTACATGCACGTTTCCTATGTAATCAGCTGTGACCTGCTTAATCAGTGGCTGTAACCCTGTGAAAATTTATATAGTTGGTTGCACAGTTACATCCGTCAGTGATATAATCGCCTATATGAGCAAATCCCCTTTCCTTCTATGTTTGGAGGCTTTTTAGACCACTTGTGTGGGCTCTGTGGGCTCTGAGGATGGCTCTGTCAGTTAGTCAGTCATCTCAAATCACTTTGGACCAGTTATGGAAGCAGAATGGCCTCTAGGGGCCCCTAATCAACTAATAAAACTTGGTGATGCTTGTGCGGTCTCGCAGTACAGTGTAGCAAAACATAAAATGGCTTCTGATGCTCAAACCGATAACAGTGGGTGGTAATTCACCTAATAGTGCTGCCTAGAGCATAGAGTACTCCATTTTTAATTAACTAAATAGTTTGCATTTTAGTACAAAATTTACCTCTTTTGCATACAAACAGCCTATTTACAACGTGAGTGCTATTCATAAAAAAACAAGGCTAAAATCTTAGTGTTTAAAAATCTGGTCTAGGTGATACACAGAGATACGGTGCACATCGTGTAAATGTACTATTACAGGGATGATTGAAGCAAGCCAAAGGCACAGACTTCATTCCAGGTGCGCTAAGGAGAGAAGATTTAGACATTAACATTGTTTCAGTTAACCAAAAGAGAAACTATTAACTGTTATAGGCTGTTAAGGGAGGCAATTATTGACTAACTTGATGAGACTGAGGAACACATCAAGCCTGCCACTCAATGATCTAAGTCATTGCCAGCATTGTTAAAATTCTGTTAACACTTCAAGTGTTTGCATTTGGTTCCTTCCAGTCACATGTTGGCTGTGCTCCTAGAATACTGCAGCCTTTCATCTACATGTGTCAGATGTTTTATGCGCTATTGGCTCTTGGAGAGATGCGGCCATCAACTAAGAGACAGGGAAAAAGTTTTGAATGTTGCAGGCGTCTCAGTTGTTGAATGTTCTCTTGAAGAAACAGCAATATCTGTACAGATGGAAAGGACATGGTGCAGGATTTGCTGACGTGCAAGTGGTGGTGCCTTCAAGCTTTAGAGATGATTAATGATTCCAGTTTGAAACACATCTAATACACAAACATACATGATGGGGCATCTGAAAAAGTTTATTGTAAACCTTGGTCGAGCTGTTCAAACCATGTCACTGGCCACCTCTAGTAAAAAGCTGTCAAGTAGAAGTTAATGCATGTGATGACTACAACATTTCTTCTCTTTTGTGCATTGAAAATTTACTTTCATGACATGCTTGTATTTGCTGTTGTTCTATGCTTCCTGTACTGCATTGTTGAACCTATGGTGCCACACTTAGAAAACAAGCACCTGAAGAGGCAGTTATTCCCGTATTGTGATTGCCAGAGGTGTGAATGCCAATGAAGGCAAGGTTGTTTCAACAACAGCTTGAGGAAACAATGAAGGACACAGTGTAGCAGACCCTACTTGCACAATACACTTATTCTTGTAAGAGCTGTCCAGTACAACCACATTATATCATTTAGTCAACAAGAGGTGCTGCTGTTAGGTTTAGTGCCTCAGTTTAGGGCACTTTGAAACCAGTTTTGACAAGGTAAAAGCTCCTCCTCACAGACTGCATATAATCAAATCTATACAAGGCAGATTTATTTTCCTGTTCTGTATTTCAAGGTAGATTCACTTTGGTTTTCTCTGTGTCTGTATTTAATACTTTATGCCAGGAGCTAGTGTTTGCTGGGTACATGCACTGCAGATGTGCAAGTATTTGTGAATTACAGTGTGTGCTGAGGATCTTTTAGTAGCTGTAAAGGTGCATGTACATGTGGAGCTAATGCATGCCCAAGACCTATTATGTAGATTCTGGGCTGCTTGGAGATCAGTACATTTCAGCTGCAGCCTAGGTTGTGACCCTTGTCGAAGCACTCCTTTTCACTGAAACTGGCCTTGTATTCATCGCTTCCAAGGCACACACGTCCTCACTACATTCAGAGGGAGTGAAAGACCTGTTGACTCTGTTGATGTGAAGAGGGATGGCCTGAATGAGGGGTGTGGAGAGAGAGAGAAATGAGAGAAGCTAAATTCAAGCTTGTATCTTTGTGGGATGGATACTTTATCGTAATGTTTTTATACGTGCCACAGCCCAAGTCTCTGCTTACATTCCGATCCACCCCATTTAATCATCAATCTAGCAAATCCCACTTTAATTATGAGCCATTCCTCCTCCTCCCCCCAGACTCAATCAGAACAAATAAAAGAGCCTTTTCAGCTATAATGGGATTATCGATTGGGTGGCAGCCTAGAACTGAGACTTCGTGTATGTTTGTGGCTGCCTATTTGTGTGTGTGACAACGAAGCTGTGTGTACATGTATTTTGTGTATGTGTGACTTTAGAGCCGCCCGGAAGTGATAAATGGAAAGACTTTCTTCTCTCTGTGCATGTGTGTGTGTAAGAGAGTGTGTGTCAGCATTGTCTGGAGTCTTGACTGTGTATGTGGGTACCACCAGTGAAGGGCTGAAGGAACGAAGCATTAAATTACCTCACAGTTTGAGTCTCATCAAGTCTGTGACGTGTTTTACTGATGAGTTCTGAGCTTATTTTGACTCATATGCACCAAGGCTTTCATCACTTTGCTTTTCCCGTTATCTCAGAATTCAAAATGGCCTTAAATTGTCCCAAAAATTGTAAACTGTGGGCAATTATTGACTTGAAAAAGCCAATGGATAAGGGTTACTGCAGCTAGTTTTAGATTTAATTGCTTCTAGTAAATTTGTAAAAACATACTTCAGGTGGCTGGGAACAAAAATGTTACCTGTCCTGTAGCTTAGCTATATTATTTGCATATGGAGATTTATATTCTTTATAGACTGACTCTTGACTCTTTCAAATTCAGTGGGTAAGACAGTTTCTTATCTTTATGCCACAATTTTTTTTTTTATGCTGTGGAATGATCTTACAGATTTGGATGAACGGGATGCTGTTTTCTCTTTTGCTACAATCGGTTTAAATATTTGTATTTCGAATAAGGGTCTGACTCTTTAGTTAGAAATGCAACATTTGTTCTACAAGGCCAAAATTTGGCTACCCCTGTATAACTGCAGTGTCGTGGTGCGTACAAAAAAAAAGGAGAGACTAACACCAACCTTGTGATATTATTAGATCTTTGCAGAAGTCTGCACTTCCTGCTGCCTGTTTATCAAAATTTGCAAAGTAAAACTTTACCATCTTATACCCTCTTTCTCATGTCTGTTCCTTTCTCCTTTCACTCACTCTCACTCCGCTGACACATGCAGGTCTCAGGTTTGATTAAAAGTCAACAGTAAGGGAGGAGAACGAGATAAAGTACAGGATGGGAAGACGCTGTTTATATGCATATAGAACCATCAGGTACCAATCTCACGCTCTGTCTGTCACCTGTATCACTGGGGGTACTTTCTTAACATCACTTTTTTTCTTGCTAGAAGTCTGCATGTGTTTTCATTCCCCTACATCTGATCTTCTATTTCACACAGAGATGAACTGATAAATACATCTCTGGTTCTTTCAGTTCCTCCTTGTCTCTCTCTCACTTACACACGCTGTCTCACTGTCCTGTCTCTATCACTTGCAGTGATACTGCCTCTCCCACTCCTTTTTTATTTTGGTGCAACTGTGGCAGTCAGTGTGCCAGTGTACTGTGACTAGTATTTCCTAATTCTGGTCGCATGAGGTTACATCACTGGCCCCCTTTCCTCCTTTGATAAATTATTTGCACCATAGCTTATTCTTTAAGTCTGGCCACCATGCAGAGATAAAGTAAAATGACGTAATCTGTAGGGATTTTGTTTGTCTCTTTCTCAGTTTGGCTCAGTCCATTTGTCGCTCTGTGTCCCGTATTTATAGATGTTTCTGTGTTATTTCATCTCCCCCTGCAACACATTCATGCTTGCATGGGTGCATTCAGAAACACAGAGCAGACGGTACACAGATGCATCCGTTATGCCCAGTGACATAGAAGGTAACACACACACACACACACACACACACACACACACACACACACACACACACACACACACACACACACACACACAGTAGAAATTTAATGAAAGGGGTCAAGAGAGGATCTGAAAGCAAATGAAAAAATGAGGTATACAGTATACCCGTCATATGCCATGTTATGTCACGGTTTGACCTGATTCTCTCCTGCAATTAACTCAACTTTTTAGCATTACCTCATATTTTCCTGGCCCAACATCCTCCCTCATTCTTTCTTTCCACTCTTTGAAGTGTTAATCTGCTTGCCAGGTCTGTTGGCTAATGAAGCTCCGACCTTGAAGTAATTATCTGTGCCTTGTGTGTGTGTAAGAGTGCCAGTGACAGAAAAAGAACTACAATTTGAAAATTGCAATTGTCACTGTAATTATGCAGCATTTATGCCTATTATTTGTGTGTGTGTGTGTCAGTGTGTTTGTGTGAGACAGTCCACCCATGGTTCTCAAGTCATAGTATGTCCTCTGTACACTAACAGCATAAGTACTTAGCTTAGCTCTTTCAGTGAAACATTGGTTGCTGTAGTGGACACTATCATATCACACACACGCACACATGCACAGTCACACATTGCCTGTAGCATACCCTCAATTAGAGAAGAGAAGACGATCTGAGAGGACAAAACAGAAAAGAGGAGGAGGCATCGCCGCCTTGGGAGCATGGTCCTTGCTCATGATGTGCAAATGGAGAACATTTAAGTTTGAGAAAGAGCAAGCAAGACAATGTGTATTTGTCTTGGAAAAGAGTGGGAGGCAGCACCAGCCTCTTTTCATCCACACTAATCTACGCTCCACAAGATGAAAAGAAAAAACATCTTTGTCAACAAAGGAAAACAGAAAAATGTATTTTGGTTGTGTATTAATTTATAATCTTATTTAAAAAATTGTTGTTTGATGCCCGGTACTGTTGATTTTCTGCAGGGAATTCCCAGAAATTATGCGTACCACAATTTAGTTTATTTTAACCAGGCAGGAATTTCCGTCTATTCTGTCTATATTTCCAGTTTTGTAAAAATCCATTTTGCCTGACAGACTAGAGCGGACACAACCAATCCAGTTTTTATAATATTTTTTAAAAATGACATATACATATTTTGTTAAAGAACAATTTAGAAATGGACAATGTGGTGGTCAAGTACAGTTTAGTCACATAACCAAGGGTATGATCAACAACTCAAGAGAGTGGGAGAACACAGGAGAAGAAGCAGTAGGAGAGTATGAGAGAGAACGAGACATCCCCCATATACAGCGAACCATACATGTTGCATAAGCTGACCTATCTAGTGCTGTAATCAGATCAGTATGCTTGCAAAATCCTAATCCAGAAGCAACTGCTAAGCAACAGCAGTTCAACTAAAAACGTAATGACTGACAGCCAGAGGTCGAGGCAGAGAAAGAAAAGAGAAATACTGTATGATCAAAGGAAGAATGAAGTATCATTCAGATAGACTGTACTCGGATCATATTCAGATCTAGGTCCGTGTTATCTCGAATGTTCACTGTTCTCAAAGAAAGAGGGAGGTAGGTGGCAGGGAGGGGGGAGTGTATGCTTGGAGATCAGAGTATGACCGTATATGCTCACTAACGCCTTGTTCACACAGAAAGTGGACTGCCTGCGCTCCCAGGATTTTGCAGCATGCTTGCAGGACTGTTGAGACCAGCAGATTCCATGACAGTTAAATCTATTATAAGGATGAGAAATACCCTTTGAAAATACGGTGTATTGCAAGCTTCTTCTATTTCAATCATATCCTCACTTACTCCAGACAGCCTTGGGCATCATGTGTCACTGCACCAGCCCAAAGAACCAGAACCTGTACAGGTAAGGCTGTAAACTCAGGTGTATTTCACATAAGACTCGTAATTAGCCATTGGCCCTTTCTGTCAGTTTACCACGGTGTCATTAGAAGGATGTGTATGGATATGTAGCTATTGAAATGCCTGAGAAGAAAAGAGGCACAACATAAAGCCTTATTTTGTTCTTTGAAAATCCAGGTATTTTTAGCCTTCCCAGGCATGATTCCCTGGTGCTGGCTATGGTGTAGATTTTCTGCTTTCTCACTTTTTTTTTTTTTTTCTCAATAAAACAAACAAAAAATGCTGAATAATAAGCATCTGCAGTTTTTCATTAGTTGCAGACAAGACAGACTTATTTTTTGGAGCACACATCAAAAGTGTTTGTAGAACTTAACCAAACTTTCTAATGATTGGCGTCGCGGCGGGTGTGATCTCACTGCAAGATGGTTTCTAGTTTAAATTCTGAATGTGCTCCTGTTGTCTAATAAATGTGTGTTAGAGTGTAGGGAACATCAACGGAGAGAAGGAAGGCACTTTAAAGAGTCCATTATTACCTGCCCTGTGGAGTTATGTGAAATCTGTCTGAAATTAATCAAAGCTGTGGGTTCTTAATAAAATACTTTTGGCCTACTTGAAATTATTACTGTAATAAAAAGGCAGTTTGGAGAAAGGTCTAACTCTGATGTGGGAAAACCAACTGTTTTACAGTATATGGCCAATTCTTCTGTCTTTGGCTGTGGCTTTAGATTCACAGAATCATGGAAACCAGGTAATTTAACAGTTCTTTTGAGCTTCTCTCCGACAGTTAACAAGCAACTTTGACATCACTCCAAACTCCTTTGTCCATCCTCTAACCTTGCCACTGACTCAAGTCTGCGTCAGTGTTCACCATTATTTTCTTCTCTCACTGTGCTGTAGTGTCTGTGTGCATGTGTGTGTGAGATACTGCAGTGAAGTGGTTTCACTGCAACAATCTGTATTTGGTTTATTTTGTTTTTGTGTCGCCCAGTTGCACTCTGGGAATTGATTATGCTGTTTGAAAAGAAACCACTGCTTGTAGTCACACAGTTCTGAGAGTCCGGCTTCACTTTCAGACATATTGCATTTAGTTTTCATTTATTCATGTTATTCCATTTCTATCCCATCTGTCTATACAAATAAACAAGAACTTAGTCGGTGAGTCACAATGAGACATCTTTTTAAAACAAATTATAGCCTATTTGAGCACAGAACACCTATTTCTGTAAAGGATTACACTTGATACTTACAGAATCCTAAATAATACAAGACACAGAATGTGTTCAGTTAACAAACAGGTGATTTAACTCAGTGTACACATACTAGATTCACAGCAACTGACAAGAAAATGGTGAGTTCTGAAGAACTGAACTGAGGTGCCTCTTACTGATTTTGAGTTCAGCTCCCAAGCGATGCTGCATCTCATCCAACCTTTTGCTCTGTGCTGTTTTTCATGTCGCTCTCTGCTGCAGCCTTTTACTCAAATAAGCAAATGTGCCATTAAAAAGTTTGGATATACAGTATTTTTAGAATAGTTACAGCAAGTTATTACTGGGCCATAATTTGTATGTGTGTGGTGGGGTCTCAATTAAGACGCGCGCCCACACATACACCTATGACCACCACACACACAGACATTGCCAAGAAGATGAAACTGGAGCACTAAATGAGGAGCAGTGTCGTCTGAGACTTAGCCCTGTGTTATTTTAAACCTGGGAAGCATGTCAGGGTTATACTATCTAGGTAGCCTAGAATGAGAGCGACCTGCTAGACCATGCTGCACATTGTATGCATTTGTAAATAGGTGTAAAGCCCTAAAGGTTGCTTGAATGACAATCCAACTCCAAAACTTAGCCTCAGAAATAAAACAAAAAACTAAAACTAAAGCAGTTACACAAAGCAATTCTAAATGTAATATTTTGTTGTTTGGTGGTTCTGAATGGCTTTAATGAGATCAGTTCTGAAGCCCACACTTACAGTAAAAGTATATAATGATTGTATAATGATTACCCCAATATCATGCTCAATTTAATTTTGATAGTCTAGTATGTAATAGCAGTATAAAATGAGGCCTTCATTGTCTCACTTTACTGGACGTATCAGACGTGGCATTTGTGTCCATAATGATTAGGTGTGCAGCATCAACTGTTGCTGGCACAGTTATTGTACAACATAAAAGTAACCAGCAGAAAACACATCATTCCCTGACGTAATGTTAAAAATAACAGAGCTGTTTCTGCACCCCGGTAGCTTCACTGTCTTTCATAGAAGCTAGTTTGTCAAAACGCTTTACTAGCATTGGCCTAATTACAGTATTTATTTTAAAAATGTGTGGTGGGGTGACTGAGTTGGAGCAGACAGCACCATTTTGGTAAGCTTTGAATTTTATAAAGAGAAAAAACCTTGGCTGACACACCTGAATGTTGCTTCTGAATTTATCTTGTACCTCAGGAAAAATCTCTTTTTTCTCCGTGTGAATGTTTATTTCAGTCTCATTATTCAGTTTGTTTTATGATGTTTTTACACTCATCTCCTCTGTGTAACTGCTCAGACGTATTTGTTGTTTTTAACACTATCCAATAAATGGGGGTTGGTGGTGAGTTCTGAGCACAGGTTGAAAACTGGTCAATACCCAACCTTCCACACTCTTTTTGAAAATAAAACTACAAAAGCTATGCAACTCTCAAAACCAACAGAGGATGGCATCTGATTTTAATTAAGTTTAAAAAAAGTGAGAAACCTATGTGCAAATGTATATTTTCCACATTAAAATAGTGAAATGCAGCCATGCTAACTACAACATACACACCTCTTGTCCTTACTGTTTGGTTCTGCTAAAATTGTGAATTGCAGATCTATTTATGTGCGCGCAACCAAGGCAGACTTGGCTCACAGAACAGTGAGAATGTGGCAGCGATCATTAACGTTGCAGTGATTGGTGTAAGAAGCCATTGTTATCTCAAACAAAGCCATTGTTCTTCCAACTTCTGTTTCTACATGATAACAGGCAATATGTTGATATGCCTACGTACACATATCAAGAAACACTGTCGCCCACGGACAGAGGTAGAGAAAGAGTGAGAACAAGGAAAACTATAGATAGGTAGATCGATTCTAAAATTTCCTAAGCATCCCAGGGGGGCAATACAAGTTATGATATATACTTTCCCTTACATTGTTCTTTGTCATCTCATGAGCACTCCCTCTCTGCTTCTCCCTCTCTTTCTCACCTTCTCAGACAATCTCTCTCTTTCTTCTAGCACTTTTTATTCTCCTAATCACATTTTTTTTCCATTCTGCTTTCTGTCTATTGCCTTTCACTGTTGCTTTTCCACCTCTTCCCCCACCCACAACCTACATCTTACCATCTGACCCCATCATTTTAGTGACGTGAGGCAGATACAGGTCTTCAATTACCTTCCATCCACTTTTAATCTGTGTCTCAACACTCCCTCTGTAGGTGTACACACTTGGATACAGAGTCATGTCTTGCTCCCTCCCTTTTTGTGTCCAAGTATCAAGGAGGACTGACAAACATCTGTAAGGGGAAAAAAAAGAGAAAGAGGCACTGTCCCTTAAATTCTTCATATCTGTCCTCAGGACTAGGACCAGTGCTTATGGCTGAGCTTTAAACCCCCTATGAGCCTCAGCATATGCTCCCGATGGTCAGACCATCACCTAGCATCACTGCCATCTGTGTCTGAGTGTGAATGGGTGAATGAGAAACAAATTGTGAAGCCATTTGGATAAAAGCATTATATAAAAAGCAGGATGTGTTCCAACTCATCTTTTCACTTTCCTTGGTGTACTGTTAATTGACTTACCTACATGCTTTGCTATGCTCATTATACTATTACTTTTTCCAATCCATTGTTGTTTTTACAGTGAGTTCAGGGATTTATGCTCTTGGATTCTATTGATGCCTTTCTAACAGGATCTCCTTAAAGTCTGCTCGTAATTTGGGGAAGACATATTCCACCTCCAAGTTTAACACAGAGAATTCATAACTATCCATACTTCTCTGTATATTAGACTAGAGTGGTTAAGAGTGAAAATCAAGGATGGATGGATGGAGTGAAGCAGAATGGAGAACTGAAGAGAGAGGGAATGGAGTGTGAATATAAAATACAGGAGAAGTGTTTTACTGTGCGAACAAGAGTGAGTGAACACCAGACTGGGGTGAGAGAGAGAGAGACAGAGGGAGGGTGGAATGATGATAAATCTTGTGAATGTAGTCACAGGCTCAAGTATATTCACTTCACAGAACAGTAGGGTGTGTACTGGCAAAAGTTCTTCACTTTCTCTCAGAACTGGTTGTTTTATTCCTGAAGGTATGGCTTGACAGAAACAGCCATAATTCTTAAGCACATAAAAATGGAAAACGGAGGGCTAAGTGCCATGTGAATACTCAGATCTGACAAGGCTATCAAGCATCCAGAAATCTCTCTGCAAAATCAATACTTCCATTCTCAGTGCTTCTGATGCTATGTGCAATTTACACTGAGGACCACGGGGTCAGTCTTCCCAGCAGAAATGGAGAGATAAAACATAAACACAGGGTACTAAAGTGGTAATCAGCATGGCAGCACTGTCTTAATGTAAAAGCAGTAAATAATTGAGTTTAGGGAATATTTTAACAAATGACAACATGCAGAAATGATGGTCGCACAGTCATACTCATTCTGTAGCACAGAGCTGAGCAAGCTCAGCAAGCCAAGCTGAGCCATTTTACTGAACGTAACCCTGGTTTAACACATGTCCTGACACAGGAGCAAGCACTGCAGCTAAGTGTTGAGAACAGTGAAGATCCCCTAATAGCTGCAAGATTGTGGTTTCAAAACAGACACTGACTGAAAGGAGGACAATTTGATCAGATCACCAACTTCCATTGAGCCAAAAAAAAAAAAAAAAGAAAAAGACTTCACACTGTTTGCAAATGAGAGTTAAGACTGTATATTTATGCGTAAATGTAAAGTAACTTGTTGTACATCACCGTCATTGGTCAACTGGTCAGATTATGTTCTTTATTATCTAAAGACACTCTACACTATGTCTAGAACTGTCTATAGCAAATGGAAATCACTGAGTCCAGAAAACATTTAATCAAATTTTAAATGTGCTTTGATGCAACATTTTTACCACCAGTCATCCACACTCTAAGCTTTATTCAGCACACAAATAATGAGAGAGTACTACCATGCAGGGCACAATGACAGCACATGGAGTTTTACATGCATGTCTGTTGTCTGCCATGTTTATAGGGCTTAGATCATTGGGGTGTGCTGCCAGACAGCCAACATCTTTTCCGTGTCACACCAGGTAACCTGCCCTTTCATCTTGGCAACAGGGGGTGCACCAGCCAGATAACGTCTCAAGAGGGGAAGTGGGAACATTTCGGGTCTTTGTGTCTGCTGCAGACTTTACAGGAAACACAATAAGAATTTGCATCTTGTCCATCTCTGTCAACAGTTTTGTAAACTATGAAAGGAATCAATCAGAACATTTATTTCCAAAATTTTCACTTCACCACTACAAAGAGATAGAAGGTAATTGAGTGGCTGGAAAAGATTCTTGGCAGATGAGCTGCCACAATCAGTGTATACTTCAAGTATAAAGGGTATATGCAAACTTTATCTAAGGGGAATGAATGTACAAATATTATAGGAGGCACAGTTGAGTATTTGATCTATGCTATGGAAAGCCATTATAATAATTCCCTTGATCTACATTTGTTCTCATAAATAGGGATGTGGCAACTTGACCTTGTGCTCAGTTCTTCTGTCACATCTGATGTTTGACAAGAACATGACGCATATGTCAAGGGAGGGATAAAATAAATCATTAACTTGCATGTCCGATCCTGTATTTCAAAGCTAGCATCCAAATTAAATATTCTTAAAGCTCATGCAAGGTGTAAGATATGGTTAGATTAAACTTTAATGAGCACCATGGGGGAAGTAGACCGTGGCGGCAGCAGCAGCAAGTAGCAACAGTAAGAGGAGATATGAGAATGGGAGTTCTTCACTGGAGATCTCGGGTGCTTCCATTGAGAAAGTTCAGATGTCAGAGGTGAGTGCCATGCAGAAGGGCATCTGAGAGCACAAAGCCCACCAGCCTTTCAGTGAAGGGGCGACAGTGGCAGCAGTACATGTCAGTTTTAATTGCTGTCAGTGAGGAGCAAAAAGAAGAAGCTACAGTGGGCTCGTAATCGCTATAACTAGACAGTTGAAGAAAGAAAAATAACTGTCTTGACTGATAAATCGCAGTTTCTGTTGTCACTGTATGTGGGGTACGTATTTGACTCATTGATAAACAGGCAAGTGTCCCTAACATTGTTGCTGATGTGGTTCAGAATCCACATGATCTAATGGTTTTCAATGGAAACCAGAAAAAACTTGAAAATGTTATTTTTCAGAAGTTCAGGCACAATCCGTGCCATAATAAGAAATGACTTAAACTCCCCGGTACAATTTGACTGAGGCTGAGACCGAGTGTGTACAAAGTGTTGAGCCTTGACTCTTGGCTCTTGACACGAAAGAGCAAATGAAGTACTGCTTGTTGTTCCTCGGGGGGAGACAGGTGCTAAAAGAGCACTGATGCGTACGGAGTCTCAGATACATCTAATCTAGATCCTGTTCCAGTCCGTGACTGCAATCTTCCAAGGACTGCAATTGTGGTTGACAAATCTTGTCGTTTTGAGAATGCTAATTGGGGGAAGTGGCAGTTAGTTAAAACTCCCAGTGTGAGATAATACATTTCACAGTGGGGAGCTGTGCTTCAGGGACATCAGGGGAGACAGCAGGAGGTAGAGCAAGCAGGGAATATGGGTTTGGGAGAGAAAGGTGACGTGGGTAACATTCAAGAGATACCTGTAAGTATTTCTCACATTTATATTGTTTGAACGATACCGGTTGTGTTACAGGTGATGCTTCTAAATGAATATATTGTGTCCAGCAAGTCCTGCAATAGTGCCCATACTACTGCAGGACTGGACCTTTTGACCATGGTTAATAGAAACAAAGATTATTGGTTTCAAATGGGAAACGCCATCTCCTGTTTTTTTTTTTTGTTTGTTTTTTTTTTATCCATTCACCCTACCTCCTCCCCATCACCCAACTTTCTCTTTTTCTCTCATCATAATTACTGTAGCTACTAAAGGTCACCTACCTATAAAATGCGAATGTGGCACAATTACAATTACAATTACAGGAGGACAGTCTTACACATTATACACATTACTTATCTCCAGCTGACAAATGATGGCACATTAAAACACAGTCTCAAAGCAGACAAGCTGGACTGTATGACAGGAGGCAGTGTATATATGTATATATATATATGTATATGTATATGTATATATGCACACACTCAAACACAATACACTGCATAGGTGCAGGTGAGAATGTGTTTGAAGGTGGCTATATGCTTGTGAAAACCTATTAAAAGCTTCCTGCACACTGCAGAAGGTTTTCAAGTCTGTGCATGTCTGTGAATCTTTGTATCTTCTGTGTTTTCACAGTTCTCTTTGAAGATGGAAAGAAATAGGACGTGTGCTAAGTGTTGCATGTGTCTCATTTTTCTCTAGAGCGCTTTTTCCTTCCTTTTCCAAAGATGCTTGTGTGTGGTGGTGAATCAGGCTGTTTGTGTGCCTTTGACATCAGCTGTCACAGGAGTTGATCCAGTGGTAATACATCTAAAAGCACCAAGACACCTCCTGCAATTAACTCTGACTATCGATGTAGCCCTCTTATATCAGCACCTCTTCAAAGATCTATTGCACTCATGGCTTGCTGGAATCTCTATTTTTCAATTCTTGCATCTGTTTTTAGTGTAAATTTGTTCTCTCCCTTTCCTTTTTTCCTTTCAGCTTTGCCTTGCACTTTGGTTTTCTCTACTTCCCTCACTAATCACATCTCTTCATCTACGCCCTGTGCTGTCCTCCGCCTCAATACCCTTGTTCCCTCTGTCTTTATCTTCCCTACCTGAGTCCCACATCCTCCATTTCCTCTCTCTTCATCACTTTCGCTCTCTGCTGCTTTTTCTCTCCTCATTACCTTGCCCTCTCTTCTTCTTTGGTGTAAGTCTTCTAAGAGAATCAAACAATGAAAGAGGCAGAGTTTAGTCTTTGCCATAAGTGAGAAGATGAGAGAAAAAACAAAAAACAAGCTCTCTCTTATCTCTCCCTTCTGATATACTCTAGTCCTTACCTCTGCTCTTCTCACACTCCATCTTTCTACACTGCCATCATTTGCTTGTGTACCTCCTTTTTTCATTTTATGAGCCCGCCTATCTCTTTCTGACATTTTTGCTTTCATTGTCTCAGTCTCTGGGTTGTTGATGAGGACCAGAAAGTTCTTTCTCAATGTCTGTCTTTCTCACACACAGTGATATTCTCTCTCTCTCTCTCTCTCTCTCTCTCTCTCTCTCTCTCTCTCTCTCTCTCTCTCTCTCTCTCTCACACTGTTTCACACACATTTCCCTGTCACAGAGATTTAACAGGCGAGGGAGAGTTTCATAACATGCCTGTCTTATATCGGGTCTCAAGCCCTTTGTTCTCTCTATCAGTTCTGTTCCTCAGTTCCCATGTCCCTGTTTCCCAACCTTTTCCCTGCCTCCATTTTCTCCCTCTTTATGTTCTGCCACATTCCCCTCTCTACAACATTCCTATTGATGTAAACTTCAAATCGCTGACAGATGATACTGTACAGTACTGACGGGATCAACATTTTTGCATCTGCTGTTAACATATAACACCAAGTAGAAAGACCTGCACAAAGACAAGTCCCAAGAGTCAATAACTTCAGAAAAGCTAGGCGTGAGCAAACATGCCAATGCAGCTCTAAGTTAGCGATGCACTGTGTCAAGGATAACAGTTCAGAAAGGAGAAGTAAATTCATTATCAATTAAAAAAAAAAAATCTTCCAATGAGCATTTTTTCCCCCAAATGGTTTTTAGTAAGTCATCACAAGTCTCAAAAGCAAAATAATTATGAAAGGAAATTTCTCTACAAAGTGTAGAAACAGGAGAAAAAGATCACCCTTGCTGAATTTTTGCCAAAGCTATTTGTACTGTGAAACAGATTTTCTTGATTCAATGCAGATCCTTGTACATCTACAACTATTTATCATATTTATCATTGAGAAAATCCAAGCTGATGAAGGGAAAAAAAAACTGGCAACATCCAAGAATCATATCTGAGTCATTAACACCATGCTGGGTATCATGCAGTGTTATCTAGTGATACTCACATTTGCAGATTTGGCCCTCCATGAGTGTAACCAAAGGATGCATAAAGATAAGTATTGGGTTCCCCCTCCGTTGCCTTCACCACAGTGCTGATGAGAAAAAAAAAACACAAATAAAGGCATTTAACCACCAGCAAGATGTATAACAATAGTAATGACAAAATTCCCTATAAAACGTTGTACACATTTACAGTAAGTCTACAATAAATAAATAAAGAAAGAAAGAAAGAAAGAAAGAAAGAAAGAAGGAAGGAAAGAAGGAAAGAAGGAAAGAAGGAAAGAAGGAAAGAAAGAAAGAAAGAAGGCTTTATGTTGAAGATGCACAACCAACATGAAACAATAGATGGTGGATGAGGATGAAAGCCTCCTAGGCCTCTTAGCATTAAGATCATTACATTTCAGATTCTTAGACACTGAGCTGATGGTCTTTACTCTGAGCAGCTTACAAGTCCAAACAATAAAGGACCACTTTTTTCATTATACTGAGGCTTCTATCTATTTTTGTATTTTGTCGGCCTACCTGAGTCTGTCTAATGTGTCATGACAGTACTGGCAATCTGTGGGTCACTGTGGCATGCAAGGAGATCATTTAGACAAGGACAGGGAATGACTCGCTTCATGGTATCTTACGTTGTTATGTAATTTCTTCATTACCTCCTTTTCTCCACTCCCACTTGCTTTCTCTACTTCTCCCCTTCTGTCTCTTTTTCTTTCTTTTTTTTTTTTTTTGCCGGCAGCCAGGCAGTGCCCTACTTTAGCAGTGCAGAAGGTTTGTTAGTATCACCCCTAAACAAAACAATAATAATGTGGAATCAAGGGAGTACACAAAATCAAAATCTATGCATGTACAACTACACATGCAGAGATGGCATAGACACCTCTGTATGTATGCCTCCATACAAGTAGTGCAGGTGCAGATGCTCAGATGCACAAGTACAAAACGAACTTAACACGTCCACACACACTGCTTTGCTTGCATTGCTGCATGACTGCCAACTTAATCTCTTTGGAGCATACAATATTTTGCTTTGAGGAAAGCACACCTGCTCCCTGACACAAAAGGTGTGGATTGCTGCAGCTTGTGCTCATACTTACAGTATATTACAGTATATATATATATATATATATATATATATATATATATATATATATATATATATATATATATATATATATATATATATATATATATTTTTTTTTTTAATAATCAGTAGTTTGTTTGGTTTGCAACCATCACATTAAATCATTTTTTGTGTATTGAACTGAGTTGTACTGAAGCCAACCTGAACTAAATCAGAGGCAAGGGGAGCAGAGACAAGCAGAAAATCTGAAGAAAAGTAGTAGAAAGAAGATATAAAAAGAGATCAAGTACAGCAAATGCATGTGTTCCTATTTGTACATATACTTTTACACACAGACATGAAGTACACGAGTCACATGTGTTAGCACGAGTCACTCAACTGTCTGAACCAGTGTTGAATTGACCCATGTTGTGATCTGTTACAGTCAGTGTGGGGTGTTGGCCCGCAGGCAGCAGTATGAGGATCCATCCATCTGTGGCCCCAGACACTCATTTTCTTCTCCATTATTATTAACTATGACTCATTGCCTCGCTTCACTGTTAACTCATAGTTAATAAAATGAATCAAAGTACACTGGGAATAATATAGCATATGTCCCAAAACAATTCAATGAAGTATTGGTTGGTAAGTTTAAATAGCAATATAATGTTTCGTAGTGGAACAGAGTTGCTTTACTTGTGTTCAACTCTGATGCATGCCAGCACTGAATTCATCAATCTGTTTGAAAACAATCATTTAACCTACTGATATTGGAGACAATGAAATTAAACTGCTGGTTTCTGTATCCAAAATAATCCACAGGGGCCTCACATTGTAATAGGTTACCCGTGAATCCATTCTTCGATACCTAAATTACGCAAACTCCCTAAATAATGAAAATTCTTCAATAATACCACACCAGAGAAGATATGTTTTTACAATAAGATTTACAATAAGACATTTTTCTTCCTGAGCTGACTTATGTTAGAATGAACCCACCACCATGTGGAAAACCCAGTCCTGTCTGCCTGCAAGGGCCCATTACTCACACATATACACTTTAACATGGTCTTGTATTTCTGTCTGATGAACAATAACAGAGCAACAACATGAAAAATATTGCAGAAAAAACAGTAACGCCATCAATCCACCCTCAACCCTAATAACACACTGCAAATGAGTATGAGCAAACACACCAGCAACCCTAATTCTTCATTGATATTTTATTTCATGTTGCCACTTATCAAAAAGTAGAACAACAAAGCAAGGTTCTGTGATAAAGGGAAAACCAAGCCAGAAAACACATTTGTCAATGAGGAAATGATTGAAGTCTCAGAAGAGGAAAAAGAGGAGTGAGAGAATGGGGCATTCTGTTATATTTCAATGATTTCTGGACTCAAATGTAAACATGCAGAGGCAGGGTAAGTAAATGTCACAACTCTTTGATTAACTTACACTCAAGCAGGAGGACAAGATGGCAGAACAGAATCCAGGTACTAGGATAACATAAACTTTATGGAAACTAAGGAACAAACCAACAAAGGGGGCAAACCCACAGAAAAGGTGGGACAAACTGGAACACAGACAAACTGGAAAGGAGAGAAGGGAACACACAGAGACTTAAATACACAAGGAAGGCAGAGGTAATTGGGAACAGGTGAAACACATCAGGGCAGGGCAGACAATCACAAAGGCAGGAAGTAACACTGATATACAAGGAAAGTAACTTCAAAGTAAGACAGGAAACACTAAACAGAAAAACAAAGACACCTAACAAGAACCAAATAAAATCAAATAAAAAAGGTCACGGAAGGGGCTAATCATGACCAATTAATTTTCTTTTATCATTAAATCCACAAGCAGAAAACTAAAAAAAAAATGTGGTTACTGAGCTTGTCAGACTTACAACAAGTGGAGAAAAAAAAAGGCAAAGTGCTGCTCCCCACAATGTCAAATTGAATATTTGATGCAAAAAACTGTCTTGTGTTCTCAGTGCCCCCCGAGCAACCTTGGGGTATAGTGCTGTAGTAGCTGTGTCCCATGCAGAGGCTTACAACACACACTTTGCATTCAGCAAGAATTCAGTCACTATGGTACTGAAAAGTAAATTATTTAAAATAGCAGCTAAGTAAGACAAGCAATATTCCACTGAAGACGCTTCATAAATTCACACCAGATTGCTGTTGTTCCCAAAAGGAATGCAGTGAAAGAATGGTGCAAATAACTGGAAAGAACAGTTATTCCTCAATAACTGTGAAATGCCGTGCTTCTGCAGCACCTACTGTTCCCTTCCCCGAAGGAGGACATCCATGTGTAGACGCCGCACAAAGGAGTCTACACATCCCAAAGCTGCTCTTGAGGGAGGTGAAAGATTATATCCAGGACCTGCCTCTAAAGGGATGGATAGAGAAATCAAAGTCATCCTATTCTGCCCCTGTTGCATGTGTGCAGAAGAGTAATGGCACAGGCTATCATCTTTTAAATCAGAGGACAGTCCCAGATTGACACCCACTGCCCACAATCCAGGACCTGATGAACACGATCTTCTAACATGATCTTTTGCTCAGGGACCATGCTCAAGACCCAAAACAGAGACATCAGCTCTTCCATTTATTTGTGGCTCTTAATTTAAAAATAGTACATTTAAGTATTTAGAGCTTGCAAATTGAGAGCATCTAGTTTTCCAAAATTCCAACCCTGGAAATGTGAATGGAGACATTTTTTCAACCCAGAGAGCTAAACAAGTCAACCTAATGATTCACATCTGCAAAGTGATGCAAAAGGAAGGGGAGTGTTGTTAATATTCAAGAAAGAAAGCAAATCTATTTCATTTGTTTCAAACTATATTCCTCACCTACTCTTTCTCCCTATCGCTCTTTCTCTCTTTGACTTTCACATGGTGGTTTACCTTCAGGCTTGCCGATGGAGTTCCTCAACACTGATGCAGTTAGGCATCTAGAATATTCATGACTCACACATAAATAGTCTGCACTGCACACTGCTCTCCCAAGTGGGTTTGTAGGTCCACCCTCATGGAAATGCACACACATACAGAAAGAAATGAAAACACATTTGTGGTTCACTACCCCAAAGATGAGTGCAAGTGATTTTGTTTTCCACCTTAAGCTGAATAGTTCCAGTTTTTCTTTGATTTATGGAGGTAGAACTATCAACTATTCATCTGTAGATCCATCCATCCATTTCTAATCCTGTCCAGAAAACACTGGGCCACAAGTGGGCCACACCCTGTACAGGTCGCCAGCTTATTACAGGGAAGGCAAAACTAATCTGATATCAAAAGTTATTGAACACATAATGCCCGGCACTGCATTCACACACCGCAATGGCAATGTCGCTCCACTCCACCCATATCAAGTCTGCCATGGATGAGCATTGGTTAAGGGATTACTGAATCAATCTCAGGGCTGTGAGAATCACCACAAAAAGAGACATGAATGTGAATGTGATACTGCCATTTTGTGAGCACAGCAGTTCACTGTAGCACAGTTTGCAGGTTTGTGCCGATTCGTCATTGCTGGCACCATCATTCTTTATTCTTTCTCTCATCATACCCTCTGAGTCTCCCTCCCCCCACCCCTCTCACCTGCTTATTATCCATCCCCATTTACTTTTTCCACACATTCATCTCTCCTGTGGTGCTTTTACTCTCCATATCATTCTCTTTCTTTCAATCACTCAATTCTTCTTCTAAAAAACCTTTCCAACTTGAAATTTACTTATATCACTATCCACTCTCTATATTTCAATTTCCTCTTCCACGTTTTATGCATCGCTGGTTCCCATGCTCCTCCCATGCTCCTCCCATGCTTTCGCGCCTCCAGCATTGATACAGTGTTGCTATGACAGCACTGGTGCAAGTGGGTAGGCTGGAGGATAACAGATGCATTGATAGTGGCAAATGTATTGTGCTTTGATCGGGAGCATGGCTTAACTTGTGGTCCTGTATGTCAGAAACTGTATATGTTAAACCCACAGCTGCCTCCACAATAAATCCATGTGTGTTTGTGTGTGTGTGGAGGAAGATGGCATTCTTGTAACAGATTCTGAGTATGTTTGTCAGAGTTCATGTTAGCAAATATGAATCTATTAAGTTAGTTCTTTAAATATAAAACCTTCAAGACATGTAGCCAGAGGAAAATCAATATTCAAGTTGCAGAATAATCTATAGGTATAATATGCCTGGATGTTGTGGAGGAAAGCTAAGGCATCATATTACATTAAACATGTTAAAAACTGCAGTCAGCAATCGCCACATTTTGTAACCGGTGCTCATGCATTGTTCCATCGAAATTTTAAACAGCATGCCATGAATGAAAGGACAGGCAGATGCACTTCTTGAAATCACTCAGCCTTCCCTGGAGAAATAAATCCTGTCTGATTGGGGCTTTACTTTATTCAGTGCACTGCACAGTCATTTTCATTAGCTGCAACCAGACCTGTAATTTAAGCCACACCCACTTTCCCAATAAGCTGTTGTTCAGTTTGCTGATCCAGAAATTAGTCCAGAAATGTTATCGATTCTCCTACTGATACATTTCTTTCAAGCTTCTTTCTGTTTCAGCAGGCAACAAATTTTGCTCTGATTTCTCGTCTGTATCCATTGATCCCATATTGACTCGACTTGCATCAATTGGTCGTGAAATTCAAATCCCAAATGGCTAGTTTTTGATTATCTGTACCCATACATTATCTATCAATTGAAACTACACTGAGCTATGTCGTACTTCAATTGGACTCAAGACATTTCTGTCAATTCAGCAAATCAGCATTTACAAAATAGTTTTTTTTTTTTTATGATCCATGCGTATTTCAGTCAAGCCAAAATAAGTAATGACCTGTTAGACATCTTGGAGGTTTCATTTGGGTCCTTCCACTATTTCTGTTCAGAGACCTCATGTCCTCATTTTAGACTTGTTGAGCCTTTCATCTCTTGGAAGCAATTGGGGACTTAATCCTGTATAGCTGATGGCAAATTCTATTACCAGTGAATGGCTGGGGTAGTAGGGGACAATTATATTTCTATATGTGGGTTTTTGTCAATAATAGACTTTCAGTGGGCGGCTTCATGTTGGCCTATGTCTGCTGATATTGTATATATGATCTTTGTACAAGCTTTGGTTACTTAGCCACTTTTCTGACCATGGATTTTTGTGGATTTGAAACTGTTGATTAGACTATTTCAGATCCATAACAGATAAGTTTACTTCATATTTCCCTAACATTTAAGAGGCTGCTGTTCTTGAGAGCGAGCAATAATGACCTTTATTTACCATTATACACATCTGTTAAGGCATGTAAATGCATGTCCTCCATGGCATTATTGCCCAGGCTGCAATCTCTGACATTTCAATGACCTCAATCACTGAGTTATCGGCACTGCCCTTTGTAGTTCACATCATCCAATTTTTGTTTTCCCTCGGCCCTTGCGTGGCCAGGGTCCAAGCCACATGTCCTGCTTCTCTCCGCTGCTATTTTTCCAAATCCTGTCCAACTTCTAGCAAAAACAATCTGCTTCCTTCCACATGGTTGCCGTAACTGCTCTTGAGTTTCAACCCCCAACTCTCTCTGGCTTTATCCCCAGTTATGAGTGGTATCTACTCTCACTCTCTGCTAGAAACTCTCCAACTGCCCCATCATCTCACAGGATCAAGCACCACCATGAAACGTCCCCTGGCCTTGCGCCCAATCATTTAGGTTGGAAAAGTAATAATGTTAGTAGTAGTGATATAGTGGTCAGTTGGGGGGGCTTAGGTGCTCCGCTCCATTTAGCCCTAGACCTTCGGGCCCTTTTCTGTCACGCTCCATTGCATCACTTCTTCTTCCTGTGAGGCATCGAGGAAATGGATATGATGTCATGCATGAGCAGCCACAGATGAGTGTGGTCTAAACGTCAGACACTGGCAAACAGATATAGACGCAAACACATAGAGAAGGTCAGAAAGGACAGAGAAAAAGTGAGACAGGCGTTAAAAAAGAAGAGAAGCTGAAAAGATCTTCTCAAGCCGTATGTGATGATAAAATATGAATTATAGATCAAACCTGAGAGAGGTAGTTAGAACCCTACTATGTCTTTCATTTCTTTCTGTCCTATGCCTCACTCTCTCTACTTGCATTGCTACCTCACACTCCAAAGTTGGGCTTTCTGCAACCTGGATCATCCTCATAATAATGCAGTGCATCCAAGGTGATTTGTGTTTCAGTGTGTGTTACTTTGTCACTGTGCTTTGCGGCTGTGAAAAAGAAGATTGTGGTGGAATCGAAGATCAAACGCACTGGCTCATCAGTTCCGTCTCTGCTGTCTTTTCCTCTGCCCTCTCTCTCTCCCTTCTTTCTGCCTTCCCCTTCTCATCTTCCTCATGTATTTATATCTTCCTACATTTTTCTATCCCGCTTGAGCAACAAATAGCTGCGCAAGACACAGGAATAAAAGCGAGATGGTCCAAGCAGAAAGTTATGTAGCTTTATATGTATAGACAAAGATCTTAAAAATATATTTACAGTGTAGACATATTGTACATGGAGGTGCACACTTAAAAGACAAATACATATCTTTCAACCCCACCAAGAGTGAACAAGCAACATTTTGTTCAGGAGTGGTTAACAAAGTAGTACCGCTGCTTTTAGCAGGTTCCTCTTATGGCCACTGAAAAATCATCTGTTCCACTCGCACATAACCAGGGTGAAGCTCGCAGAGGAGCTTCATCTGTCTGTAGTTGTGTTTGTCTCATCTCTAAGCCCTGTGTGAAGTGGAGAGGAAACTGTGTTCGGCTCACAGCCCCAACCTCTCTACACTACACTGACTGTACTCCAGGGAATTGGCCTGGACGAGAGGGAAGCAAAACAACAGTGCAGACTGATGGAAAGAGAGCGATATAGGAAGAGGTGAAAAAGAGACAAGCTGAAGGAATTTAAGAGACAGGAACAAATATCAAGGCTTGTGGAGGGATTAGAGTAGTTGAGAGACAAAAAGAGGTAGAGGGAGAGAGGGAGCGGGAGAGTAGCAAGATCTAGTGAGACCGTGAAGGCAGAAGATAAACAGCCAAAAGCAGGCATAGACAGAACAAGGAGTTTTGTCTGTGGGGGTTGTTTGTGATGAACAGTTTGTCAGTCAAATGCCAGGGAGGCAAACTGGTCACTCTAGTCACAGCAAATACACACAGAAACAGACACACAGGAGCACACACACACACACACACACACACACACACACACACACACACGCACGCACGCACGCACACACACACACATTCAGCTACATGCTGTAAGCCTTCTACAGTGTGACCCAAGATTTTCTTGAGGGTAATCCAAGTCCTTCACTTAGCTCCTGCAACAGCTGTCTCTTTCTTCCCCTTCCTACTCAGGATCAGGAAGACATTCACGGTGGGGGGGCTAGTGTGACTTTGTGTTTCTATGTGTGTTTCTGTGTGTGCACTTCCATCTATTTATAGCTTACATTATGCTAAAAGACATAAGCATGAAGACCTAAAAAAGGAATATAAGGAAACAGAACACAATTCTGAGCTTCTTGGTAAGTTTACGGTTACAGATGATGGATAGCAGGGGTCAGATAGAGTGAATGTGTGAGTGTGTGAATCCATGCGTGTCTGTGCAGATGGGTGACTGACAGCTACAGTGCGCTGTATTCTTCTTCTGTCAAGAAAATCACTGATCCATCAGCTAAACACCCCATCATGCCACTCTGGCATAACTGTTACCACGGTGACCTGAGTCTTCCCCAAATTCACTGTAGTGAAAAAAACATGGGATTCATTCAAGGTCATGACACAAGCCTGAGGACACTCAGACGAGTTGTCGGTTCAAATCGCTTTTTAACTTCGGCTGATTGAAGACAGAAGCAGTAGATTTAGCTTTAAAATGGAAACACACTAGGAATATACTGTATTTGTGTCCACAACTGTATACCCATAGAAACATTCCTATGAACCGCAATTGAATTCCTCTGTGCATCCATTTCAACTAGTCTTTCAAGCATCTTTATGGTCTTCTGACTTGTGGTGGAATGTATCAAATCACTTCAGTGAACTAGCATCATGATAAACAGAGTCAGACTGTGAAGGGTCAATCAGCATCCCTTTGGAAAAAAAACAGGTTTGGACAATCATATTGGGCAAATCATATTTTTGATAAAATATCTCCTTTTGTTGTATATCAGGTCCTGTTCAGTGACAGTTTCTCTGATTTAAGGAATCTGATATTTTGTGGGAATGGCTGTTTTGATCAGGCACATTGCTGTCAAAAGAGAGTATTGAGTGGAAAGTAAGTTGTTGACAGTCATAATACTCATATAACAAAACTTCAACAGATATTTTACTGTCATTTTGTCCAATGAGACTGTCAAAGCTTATTTGATGCCCTTTGAAGAGCATAGCAGGAAACAGTGGTTGCTGGATTTGAGAGTTCCTAAGTGATTTTCCTTACTAGGTTTCCCTCGTTTACCAACAGGTTCACAGATATCTGTGAAGATTCTCAGTCATTCAAGCCATGGTTGTCCAAGCAGGGTTGATTCGAGGGCCACTGGACTTGAGTGTAAATACTTGAGGACTCAGTTGTCAGAACAGAAGTCTCTTGGATGAGAGGTGAAATGTCTTCAAGAATCTGCAACCAAGTCCAGCTGCCCTTGATTCAACCTTTCTTGAAAAATAAGTATTAAGTTTTTGTGTCCTTCCTTTTTTTATGTTTATTTATTTATTTATTTTTTGCTGGTTGTAGTATTCTGACTGTTTATTTTTTTTTTATTTGTTTATTTATTTTCATATTCTGTTATTTTCAAATCAAACACTCAGTGAGAGCATAACACTGGGATGTTGGGGCTGCTAATGCCTGGGGAAATGTCATTGTGCTGTGTGCAGAGTGTGAAGACTCACAAATAAAACATGAATTCACAGTCTCCAAAGAGGATATAGAAATGTGCAGTCAATTTGTAAAACATGTTTAATAAAATTATTTTGTCATCAAGTTATATAACTCAAAATCAGTGTAAATGTGTTCTCTTGACATTAAGTCTGCCAGGAGCATCCTGACACCAAACTGCCTGACACCCCCACTATTTTAGATTTACAGCCCTCTTTATGAATGAATACTATTATTATTATTTAGTCCATAATACTGTAAATGTTTTAGAATGTTATTACTTTATTAATTACAAGTTAAGCATCACCACAGGCTGAATTTCTTTCTGACCTTGCAGGATAAATGTGCAGTGCTCGTCTTCACTGTCAGAATGCACGTAAAAGGCAAAACTTCCTTGTCTGATAGCATAATGAGCTGCTGCCTGTGAATCAGGCGCTAATTGCAAACAGATTGTGAGCACAAATTGAATGAAAGGTGCAGAGCAAATTTGCCTTGGACTTTCATGTGAATGAATCTGCCTGTCTTTGTTTTGACATGTCAGTTGAATGGGTACATAATTCGCAGGTGACACAATTCAAAATGACAGCATCATATGCAGCCAGCAGCACAAGGGGTCCCAGTAAATAAATTTACATTTGGACTGACAGCGGCCCAGTTCCAAGAGTCATGTTGGTAATAGAGGAGAGATGGACCCTCTCCAATTCCAACACCTGTCACAGTCAATGTTCACTGGATGCTATTAGAATTCAGCAAGGAGAGTTTCATCATTGTGGCTAATGAAGCGGAAGGGACACGCTGATTTGATGTGAATGCCAACAACATCCTATTCTGTTAGCATTAGCCTTAATTGGCACTGTCAATCATACGTGTGTTTCCATGGCAAAAGTGAGGATCAATATGAGCCTGTATATTGAGTAACCCAGATCTGTATTACATGAGGGGATAGGTCTGATGAAGTGTGATGTAGCAGGTGTGTGTGCGTGTGTGCGTGCGTGCATGCATGCATGTGTGTGTGTCTGTGTGTGTGTGTGTGTGTGTGTCTGTGTGTGTGTGTGCACTTACATTACAGAAGTACAAGGATTTACACAGCAGGCATTCAGAATCTCATCCTTGACAGTGTATTTTTCTTCTTTCAAAGATGAAAGAAAACTGTTCTTGAATATATAAAAAAACAGAGCATGCTACATTTATTGTATGTATAACAATCACTGAGACTTGGTTTGGATATTCTAGTCAGCTAGGCAGTTTTTCTAACAATGAATTAGTGAAATAGTTTGCCAACCCCTGCACTTTATGTGATACACACTTAGCAGAGTAAATTCTTTGGCTGTCAGCAGATTTAAACAAGGAACTAAATGGAAAATTCAACACATACTCACTCTCTTAATTCTTAAAATGATGTTCTTTCGGATTCCAGAGCAGGTAGTTAGCATGAATGCGCTTGGTTTGGGTTTCAATTCAGTTACAAGATGAGGCTTTTGAAAAAAAAAAGAGGATCAGATGTATTTCTGGAAAAGGTGTAAGTAGGACAGTCAGACACCTACAGCTACCCTTGCACCACCTGTTCACCTCCTAGATGTGGACCTTTTCTGCTGCTGTGACCTACTGAGATTAGATGACTGCAGTTGCTCCACAAGTCCAGGCAAAAAAAATAAAATAAATAAAAGACTGTGAAAAGAAGCTGTGAAATATGTATGCTGGCTGCCTGCACCTCTGCTGAGCTTCAGTTGAACATGTTTTATGTATAAAACCTACATCAAATAAAATGCTCATAAAAATGCTTAAAAAAATGTTTTTTAAAAAACTACAAAAAAAAAATTGTCCAAACTTTCCTAACAATGCAGAACAGTCTGGAGCAGTGCAGGAAAAAGTTTTATCACACGTCCTACATTTTCATACTGACAAGTGCATCAGTGTTATGAGTCATGTTCTTTCCCTTTGAGACAGGTGTTCTGCATATCCCATATTCCTAATTATGTAATCATATCCCTAAACACGCACACATGCAGACCTACTGTGCTTCCTGCCTCCCACATGTGAACCCTCTGGGTGTGACTATGTGGAGCACCAAATGAGATCACGTCTCATGTGGAGGGGATAAACCTCAGACAAGGGAGAGAAAGAGCAAGACAATCAGTTGCAAGGAAATGTCACAATACACGCATGGTGAAGGGCTGCACAGAGATTACTACAGGAGCTGTGGAATAAATCAAAAGAATATACTGCATATAAAATGCGGTGATAGTACATGCAGGTGTTGGGGAAATATTTCCAAATATATCAGTTAAACTGTACTAGCAGAGTTATGGGGGGGGGGGGGGTTTGCAATGTGGCATAATGTTATTTACAGATTTGTTTTATTTGATCTGAGCTTGTGATTTTGAGATAAATAGACCAAAATAGGTCAAAGACATTGACCTAAAGCTCATTGGTTGTTGAAATATTCATGACCGGAGAAAAACATTTTACAATGCAACTTGTATTTTTAACTGAAATGAAAAATCCTCTTATTTTATTAAGCTACTCTTAACATATGTTAAGAGTGGCCATAAGAGGAACATATGTACTGTGAGTCCTCTTTATTACTGACCTTCAGCCCAACCTGGTATTAAGACATTGTGTATTCAGTCAGATTGTGTCAGGATCTTGTTTTAATTGCTCATCATGCAAACAGATATTCAGTGAGCACCTCTGTGTTACCATGACTATTATCTAAAAAGAGCAACTATTTGATACTTCAGATACAAACTTGTAAACTTTGCACAATTGTTTAGTCTAGAAAAATCAAGTACAGTAGGGATGCTTGTTGTGCTATAATTTACCACAAACCACAAACCTTGGCTAAGTGGTCCTTTTAGTGCAGTCAGAGAAGAAGTTGGGTTCAAATCAAATCAAACAGGTCACTGACCATGCTTGAGGGTCACTTCAGTGATTCAAAATTAATGCACCCCTTGTGATTTATGGATGCAAAGCTCTATCTGTCTGCTTATCAGCAGAACATGCACATTTTGATGCAGCTATGTCTTTATTTCCATCTTTATATCAATCTGTCAAACACTAGTATTTGAGACCACAACAGCAACCGCATTTGTTATATCTCCTTCTGCCTTGTCTATGCTTGATAAGAGGAGATAGGTAACCCAGCAGGTGCCTCAGGTCATTTTGTTTACATGATAATGTTCCTTTTCAAACATGCTTTGGGTATTACAAGTTTCTGCAGCAGTAAATAGATAGGAAAATAGGATGGACCTGATTCTCTGCTGGCACCTCCGGGGAGTTTGGACCGGAATAGACTGGAATGAGTTCAATCCTCTGTTGGAATTAGAAAGAAGTCTGAATTTGGAGCACAAGGAGGAAAGAGAGAGAGATTTTCTTTGTTGTTTTCATGGAATGATGATGGAAATCAAAAGAGATGTGGGATGAAAGTCGTAGATAGACGGCGCATTGTGTAAAATCATAGACTGCATTATATTAGTGTGTTGTTCAAAATCCATCTTGACAGTTTTGACTTGTGTTCTTGTACAAGTACCTGTGCACATGTGAAGACGTGTGTGTTTGAGTGTGTATGTCTACACATGCACCCGCTTGTCTGAAGGTATGTGTCCGTTTTAGTGTTCATGTTTGTGTAATGCGTGTGTAATTATGAGTGTGTTTTCCCCCAGCTGCAGAGCCGGGCAAGAGGACAATGCCTGTTATGATGCAACAGGCAGCTAATCCTCTCCTTATGTAAACGCTTGACTGCTATTCAAATGACATGCAGATGGGATAGAGAGCTTAAGTTTTGGCAGGATAGTGTCATAACAAGGAATGTCTGTGGAGACAATGTGTTGTCAGCATGTGGGTGATTAATGCTGCACTTTGTGTTTCAAAAAACATTCCTTCTGAGGACTGAGGAGAGATTAGCACATGTACATCGGTATCAGCCAAAGCTTGATGACCTCAGAGCTTTACGAGGTGGGGGACCAAGAGGGAATGACTAAGTGCAGATGCAGCAGGGTAAAAGGGGACCCACTGGGGCATGCATATTTTAACATGATGAGAAAGAACACCAGCTGAAGAAAAAGGTGTGGAACAACAGCAACACTGAGATTGATTTTGGAATGCCTGCAGGTTCAGTGAATAGAATAATTCCAAGACAAAGAAATGTTACTGGAATTTGGTGGAGTCTGAATATATTTACCCTTTACCATTCATTTAAATTCACTGCTCAAGATTGTTTATTTCACTTCTTCAGCACATTTGTTCAAAAAGTATAGGCAATGCAGGCAACATAACACTTCAATAAAAAAATAATCTAAAAAGGAAGTAATAAAAGTTTGTCTTTACCATCATGTATAATATCTATCAAATTATATTACTTTAGATTTTTTTCTTATGTTTCTTTTCTTATCTCCTCTACAGATTCTCCATTATTCCAAGAGTTCATCGGTTTGAGTCACTCACAGTTGAAGTCTACAGAGAGAGTATGAGGACAAGCTGTGTTACCCCGCATTGCCGCCCAATAAGATATGACATAACATGGATCCCCTGCTAAACACCATGATGACCAGAAGACAGTGACTGGCATTGTGAAGCCTTCATCCCTTCTCAGCACCCAACCCAGACCCTTCTCCTGTTTGGAAATCCCACCTAGCAAACCTTTCTCCTGCAAACACAACCTCCCTTCCTGCCTGCTCCTATATTTCTCCTTAATAATTATAGCTTCCCCTCTTTCTCATTTTTTGTCTAAGGCATCATGCAGGGTGCTTCTACCACCTCCGTTCTCCTTCTTCTTCTTTTTCCCTCCCTCATATTCTTCTCCTACTT
This sequence comes from Toxotes jaculatrix, assembly GCF_017976425.1. NCBI lineage: Eukaryota > Metazoa > Chordata > Actinopteri > Toxotidae > Toxotes > Toxotes jaculatrix. The sequence continues at coordinate 12,888,927 of NC_054411.1, read as the reverse complement.
TCCCAAAGTGGTCCATGGGGACTGCTGGCTAATTGAGGGGGACAAAGGCTATGTGTGGCTGGCAATCTGCAGTCAGAACCAACCACCATACGAGACTATCCCCCAGCACATCAACAACACGGTCCATGACTTGAGATTGAATGAGAACAAGCTGAAAGCTGTTCTCTTTAGCTCCATGTACCGCTTCACCAACCTGACTGACCTCAACCTCACCAAGAATGAAATCAGCTATATTGAGGATGGAGCCTTTGCAGGACAAGCCAACTTACAGGTGATGGGGAAATAGATGATAAAAGCTTTGAGCTTAATGCAAGAATATAACGCCATATGCATTAGACCTTAGTTTGAGACTATCTCTTTCACTTTGGGTACAGCATGAGTAAGCTTGTGAATTCTTGAACATGTCAGTGAACTGCATTTTGCTGTAATTTCTTTATTTTATTCTGAAATGCAGGAGGACTCTAGTGAAATTTCCACTGAATACATGAGACATGCACTAGAAGGAGATCCAAATGAGGCACATCACCATCAATTCAGACACAAAGTTGATAATTGTTTAAAAAAAAAAAAAAAAAAGAAAAATTGTTTAAAGACATTCTCTATTCTCATAGTGTCCCAGTTAACCTTTAAGTGTACATGACAATGTGTATTTGATATGATAACATTTTACTCAGTAGCTTGATGTCTGATATTGTAACAGTGATGAGTAACATGAGACAATCACACGTGCACACGTTGTCAGCAAAACCCCAGTTTTATCATATTATTTAAATCACCTACCTAGTCTGTTTAATTGTACCTTGCACAGAAAAAGTGCATATGTGCACAACTAAGCAATGACAAATTTGAATAGAATGTATTTGTAATCTATTTGGATCACTTGGGTTTTCTCGTATCCTGATCTGTTTTTAAAAATTCTCCAGCAAAGTAAAAGCAAAGTTAAATTCTTTTTTCTTCTTTTTTTTAATCAGCTGTACAAATTGTGACTAAAAGTGGGCTCATAATGTAAGAATAACTAAAGAAAAAGCCTTAATGCTTCTTCTTTTGTGGTTTTCTCAGGTTTTACAGCTGGGCTACAACAAGCTGACAAACTTAACTGAGGGTATGATGAGAGGGCTCGGCCGCATGCAATGTCTCTTCCTCCAGCACAACCTTATTGAGGTTATTGCCAGCAATGCATTCTGGGAGTGCCCAAGCCTCAGCAGCATTGACCTGTCATCCAACAAACTTGCCCGCATTGATCCGTCCACATTTACAGTTCTCCTTCGGCTTATGGTGTGTGAACTGGCAGCAAATCCATTCCATTGTGGCTGTGATCTTTATGGTTTCTTAACCTGGTTGGAGTCCTTCAACAATGTCACACACACCTATGACCGCCTCCAGTGTGAGACACCCAGGGAGATGTTTGGCTTCCCCTTGCTCAGTCCTATCGCGGCTGGCCATGCCGGTCGGAATGCCAAAAACATTCTGTACCATCACTGCCGAGATGGAGTGATGATTCCAGGAATGACCTCTCTCCCACCAGATCTCGATGGTCCTTCTGGAATTGGACCAGAGATGTTTGGTGGTGTGGGGCCATACCACCAGCCAACCACTTCTTCATCTTCTACTGAACTCGTCGTTCCCAGTATAAAGCTCCATCATGTCTCGTTGTCAACAGCTTCTCTCCTTGTACAGATTCCAAGGCCCTATAGCAAAATGTATATTCTAACACAATACAACCACTCGTTTGTGTCTGATGTCATGAATTTGAAGAACAAGAAGGAGATGATCACCCTCAACAAGCTCAAACCGCACAACAATTACACTTTCTGTGTAGGATCCATTCGCAACTCCCAGCGTTACAACCACACTTGCCTTCAGTTTTCCACACGGGCTCCAAATCAAGATGACATGCTCCCCACACCTTCCACCACTACTCACTACATAATGACCATTGTGGGCTGCCTTTTTGGCATGCTCATTGTTTTAGGCCTTGTCTACTATTGTCTACGCAAGAAACGGATGCACGATGAGAAGAAGAAGTCCATCTGTGTCAAGAAAACAATACTGGAAATGCGCTACGGACCAGAGGTGGCAGCAGCAGTGGCAAATGATCCATCTGCAGTCCATAAGCTTCAGGAGCAATCCAGAGAACATCACCAGTATCAGCACCACCATGGAGGCAAACTTCCCATGTCCACATCCTCAAGCTCAGGAATGCTCCACTCAGCCAACACCAGTTCCTCCAGACTCTCCTCTATCCCACAAGTGGAAAAGATGGCCACTGCCTTTTCAGAGGCCATGGCTTCAAGTAAAGGAAACTATATGGATATAAGAACTGGAGGGGCAGGTATGGAGAGGGTGGGAGATGGTGGGCATGGAGGGATGAGGGGGGAAGACTTGCGGGACGATGATGGAACTGATGTTGGGGATGACTCGGATGATGACGGACATGGCTCAGCATCAGAGATTTCCACCATTGCCATGGAGGTAGACAAGGTTAACCAGATCATTAACAATTGCATTGATGCACTGAAATTAGATGCAGCAGCAGTTGCTGCTTCTGGGGCCGCTACTAACCCTACAGCCTCCTCCAATCCCACCTCCCCTCCCCCCACTAGTGCATCCTCCCTTACTCGTGGCCTAATCCCACTCTCTCAAGGGATGACAGAGACTTGCCAAGTAATTGCTCCCAACAAAATACCCCCTCCGCCTCCACTCCCTGCTTTGAATGCCCCTCTCTCTGAACGCCCAGGGATCAGTGGTGGTGGTTTTGTCGTCACTCCCCCCTACAGGCCCCCTCCACCAGCCAATGCTGTGCGTCCCATTCAGCGGCAAATGAGTGCAGATGCAGCTGTGGTCATTGTAAACGCTGTCAAGAAACAATGCAGTACCACCTCTTGTGGCTCCATGGGTCGGGACAGGGAACGTGGAGGAGCTAGGGTGTATAGCCTGGATGTTCCCGAGCCAAGGAGCCCAGATGCCTGTAATCAACAACAGCAGCAGTACCCAGACAGGGCCAGTCCCTTGGGCTGTGGGGAGCCCCTAGAGAGGCTGCCTTTGGTGGGGAGTGGGAGCTGTGGTGGAGGGGGTGGTGGTGGTTGCGACAGTGGTGGTGTTGGTGCCCAGCATCAGGACAGCCAGAAGTCGCACCATTACCATCAACAGCAGCAAATACAACAGCAGCAGCAGCAGCAACTGGAGGTGCAGCAGGACTACCACTGCTCGGAGCACCGCCACTCTGTCCCAGCTCTTTACTATGAAGGCTCCCACCAGGGCTCCCCAGCCCAGAGGGTTTCCTTCCTAAAGCCCCTGACACGCTCACGCAGGGATGCGGCATCTTACTCCCAGCTTTCACCTGCCCGCCACCATTCCAGTTACTCCGGCTACTCCTCCAGCCCAGAGTACTCCTCAGAGAGCTCACTGCGGATCTGGGAGCGATTTCGTCCTTACCGGAAAGGCCAGCGTGATGAGGCCTGTTATGTGACGGCTGGAAATGCCCTTCGAAAAAAGGTGCAGTTTGCTAAAGGCGAGGACCTGCATGACATCCTTGATTACTGGAAGGGTGTGTCAGCACAGCAAAAGCTGTGACTTTGGGACCTGAGTTAAGCATTCTGGGAAAAAGAGTTTGGATACTTCTTTTTCTGATAGGCCTGTGGGCCAGAGAAACCATTTGAAGTTCATAGGGAGAAAAATGTAGGACAACATTTTGCCTTTGGGTTTTTTTGGCATGCTAGGTGTATAGAATATTGTGCTAAAAGCAAGGACTGTGAAACTGTGCCTGGGAAATGAGAGTAATTATGGTGTTTTGTTTTACACTTCATTGTAACCCCATTTCTGGATCATTCTCATTTAGTGTTTGTGGGTTTTATTTATAGCACAGGGAGCAAATGCCAACTGTGTTATTTAGTACTCCTTGAGTGATCACATTTTGTGATCCCATGGACCGTCTTTATCAGTGCCATCTTTTCATCAATGGGTAATCGCAAAAGGTAAATGCTGATACTCATTAAGCTTGTGTGATCCAAGATGTTGTTTCTTATTTTGTATTGGGTGCTGTATCAATCCGCAGTGTGTATTTGGATATGTTTAGACTTCCAAGTGAAGGTAAACTGTGATGGGCTGGGAACTGTGCTCTGTGAAAAGTGACAACATGCTGATTGGTGAACCAATTTATCAAAAGCAGGCCCTATCTCTCTTCATGAAATTTCTAATGCAGCTGGGGTATTTGCACTTCAATAGCATCTGTCACACAGAAAGAAAAATTGGAGAGAAATGGACAAATGAACAAAGAAAAGACAGTCAAGTGGGCTCAAAAGTGGAGCCTTAGCCTAAAATAGTGCTGTGATTGCACCCTGAGGTGTTTCGCACATCCTTCCAACTTACACTCTTGCATGTTTCATTGAGTGATGTAAAGGATGTTGTCCCACAGATGTCCCAGACTGTCCTAAACAGCATTTGACTAAGTAACGATAAAAATTATGAGTGTAATTTAAAGTGGATTACAGAGGGCAAAATAATGTTCCCTTTATGAAGGTAATTATGTGCTACTTACCTGATAGTGGACAATAGGGACAGATGAGCTCAGGCAGTCCCCTTACAAATAGGCCTGAGTGATGTGACCCATATGTGATAGAGGTCAAGAGAAATTGAAAGCAAGAGGGGGAATAAAAGAAAAAAGGAAAGACAAGCGATGATAGAAATAATTTTCTGCAGCCACTGTGAATGTAAGTAGATTATAAGCAGGTTATGGGAAAATCTCTTTGCATCATTCAATGTGAGTACCACAGTACATTCCAAAATCTTTTCTGTAACATCAAACTTGAACAAGGCACAGAGGGAAAGGACACTAACTACTGCCGATGTATCTGGTACTGTTTTGGAAATTAGTATATTGCTGTCTATTGATAACTTAATTAGCCAACTTGTGACAGGCATGTTTGCTTGCACTTTACGCCTCACGATTGTGTGTGTGGCTGTGTGGTACACAGTGGTCAGTGTAAGTGGGTGTTGGCATGCCTTGTCAGATTATAGTGTATATGCCCAAATTGACTAAAATGAATAGTTATCTTTCCCAGTGACTGGTTTTCTGATTCTAATAAATTAATAGATTATTAATGGCATGAACAAATGTACAAATATAAACAATGTTCAATGTATTTTCCCAGACATACATCACATGAAAGTGATGTTCAGATATACCACAGTAGCATAACACCTCCTGCTAAAACGGCCATGATCTAATTTCCATCCATGCATAGTATTATCTGTCCAGCTGGTCTTTTCTATTTAAATGATCCACTCGTGATTTTCCAAAATGATTGTGTCATTGCCTGGCATTCCGACAAAGGGCATCCTGCTTACCCAAAGTGCTGTGTGGCTGTTAAATTTACACATCATCAGCTAACATACACAATCTGAGACATCCTACCCTAAAAATGTGAAAACTTAATCAGTGGTCTTTGTTCCACTCTTTTGTTCACGTCTGTATTCAAGAGAGAAGACGTTAAAGTGACAAGTTTAATATCAGGAACATTTTTATCTCTCTTTTTATCCTCACTTATTTCCTGTGATGATGTTAATTTGACCCACCTTCACTGCTCCTACAGGTCCCAGGGGATATAGGCTTGATATGAGCAGGGAACTGAACACGACCTGCTCTGTGTTATTAAATAAGAAAAGTGAGAGACTGCCTTTCTTGCAGGCAGGACTTGGGTCTGTACAGCACATTGATCTGTGTATTCCTTCCTCCCTGTTTGTTTTCATGAAACATCTCTGTTTCTTTTTCCCTTGTTTTATTAAGATGTGTGCATACAGTCAGGGTCAGAGGTCATATCCCATGGAGTGTTGTGCTTTGGTGTTTGCTATGGACTGGACCACATAAGATCAAGGGCCTCTCTGTCATCTTTTAGTAATAACGTGTCTGGGATGCACCACCTCATCCGCCTTCTGCATTTGATAAAGCACCATACAATGAACATACAGTCTTGGGAATTTTTAGTCTCCTGCTGATCTCCTATTATCTGAGATAACAAGTTTCCACTGGAATTTGTTACTGTGATTGACTCAGACTTTCACCAAATCAGAGGAAAGGATTTTTTTTTCTGGCACGTTGTAAGAGTACCTAATCCCACAAAAGGAACTCAGTGTGTTTAACTCTCCAGATTCTCCTCAACTGCCATACCAAGTTTACAGAAATGGACACTGAGGATAGGAGTGAGAGCAAATTCAGAAATGTTCAGTCATGTCAAGATTGCTCATCACTGCATCATGCAGTTTATGTTCATCTACCTGACAAAATATAATGTGATAGAAATTCCTGATTCTTATTGTTTTCATGGATGACTTTTAATTTCATATAGCTGATATTTTAATTAACACAAACACACTAATGTCTTTTTCAGGAAATAGATTTTCAGGGGACAGATGTATGTTCAAGTGCTCTTCTGCTCAAATTTCATTCAAACATTTGTTTGAGTGACTCTCTACAATGATGCAGCATTACTGGCCCAACTGAAAACATTTTCAGTGCTGCTGTGAGAAGTGCCAATCTTTCTAACGATTTATAAACAGTGTTTTCACCACAGCTCAAATGGGCGCTATTGCTGAAGTTGAAGGCGATATTGTGTTTCTCATTGTTAATAATTACTTGAAATCCTGCTGCCAAAATAACCACAAGAGAGTCTTGTAGAATGGAAATGAAGGCAAATTTACATAAAAATTCAAATTTAACATGCTAGACTGTCAATCTCCCAGCAATTCTCGAACGGCAGTAAAAACAAGTGCAACTGTAAACAAAAGATGCTGAGATTTTTTGTTTTTTTTTTTCAAAGTGGTCAGCTCTGCACTGCCAGATAAACCTCCGCTGTTTATCATTGCTTGCGCCCCTCAAGCAATAATTGGTGGTTTAGACCAAACAGTTGTGTTAATTGAACTTGGAGCCTGATGGATGATTAATGACATTTTCCTTTTCTCTTGTTGTTATTGGAGAATTGCAGATGTAGTTTATATCTACAGTTGTCACTCTGCCAAATTGAAGCTGTCAGTAAACCACACTCTTTTCTAAATAGCCAGCTCAAATAATTTACCAGCTGAATTCTTAAAAACATAAGCAGGACAACAAATATTTCTCAAAACTTTAGCAATGTCATTGTACCTGTTTAGTTTTTTATCTCACAAAGCCAGCATCAAACAAAAAAAAACCCTTTTCTTCCTTCTCAACTTCTATCCTCATTGAACCCCTGGAGGGCGGCTCACTCGGAGATCGATGGTCCTTTTTGTAGCACAGTCCTTGTTTGTCTCAGAGCCACAGGAAAGCCAGACGTGAGAAAGCCATCTAATGCGCTATTAATGTTTAATCCTTTTGTAGGAGGCTGACTCGGGTTGCTTCCCTCTATCTCTGTACATCCCCAGAAAATCACAGACGCTTTCAGTTTCCAACATGTTAATCCTTTGAAGCTGTCTTATATTTAAAGCCTGGCCCAATTAAACTAAACTTGTGTTTCTTAAATAATGAATCAGAGCTGAAAATAGGGTGTGGGTTTATGTCTAATCAGTTTCTAAATTACTAAAGGAGTTAAATGCTTCCATTAGTAAGGACCACAGGAAAAAGTTTCAGTCTTCCCATGACACAGTGAACTTTTTAGCCATGTGATCCATCATCAGACGTTGATTTAATGAGTGATCATCACCATTTGAGGCCGATCTAAGGAGGCAATACTAGTACCAAATACTAGTGCACAAAAATCTATGTAATTCTCTATAATGAAGAAGAAAAAAAGTGCTGTATAAATCTGTAGATTTACAGCTGACAGGAATCCACAGCATGTTATGAGCTCACAGGACACATCCTGTCATAGAGTGAGGGAGGTGGACTGGTAGATCAAGACCTAGAGAGAGGCAACAAGAGAGGGATATAGGCTAGAAGAGGGATTGGAAAAGAACTGAAAACACATTGAATTTGAGTTAAGACAAATGTTGAATAAGCCATGTCAGCTCATTCACCCACAAATTATTCTCTTTCTGCTGATTATGTGGCATGTTAGTGAACTTTAAAATTTACCCCCTTCCCCAACAAACATAACCCACAATAAGAGGAGACAGCAAAAAATGGAACATAAAAAAAAATGAGTCAGCATGAGTCACAGTCTGACTAAACTGAAATGACTCTTTTCCTGAAAGGCAGGTAAAGGGCAAAGTCTTCATAGAGAAGAAGAGCAACAAGAGAGGGTTTTTTGGCTGAATGCAGGCCGACATCCCGGATAAAAGACGTGGAAGCATGGCTACTCTAAAACTTACCATGCATGAATCAGTGCGCTGCTTCAAATGAAGCGCAACAAATGAACACGCACGGATGCATGCGTAACAGAAGCGTATCGCGGGAACAGGTTTTTGCGAAATATTCAGAAACTTTCAGAATTTCTCACAACTGAAAGCAGCCCTTCCTTTAAATCCTTAAGGAGGACAGCATCATTTCCACTTTAAGGCAGGTGACAGGCAGGTATTAGCACTAGACAGTGGGTTGCAAATCCTGTCATTTGATATCCTTAGACCTTTTGTCTAATAGTCTATTAGGTCCATTTGCTTATTGTGTGGGAGCCTGTGTGGATAATGTGCCAAATTTGATAAATGGGAAACTATACTGTGTGTCTCCTCGTGATAGCCACAGAAGGGCTTATGTGATGAAAATTAAATGCATGCATGAATCCATTTTTTTTTCCTCTAATGTGAATTTGTATTTATCTAAAGAATGAAAAATGGACTTTATTGGAGGCAAATGAAATATCAGCTTGGTGTGACTGATTTCTTGGTCACTCTTCACACTTTATGAGGCGGCTCTGACGGGGCCGAGCACTGCCAACGCTTCCTTTTTGACTGCCAAGCTCTCTGCGAAAGAGTCAAAACAGAAAATCTCAAAAATTAATAGCCTTGTTTGTTTATGTTTGTTTACGGTGTTTATGTTGTTCGCTGACAGCTACAACTCTTCATCAGAATGTAGCAGACTACGCATGTTCATCTCTAATATGTTTTTTTCACCTCATTGGACCACCATACAAAATGTTTGTTTTAAATAAACAAATACAGCTATGCCTATGAGCTATTCTGAGCTCAAAAACATGCTTGTAGTCTGCGCAGGGATTGATTTTGAATTTCTTTGTCAGCTTTTTTGAGCTGGAAAAGAATTTAAGGTTGAGAAACCTTTGGTAATTCTACATAATAGGTTTGGTAATTCTACATAAAAGGTTTTCTGAGCAGAAGAGCATTTGGAAACCTGAGGTAAGCCAAAAGTGGCTAAGATTTGCAACTTGGCTGAACCCTGTTTTTCATGACAACACAAAAATATATATACAGTATATGTTTATTTACACTTACATAATATGCATTAACTCTGCAAGTTTTAGTTTCCAAAGACGGACAAAGGACTTAAAAGAATCTGTGAAATATCTGTGAATTTTGTACACTAGACAAAAGAAAAAAGGAAAAAAAAAAAAGAAAAAAAATGCTAAGGTTAAAAAATGCTTCTATGGATGTTTTATACTCGCCTGATCTCTTGATATGTCTGTGTGTTTCTCTATTTTCAGTTGGCTATGTGTTTATTTTGTTTTTGTTGGGTTTTTTTTTTGGGGGGGGGTGGGTGTGGGATGGGGAGCATTGGGAATCAAGGGATTGACTTTTAGTACTTGCAATGATATATGTTATAAAGGTTTAAGAACAGAGAAAGCTTAACATAGTGTACTACATAAAAGAAAAGTTGTTATATTTGCATGATTCCCTGTATTTTTTGAAAGACAAAAATATATTGTGGTGTACAATGAGTGGACGTACATTGAAAACAAAAATTGTAGGGGCTAAAATACAGCATTGTCAAGTACCTTTGATTTGAACATTTAGGTTTGAGCCGTTTTTTATTCTCTGTGACGTTTTATATTTACATTCTTACCTATTGGTTTTCATTTGGGTGATTGTATTATATACTGACATTGCAGTTGCCATTGCTACTCTTTTAGCCACAGCCTGATGGAGTGTGCAGTGCAAAGAGGGGGTAAAAATGTCTGAAGCTGGTGGTTGCTTACATCCATCAGTTACAAGAAACTGAATTAAACTCTGTTGTTCTCCATTACAAAGATTATTGTCCATGGCAGACATGCAAACCTATCTTCTTTGGCTTGAGGTGGGGCCCTGGCACAGTATTTTCTCTTAATTCACTCTCCATTATAGAAAAAAATCTGTACAAGCTTTTCCGGTTAAAGACATAACATACGGAGAAATAAAAGTACACTGAAGTGACGCACGCACACACATTGTGCATCATCCAGTGGTCTTAACCTAATCCCAATCCATCACTTAGAAGTCACTGGCAAATCAATGCAGCATCAGCAGCTTCTCCCTCAGCGTCAGCCCACTTGCTGTTAGCTAAATCAGTGATTTTCATTCCTCATCCTTATGCTCTCAGAGCCTGCTGGTTTTCTATCCAACTTAGTTAATTGAATTCACCTCATATCCAGACAGCTGTAAATCAGTCTTTTATCATCTGTCTTTTATTATACACCAGTTTATTATGCACTCTGTCTTCTGCTGAATAGCTTTTTCTGTGCACAGAAAATAGGACTGTATGGACTTGATTTGGGGAGAATAGTTGCATTAACGTTAGCTGAAGCTAAAATTATATGTTACCTCTAAAATTAAACTCCTTTTAACCATGAAAATAGGTAAAAGATAAACATTTATGTTCCACAGCTCTTAAAAACATCAGATATTTATCTGTTTTTGGAGAATTGAAATTCAAACAAATTAAGACCACAGAGACAAACAACAAGACCTGGGATGACTTTAATCTTGGTTGAAACTAACTTAATGACAATGAAATAAAGTATACGTGGTTCCAATGGGCAGAGTAGAGCCTTTAAAGGAGAGAGCCCATTTCATCTGGCATCCAGCCAATAATGTGTTGGTAACACCTACTGCAGCGCTGGTGATACATTAGTTATTGCATTAGGGTCCAAGCAGTGACAGCAAGTCATAAGTCATAGCTATGTTTACATTCTGCAGTGATAATACAATGCTCCCCAACTGAGATATATAGCTTATTTTGTGGTGTCGCCTTTGCTAAAATCTCCCTGTGTCAATAACAAAGAGAAAATGAAATGCATTAACCTCTGGGCTAAGTCTGCTCCTCAGCTTGTCAACATGGATATGCTATATTAGGCAGGCAGTTTGTAGAGCTGTGTTTTAATTGGGTAAAACTGCACTGTAATCAGACAAGGCAGTTGTTCTTTATTGGTACTGGAGGCTAATCTGTAACTCAGAGCTCCCATTTCTCTAACCTCAGATCAAGAGCAGTGAAACTTTGGTAAAAGGTCCCACTGCGTTGGGAGCAGATGCCGTTCATTGTCAGAAGCTCATCGTTCCGATCAGCGTTGATGTACTCTGTGCTCACAGATAGCAAAGGCTGGGCACCCATTACTATTCTGTTCACACAATCCAGTGCTGTGGTACTCCCAGGGCCAGAATGATTAGTCTTGTCAGTGCCAGAGATTGAAAACTTAGCGGCTTCCAAAAATGGCTGTCAATTCACAGAGAGACGGCAGGGAAAAGGGAGCCATTCTCTAGTCAATGAGGAAATGAAATGTCTGTGGACTGAGCTTTTCGAAAGCAAATAGTGCTTTGTTGTCCTTGCAGCAACAAAAGCATTCAACGTTTATGTTTGCCCGCAAGTACACATGATGCTGGAGCATGTACTATTAAATAGATGCAGAGCTCTGAGCCTAAATCAAACTATTATTCAGAAAGGATTAGGGATATTAAAACCTGCTCAGTCCATTATCAGCAATTTGACTTCTGCTGAGCTTTGATTCCTTTGAGCCTAGGGATACAACTTCCCACATGTCACTGCTCACTGTGACATACCAAAAAGCTATGGGACATATCTGAGGAAATTACCGTGCAGTTTTATAATATACAGTATGTTTCAGAGATTAAACCACTGCATTCAAATTGGTGACATGTTCTTTTCCCTTGCAAAAGCATTTTTTTCATTCTTTTTTCCCAACACTGTTAAAGAACTGAGAGTAAAGGAATTCCACTGTCATACAGGTTGTAACAGCTGAAAATAGGTAGAAAAAGTACAAATACCTCCTTAAAAAAATTAGGATCCTGCCCCGTATAACACAACTATCTTAATCAACAGTATAATTACTGAAGTGCTGAAGTATAACCACCATTTGTGTGTTCCCTAAGGCCAGGGGCCAAAGCCAGTCTCACATCAATATCATTTGATTTTAGTATATATTTGGACACGAATGAAACATATGTGTCAAAAGATGGCACGTCAGGGGGGCTTTAGGTGAGAAGTGAAAAGGGCCACTGTTGTGTCAAATTAAAACTTCCATGCTTGTATTCTAATCAAATGTGATGTGACTCCCCCCTCTGGTTTCAGCTCTACACTTGTTCATGTTTAGAGACCAAAAGAGAAAGACCAAACAAAGGTTTGGATGGGAACAAATCTTGGCTTTTTGCTTTCTTTAATTATTTGTTGCTGATATTGACATTTTTTCCCTTTGCGATTTCTGTACAAAAGATCTATTTCTATATTTGCAATAAATTTGTAATTAAAAATGAAAGATGTGCTCTTTGATTAATTGAGACATGCAGTAATGCACAATCATTCAAAATGTGTGTCTGCTAGTGTCTGGTGTATATACAGTACTTCCCATATAGAGTATGTGCGACTCTAGCCTGGTCCTGTAATTCAATTATTCATGCACTATAGGCTGCAAAGCTCCTGGGCTGTCTATTGTAAGAGATTGTGGGGATTTCCCTTACTAACACACACACACACACACACACACACACACACACACACACACACACACACACACACACACACACACACACACACACACACACACACTGCAGGCCATTTGTACTCTCCATTAAAACCCCTCAGTGTTCTGAGGGCCCTGGTACACAGGCACAGATGGGTACTCAAAGAGGGAGAAAAAAAATCAAAAGTTGATGACTCATGAAAACGACAAACACGTCCACCTCAGTCATGGTTCCATAGAGTCAGATGTTTTAAGTCTAGTGTGAGCAAATGCTTTGCTGAACATACACATTTAATGAGTGTGATGACAGAGAACAATCAGGGACTTTTCTGAACCTGAAGGCAAAGAGGGCTGAGCATCTGGGCTTTGCTGGTAGCATTCAAAGTGCTGGTTGAACATGTTGGACACAGAACAGAGGAACTGTGGGTATTATGTGGCTGCAAAATGTGACGTACAATGACTGGAAACACAGAAACAGGAAGGTTAGTAAAAAGAAAGACATTCTAGAACAGATAGAATTAAACTATACATTGATTACGGACTTTGGAGCGATGTACAGTTGAAAAGGACACACATAATGTTGACCCATACATTTGGCAATATTAACAGTGAACTGCACAAAGCCACATTCAGCCAAATCCAGATAAGCATAAAATTAAAAGGCAATGAGTGTAAAACCATTACACTGCTCGGCTATTTGCTCTGAGTGATTCACACTTTATTAGATAATTCGAAATTCAAAAATCCCTGGGACAAACTCACTCAGTGCTCCGGAAATAAATCCTGATCACAAATGTCACAAAAAAATGGCTAAAGTAAAGTTTTTTTTCTCTAAAATAAACATAAAAGACTCATTTGTTATAAACATATTGTGTGAAATCTGTTAAGATCTGTTGATTATGCTGCCACACACCTTCTGCTAAACAAAAAGAGACTTGTGGGAATTGGTTGCTCAGTCCACACTGACTGGGAATCTGTCGAGCGTGTTGCAAATTGTGGCATCAGCCTCACCAAACTGCACAACACAGGATAGAGAGCAAGATTGAAAGGTGGGGAGTAAAAGTTGGCTCTTGGGAGACCTGTTCCATGAGGATTTAACTGTCAGTCATGACAGGGATGGGGTATTGATGGGGGCAACCCCGCTCTTATTCAATTGATATGGACCAATGAGATGAGCCCTTTCAACATCCGATTACAAATAGCTGTCAAGATATTTTGATTAAAAAAACTAAAAACAAAAAGTCAACCTCATGGTGGTGCTAAAGGACAAGTCAGGGTTTTACCAAAGTCAGTAGGATTTATCCTCTGGGGACTGTAACTTTATTTAGGCCACATTAAGATATGCTTAAAGGGATTTTGTGTTAGTTTCACATTTGACTTGATAAAAGCAGTAACCAGTGAAATTTGATGTGTCCTTAAATGCTTATGTATCTGCACTTTAAACATAAAGTGAACACCTTCAAGAGGACAAGGTTGGTGAAAGATTTTTGTGTCTCTTTGAGTCTGACTGTGTCAGCAAGGACTGTCAGTGCAGAAGGGTGTCTGCCCCACTTTTGTAACCTGAAGGAGGTGAAATTATTAAAAATTAATGTACCATCACGACAGCTGGGTTTCTATCGAAGTTTTCCATCCATTTTACGTGAAATATTAAGTGTGTAACCAGAAAGATAAGTGGAAGTGCCTGTAATAAAAGTGTAACCCAAAAAAAGGAAACATCAACATTCAATTGAGGCAGAGGTTCCCCCTCTCTGCCTCTCATCCTCATTATCTTTCCTTTTTTCCTGTTTTTTTAATTATATTTTTATCATTCTCTCACTTTCCCTCCTTCTCTCAGGCCCCTGTTCCTAACCCCACCAACCTCCTCCTCTTTTTCATTGTTGCCTCTGCCTCCCTGCTGAGAGTTGTGTAAGCCAAACTCTGCAGCTATAGAAATATCCCATATTTCTAAATATCCATAACTCTGAACCATCCATGTTAAGCTCTTTATCGCCTGAGGATTAGGGAGTTGGATTAACCCTTGACTGTCCATTCTGCATTTTAAACTAAGAGTTAATCCTGCCCGCTATCTGTGTGTGCCCTTTCACGCCCATATCTTTCATTGTGTTACTGCATTGTGTGTTTGTTTGAATGTAAAAAGAAAATAAAAAATAGAGACAAAGCAAACACAAGATGTGAAAGATCAGAAGATCAAAGTACCCTGCAGAAAAAAAAAGGAGAATAGCAATGACCTCCAGAATTTTGTGGGAACTCCACAGCTTTTATTGACCAGAGAATCTGAGACTTACTGTAATCTCCCTTCCACCTCACACATCTCTCTCTCTCTCTCTCTCTCTCTCTCTCTCTCTCTCTCTCTCTCTCACACACACACACACACACACACACACACACACACACACACACATATGCTTCTGGAAGAAAATGACAGTAGCCCACTCAATGTAGGAAACTGTCAGCATGAATAAGAGCATCAGGAACATTGAATGTGATAAATCAAAATGATAAAAGTTACAAAGATAAACAGAAATTTGTGTGTTAGCACATGCATGAGTGTGTGAGTGTATCTTGAGGCTTCTTTTAAACTGTTTAAATATTTTCATATGCTGTTTTAATTGGGCTATTGAAACCCGCAGAGCATCTACTGGTGTGGGAATACAAAAAATCAATTTAGTCTAGTGAAGTAAGTTATCCATTCCTAACAACCAGATGGTATACTTTGCTAGAAACAGAGCAAAACAAATGACTAAATTATTCAGCTGCAGTCCATACACTAGGTTGTACTGAATGATGCACCTCTTCCCACACATACTACACAACACATTTCAGGAAAATGAAAAAACAAAAAACAAAAACAAAAACAGTAAAAAGGAAACAAGTATATTTCCCAAAATGTCTAGGTTGGATAGGGGTGTTAGATTATTGACATGTGCTCATATTACTGTTCCCTCCTGTTCCCAGATGTTAAAAGCAGTGGAAAGCCAGATTTCACTGCTTGAGTCCAGAGGTAGACTTACCTAGAGTGGTTATTTGGGTCACAGTTATGAATGCTTGTGAGATTCAGACTTGGAGATGACAACCCAAACCATGGCAACACAAAGAGCCAAAACCTGCTCTCCCAGCTTAAAACCCCTCTGCAAATACCATCTTTGAAAATTTTATGCATTGCACATGTCAACAAGACATGAGGTGTACAGTATGCACAAAAATAAGCAAAAAAGCCAGAAGGGGGAAAAAAAAAAGATGTATTAATAATTCATTGTCTCAATTGCTCCTTCCCTGGAAACCTCTCTGTATTTTGAGTGGTTGCTTCCAAAGTTTGGGGAGGTGGAGGTTTGGTAAGAAAGTCTAAGAGAAATTGCAACTTTGCAACATTTAAATTTTGCTCTCAGCGGTTGCTTCAAAGCGAGAGGTGACCCTTTAAATGCAGTGGGGTAACAGCTATTTCCTTTCGTTTATTTTTTTATTCACAGAATGCCAAAGTTAAATTGGTTGTGTAATTTGCAACAAAGACTTCTCTCAAAGGAGAAATGAATATTGCTTTGACTTTTCTGGTGCTTTTATGTTGGTAAAATGCTGACGTTTTTTCAGTGCCTGGCCTCAAACATGATAACGGAAATGGCTGTGCATGGAAAGTAATTTCTGAGTTCAAGTAAAAATGATGCAACAATACTGGGTTGGGGCTTATGGTGCCTTCAAATGGGGCTGTCCTAAAAACACACATTATGTAAACATTCTACAATAGTGGTTTATTTTCAGGTATTCGGTCATTGTTTTTCTGCTTGAGTAGAAACTCAAGGTAAAATGTGTAGCGATGGACAATCTTCCATTGTGTGGGCAATTTACACTGCCTTGACCTTCCACTTTGAGAAGCAGCACAGGCTGTGAGGTGACCTGGGGCAAGACCATGCACAGGGTCCTTGGTGCCAAACTTACTGTCTATGTCAGCAAACCTGGAACGATGAGGGCTGCTCTCACAGAATGACCTGAGCTCTCACTGAAGATACAGAGTAATACTACCACTTTTTTCTGCTGCTCACACATCCATCAAATGTCAGAGATATATGCACATAGAAGAGGAAAAAGTTTCATCTAAGCTGCTTCAGACGCCACTAACAGAAAGGATGTCAAGGATAACTCCTATTAAGACTGTAACCCAGATGTGACTGTAAATGTTAGTAATCTTTGGAGCAGCTTGAGGATATCATACTGTGAATGAAAAACTAATCAGACTACTATCAGCTGAGCTCGTTCATCAGTTCATCATCTGAGCAGGATGACATAGAATCAGCCATGTGCTCAAAATATTTCCCTGACGAACATGACATTTTGTTTGGTGAGGACTGAATGCCCACTGTGACTTATAACCGAGAAACTGACTAAAGCAGTTTCAAAGAATACAAAGGTAGCGTGGGAACGGGATGCTAAAAATACTTCCAGCCCTTTGATGATCTAGGATCAGTAGCTCCATTCACCGATCAAGATATCCTTGTTCTGACAGAACAAAGATCATGCTCCTAAATCACAGTGAGCCACTATCAATGGTATCAACACACAATTTATGATGCTGTGGTTGGTTGCTTGTTTCACATACTGTATATTGACCCAAAAGGGAAACACACAACCTAATGGTAAAAGCAGTGAATTACAGTACAAAATTATACACGCAGCTTAATTGTAAATAACCACTGTGACTCCACTAGTCTCTGCTGACATGGCACAAACATACACAGTCTGTTGCTGTAACCCAAATTGCCAAGCCATACTCCTGATTATGAAGTGACACTTCATAGGAGTGTATGTGGAGCACAGCCGAGGTGGTTATCAGGGGTAGGAGGGTCAGGAATGGTGAGGATACAAACACCAATGCAACACATCCTTTCTCTATATCCCTATGGAAATGGTCTTTCCCATCAATCAGCTGTGGGAGTATTTTGCTGGACTTCTGTTTACCAGAGACCGTCCTCCCCCGATGGAAGTGTCAACAAAATTCATGAATTGCTCCTATGGGTCGTATCAGAAGTTGAGGACAGATGACCCATGGTTGGTTTCCCAAGTAAGGATTAGACAAAGGCATCCTACCATCTTTTTTAAGGAACAAATTCTGAAACTGTCACAGATATATGTGTCATTGTCTCTGAGTTTTTTATGGGAGTGGCTATCAGAATATTTAAAATGTCTTGATTAATGCTGACCTAGAAGTTTTGAAATACAGCAACTGTGCACAAACAGTATCTTAAAATCTTGCAATTCCTGCTTTGCTGTGTAGTGAGTGCAGATGAGCAGTATCTGGCTGTGATGTTCTTTCTGTCTAACACACAAGTACAGCACAGTCAGTTACTGCTGGTAGGGATTTAAAAGCTTTCCATGGCACCATGTAATTACTCTGAATATTATGTGTCATCTTAGCTCCCGCATTAAAAGCATGTCAGGAATCACCCCGTGCAGTTATAAAACTATTAACGCTCATTTGAATGTCTCTTCATCCCTCCTTTCCACCCTCTTTCACTTTTTCAAACCTCCCCCAAATCTTAATCCTTTCTTATCTCTCTTTAGTTCATCACTCCTTGCATGATCTCCTCTCGCACATTTGGCTGGGCTAAGTGCAGTTAATGGGGAATCTATGCAATCAGTCAGTTCAATGTTTTCATCATTGAAAGGTATAGAACATTTTCAGCAACCCCACTTAACTAAGATGGTGAACATGGTAAACCTTATACTTGCTCAATGTCAGCAGGTTAGTATTGTCATTGTGAGCATGTTATGCTGCTGGTGTTAGCATTTAGCTTAAAGCACAGCTGTGCCTAAGTACATCCTCACAGGGTGGCTGTATTATGGCTGTGGACTTTGCTGGCTTACTGGGATTTGTTTTTATTGTTGCAGCACTTGACCTTGCTCAGCCCCCCTCCCTGACCCAACACTACAATTTCTGTGTTTTTAGATGGGTATGGGAAATCCCACAGGGAAATGGCAAGCCCGGTGAACCATTATCTAATGTACTCTATCTGAGAACTGAACATTATTTCAATGCCAGCAATTACATGTGTACACATTTCTCAGTAAATAACCATCAAAGTAGTTTTACCCTCTAATGTGTAAATGTGTGAATGTCTAGTACATGGCAAACACTTCAGGCAAGCATTTGAGGTGTTACTTTTCCATAATAACAGCAGATCTGTTAACTATTTAGGATGCAAAAAGAAATATATCATGCTAAAAATATATTTTAAAAGAAATACACCACCACGGTGAAACTCAATTACCTAATTCCTAGGGAACAATCATTGCTCCATACAGCTGTGTTACTTCATTCATTCTAATTACAACAGCAACAATAGCAACTTAAATTATCCAGTTCTACACCATCTTGAAGATAATTGTCATGTATTTTTATTATAATTACCTCTGACAATCACAGTATAATCTTACTGCTGCTGACAGCTGACAACAGAGAGCCAGTGCTTGAATACAAATATATCATGAAATGGAGCTGAGGTGTCCTAACAACATGACACAAATGAACGACACTCGCTCACATGGCTCCTCCAACCAATCAGGCTCATTAAAAACCTGTTGGAAGGGTCCTCTGCATTTTTAATGTCGAGTGAGCATTCAGGATTCTGCCAGATGTTTTATTCATTGTCCTTAAATATAAATGGCATGTGATAAATGTTGAATGTGGTTTTAGACTTATTTGTTCATAGCCCCGTTGATTATGCAAGAGCAATGTGTGTCTGTTCTATGCTACATTTGATTCTGTTCAGTGTGTATGCACGTGACTGTGCAAGATAGAATCAGAGATAGGATGGCATAGACATATAAATATGTATATGCGTGTGCCTGCATGCGTTTCTGTGTCAGATTTCCACTAGAATTGGCTGCTTTTCAAATTGTGAACTACTGCACTGGTGTTAGCACTAGTGCTGGCACTGGTAGTCTTAATTCTTTCAGGGGGAAGACTTTCTTTTGATATTACTCCAAGCTTCTCTCTCAGTAGTAAGCTCTGATCATCAATGTGAGTGTTACATAATTATTTCCTCTGCTTTCCTATTGTTAGCCTGCAATTTTCCAAATGATTTGACAGGTGAAAACTCTGAAAAGAAGTCTACTAATTGTCTTTTAACACTGCTGCTTTAATTGCTATCCACATTTATGTTGGCAATCAAGGCCAAACTGACAATCCAGAGCAGCTGAATCCCTCATCTGGGTAAGTCAGGGTCTACCGAGTCCAGTATCCTGGTGATTCTGTTCATAGTGGACACACCTCATAGGTCCAATACCACTGCCCAAGGCCAATGCATGAAACAGCCTTCTATGAAGTAATTAAGAAAGTAAGGGTGTGGAGATCCAGGAGGATTGCTTGTGCAGATATTGTAGAAAAATGTTGGCATTGGACACAAAGGTTTTGCAGAATTGTTCTATATCAACAAGAATATAATGTCGTGATACAGTAGGGCTGGTCTGCCAACACTGATATGAGAAGTGAAAAAAGGTCCCACTCGGCCCATAGAGGAAACAGAAGCAGTCGAGGATGAGCCTGTGACTGCCATCTATTTGACAAGCATGGCGCATAAGGTATGTCTGGGCATCATTTTCTGTGAGCGTGTTTTTTTTTTTAGCGTGTCTATGTACACTTGAAGTTTTTGCAGTTCACTCTGGTGTTGAGATAAAGAGGTTAATGAGGCTGTGTTTCTTATATGACAAAAAAAATGAATTTGGTTCTTCTTTAGATACGACAGCCAACACTATTAAAACACTATTAACACTTTTAGTCATGTCCTGAGTGAATACAAACATAAACCCCTTTGAACTCAGCAGCAACATTTGGAGGATGTTTGTATGTGTGTGTCTGTTTGTGTGTGAGACGATGAAGATCAGGAGAATGATTCAGCATGCTACGTGTGGGTGTTTGCGTGTGTGTGGTTGGAAACCCATTCACCCCCAGCCACAGCATCAGTGACATTATTGTCCTCCAGTGATCCATCAGATTCTGAGGTTAAATAACTGCAGTTGCACTCTCTCAATGCCAACACGCTCGGTGAATTATGGCCACTGAATATAAGCAAGCACATATAAACACACATACACAAGCATATCAGGACCTGAGAGCTTTTAACTCAAGCACAACAATGTCCTCAGACCTCAGCTAACCCTCTAAACAACCAAGGCTTATGAACACCAGGCCCTAAGCAATCACCAGCAGGCATTCACATGCCCAGGAGCTTTGCTTGAAACCGTGTGTATGTTCAGCCAGTAGCAACTGTTTTAGTCACAGCTACACACAGAGGCCATTAGCAAAGGCAAGCAAATAATTGCATCTCTGAGACACTTAAACAAGAGTTGGTCAAAACCTAGTGAATGGCTGGAACATGTATGGTCATTACATAAAACTGAGGACATATTGAAAACCGTTGTGGAACCAAAGTAAACAACTAGTTTCAGTGGAAAGTAGCTAAAGTCTGCTTGAAAAGTCACTAAATATTGCTTGATGATGTAATGTGCTTATTAGCATATTCACGACATCATCACATCGTATTTATATTTTGCCTGGTGTCACTTACAAACCATTTCCCAAGCTGCTGCTCTGCACTGCTAAAATCCTGATTTCATAACCTCAATGTCATCTGACAAAATCACCATACATATAAATGAAAGACGACTGTGCTATGATTGCAGTTATGATAAATTGACTATTGAGGGAAGCAACCAGGGAGCAACAAGCAGCTTTACAATGTGTGAAAATTTACTTTAGTTTAGAAATAGCAGCGCTTCAATGCAACTTACTTTTTTTTAAAATGGTTTTTGCACATTTTATTTTCTACCAACAGTAATATACATTGGTCCAATTTGTCATACTTGTTATACTGTATTTGATTTAATGACACACGCACATACAAATATATGTAACACGAACACAAATGGCTGCTTCAATGCAACAGAAATGTACCCGTCATTATTAAACCTCAGCTATGAAATGATTCATATAGGTCACATCAAAAATAAAAGCAAATATTATGGTATGCTACATTATTGTGAGCCCACATAGTGCTATTTATTTTTTATAAAGAGAGTGGCTTATTTCAGACTCAAGCTTAACAACAACAAGCTTGCAAAAGTAGCAGATTTATAACATACAAGACATATGAAACTGGGTCCACTGTCCACATTCATTCTAGCTTCCTCTGAGAACAACAACAAAACGGACAAAAGATCAAGGGGAACAAAGGAGGAACAGTTGGCATTTTAGAGGAAAGGAGGGACGCTCAAATTTTACAAGTCTGGATTCTGCAGCCAAGCTACAACCACAACCACAGGGATTTATTAATATGTCTTCTACTTCAATGCTGGTTCATTGTAAGATTTAATATTGTAAGGATATACACTGATCAGCCACAATGTTAAAAGCAATGACTGGGTTTAAAAAGTCCTCTTTGGACCTCCTTTGTTCCCCACAGTCTTGTTTTCTTCCATTGTACCCCCATTTAAGTACTAGTAGGGACCAGTAAGCATTTTATTATAACCCCATTCATATAATGAAATGACACTGTAAATCATGGACTGTTTTATAAAGTGTTACCATCATTTTTATTTTAAAGTATAAGTCTAGCTTCCTAAAGCAAAAAACGACAAATCCTTTCATGCAATTAATGTGTCCAAACATTTCAGTAAAGGAAGCTGGCATTTCACAGTCAGTAATGTATTACACAGTAGTGTAACTGCTTTCAGAGTCTGTCTCTCTCTTTTTGAGTTAGTCTGCACATGCCTTTTCAACAGGCTTTGACAAATATGGCAAACCATTCAAACAGAGAAAAAGGTGATTTCCTCTTGCCTTGCTTCACTGAAAGTGTTCAACATTTCAACATGTAAATTGGAAATGATGATTTGCATAACACCCTTTGCCAAATATTTTCAGGAGTCTTTTCATCCTTTTATACACAGAAATAAACAATTCTGATTTAGCCTTTATTGGATTTTCTTTCTTTCATTTTTTCTTTCATGCATTTTTTAAATATGTGCAATTCAGTAAACTAATACAGTCACAACAAACCACTGCTGAAACACACTCCGAGCTCATTTGGCGCTGTGTTTTCCAGCTGATACCGTTAATCCCACATGGGTTATCATGCTGTGGAAGCTGAGCTAGGGACTTCAGTTGATCAAATACATTGTCCGTGCATGTTTAGGTGTGTGTATGTGCCCTCTGTGTGCAAGTACTTTTTCGTGCTTGTTTGAATCTGTGCAGTGCATGTGTGCTTACTTGCACATGTATATGTGAAGGTTACATAATGAGGGGTATGTACAGTAATTGTGACATGAACATTTTTGTGTCTATTTGTCAGCAATGTTTCATATATATGGATGTGTGAGAAATCCAAAATTTATTTAGCCACATGACACAAATTGGGATCCAAATCCGACCAGAATCACTGGGTCTGATGGAAATATGATGCGCAGGAAGGAATTGGCTGTTGGACGGTTAATTTCAGTTCTCTAAGCTACTTGAATCATTTCATGCTGTGGAATACAAATGCATATGTAACAGACCAAGGTATATGGTGGCTGTGCTGAAAGATGAATTTAATGATATGCTGAGAATTGAAGGTTTAATCTCTTTGTAGCTAGTGTGGATATTGTGTGTATGGATGTATAATTTCATTTTGTTCAGCCAGTTTCTTGTGTTTTTCCCCATGGTGCTTATGCATGTGTGTGTGTGTGTGTGTGTGTGTGTGTGTGTGTGTGTGTGTGTGTGTGTGTGTGTGTGTGTGTGTGTGTGTGTGTGTGTGTGTGTGTGTGTGTGTGTGTGTCACAATCACCTGCCTGCTTGGCTGAGTTGTATTGCTATAACAAGCTATGTCTACATTAACATATAAATGTGATAAATGTGAAAACAATGACTTGTCCTGTTGTCTGTCTTTGGCTCCATCTACACTGTGCTCAGCCTTCCCCCAGCCCACTCTACATGGAGCTTACGTTGTAGCACATTTTGCAAAACCTTAGATTAAGTTCAGTGACCCGAAAACACTCACACACAAAGCAAAGCACCCATTGCCACATTGTTTCAAACCTGGAATAAGTCATCTTACAGCACGTGGAAATGAAGTTGGTTGGAAGTCAACATGAACATTTGTGAGCAATGAACCCATAGCTCAAACTATTCTATTACACATTTACATGTGAATAAAAACGAAATTGGGTACTGAGGGCCCGGTAAAGCCAACAAGAACAGGTAATATCCATAGATAATATTAGATATAGATAGATATAGAAAATGTAATAAAGAAATACAAATAAAATATAGACTAAAAAATATAAAATAGAAATAGTAACTCAAATATGGGCTGAAAAAGATGGTGAGAATTCTGCTCTGGTTTGAGTCATTCATTAATTGAATTGATTGAAATGAGTTGAATTGAAAATCCACCACAAAATGCAATGATGCAGCCTGCTCTTAGCAGCTAATTCAGTGTAAATCAAATCAATATTAAAAGTCAGTATTAAAATTATTCTTGACATTATGCAGAATTGGGTATCAAGTATTTAAAAACTAATCTCACTGATGTACTTACAACCAACAATCCTGGCTAGTTACCAACTTGAAATGAACAAATCAGAAACGAAGTTTTAAGTCTTAACCATGACTGTGAACAAATGTTTTACGTTATAATTATCCAAACCTGTACATTCACATCACATGAGCTGCTCAAACCTCTCTGTCCTAATCCTGCTGCTCACATGTTGCATCGTGACTAACCTTTACCTCTTTCCCCCTGCCTGGAGAACTGACCTTCCCAGAAGGCTGTACACCATCAGCCCACCGCCAGGCCTGTCATGCTCCACTTGGAGCTCATCACGCCATGGACCCCAGCTGACAAGCTGTTGTGGCCGCAGACCTTGTTGTTCTCTTAGTGGGACATGAAGGTGTTCACTAAATAGACATGTCTTCTGCCGTGCTCTGTCAGAATTTTGAAAAATAACAAAAACAGGATTTCAATGTTTGTGTGGGCTCTTTCTTTCTGAGTTCTTTTTTTTTTTTGTTTGTTTGTTTTTCACTATCATTCTCAAAATATGCTTTTACTGTGAACAAAAAAGAATAATCAGAAAAGAGCCGACCAAGACAGAGTTGCGATCATACAAATTTTATTGAATTTAATAGGAGATATTCATTGAATTTTAAAATGAATGGCATTTATTTTTCATTTATTCACAATTTTTAGTTTTTAAGTTTTTAGTTTTCTTAATATTTCAAGAGAGCAATATTTCAGTGAGATGCTCAACAAGAATAATCAAACAGTGGGGAATACATGTTTCATAAATGACCTTCTGAGGTTTCAAAAAACATAATAATTTTTTTCTTCAAAACAAACAAATTCCTTCTAATTAAATGTTTTGTTTTGAGACATTGCAAATACAGAGTTAATAGATTAGTTAATGAGCATTGCATCACGTTACCAATAGAATTGCTATTTGATGATTGTGTACTTGGCTAATTTGGCTGTGAGACTCTCACTGGTAGTGTTTTACGCTAGTGTTAAAATGCTCATCACTGCCAACAATGGTTATGGTGACTTCAGGAATTCAGGTTGCCCAGTGGCAGATTAGGTGACAAAAAGTCCCACATGCATGAAGCACCTTTCACCCAATTCTGGCCAGAGGCTGTATGTATATATGTTCTCGAAGTTCTACCTGGGAAGAGCCATTAAAATTTCAGGAAGGAATAACCTCTCAGAGTGGCCACATAAATATTTAATGTGCTCTATTTCTCAGTGCGAGGCCTCCAGTGTGAGTGTGCACGCGTGCGCACATGTGTGTAGACTGTAATTACCTCTCTGCTGCAAAAACACCAATAGAGGAAGAGACTAAGGGGAGTGAGCAAGAGGATGAAAGAGAGGGGAGAATGGAGGGGAGAAAAAGTCAGACTACTCAGAAAAACATGATTATGATAATTTACACTGTTGAAGGGGCATTGTAAAGGTTTCAACTCCCTTGCACTGTGATTAGACTGAAGCACGTGTGCACTTGTGGGTGTACGTACACACATCCACACACAAATATAAGGCTCTTTCATTCTCTTTCTGTCATGCTTATGCAGTTGTAATTGCAGCCTCTTATTTCATGTGATATGAAATTTGTTTCTTATTATCATGACTTTAGTATTGCACAGACCAACTGTCTGACAGTTGTAGTACTACTTTTCAAATAATCAATGTACTACATGAGGTCACAAACATCATGTAGAACAAAACCACTTTGAATGTAATGTTTTTTTAAAACACTTGATTTTTGCACCTCATTAAATGTCCACTTAATGTCAGGGCAGGGTAGTAATTAGGTCAACAAGTCAAAGAGAGAAGCCAAAGAATTCTCCATTCACACATTAAATCATTGTGAATTTTTAATTTGCACAGGGCTGTTCTAACCTGACGCAATAAAATGCGTAACAGGGAAGTAAAACATGACATGATTCTCACTGGCACAAGAACATGCAACTCACTCAGCTCAACTCAAAATCATCGAGATGATCTGGCTAATCAGATCTAAATGCAGACCTGATAACTATAAAGACGTAAAAATAAATAAATAATAAAAATTAATTTTTAAAAAATCAACATGGTTAAAGGCAGCTTACCAAACAATTTAACAATAAAAGAATGCTTAGTGTCTCTTTTCCTTTTTCCATTTAGAACTGCCCCTATGAGTGCATCTGCTTGGATCAGTAAACTGGTTTAAGGAGGAGGGATAGAGCATCGAGATAATGAATGAGAAACGTAAGCTAGCTTTGAGGAGATGGATGACACATTTAAGGGACATAGAGGTTACCAAACTGTTGAAAGTTAACACCTCTGTGTAATTCCTTCCTCCCTCTTATCTCTCCCACCTGTACACTCCCTTCACTTATCTTCAGATAAGCATTTCTTGAGAGACCATTTACCACTTAAGTGGTTTCTCTACAGGCATAAGAAGAGGGCGGAGGTTGGAGAGCACAGAAGGATTGTGTGAAAACACTGGTCTCTTATTCTCTCCTCATGGTCATGAATACAGAGTTACACATTGTGACAAGTGAACTCCCTTCTAATGAAAATAATAAAACAAGGATACCCCCCCCCCCCCCCCCCAAAAAAAAAAAAAAAACTTGAGACAGAATATGAAAAAAAGACATTAACCCAAACAGCATGTCATTAAAAATATAAAAAGTGCTGTACTAAAAAGTCATTGTACTTTGCATTAGCATACGTATAAGCACAATTAGGAGCTCCTGTATTTTGTATCAGTGCAAATATGGATGTTAAATTTATTATCAGTGCACCATGCTAATATATATGGAGTGACTGTGGAAGATATACTAGTAGGATCTTTTTTTCTGACAGAAATCAGTCAGGACCACATGGGGGAAAAAATGAGGGGGAAATGAAATGTGAATAGATTGTAGGCTGTAAACTAAAGCAGGCATGGGTGAGATAGCACAAGGAGGGCTGCTCTGTGTAGGGAGTTAGTTTTAATTTAACGTCTATGGCTTGATAGAGGACAGAAGAATGATGGGAGATATATGAAGACTCATGGTGTGAAGAGTGTGTGGTGAGCACAGACCCACTGTGTCTTCAGATGTCATATATCATGTCACATGGATATTACATCATGTCATACCCCAAATTGTGTGTCCAGAATTACAATTTGTTTTTCTACATTTGTCTGTGGTGCTGCAATTACCATATAGATATCTCTATATTTATACTTTTAAGGTGCTGTTGGCTGAAGCTTCCCAAACAGAAGAGATTATATTGATAGATCAATGATATAATATAAATTATTTAGTCAATTTGGCAAACTATGTGTTAAGGCTTGTTTGTTTCTGGATTCAAATTCAGACACAGACAGCAAAGTGATAGAGAAAAGTGGGTATTTTGTAGGAATTAGGGGAAATGGTCACGGGCTGAGGCAGAGGGCAGGCAGGCAGATAAGTGAGGCAGCTGTCTGGCGAGCAGAAGTGGCAGGAGACTCAACAGAGAAAAGGGCACAGGGAATCCTGACCATAAGCAGACACAGTGCAGGCACGAGGGAACACAGGACATAACTCAAACATAGAAGCGGCTGAGAGGGCAACTACCACAGAGGTTGGCAGAACAATCTAGCAATGAGTGGGTGAAGAGCAGGGTTCTTGTACTGTTGGGTTGATGAGCTGATTGAAGACAGGTGTGGAGAAGCAGCAGGAGCCAGGAGAAGGAGAGCCACTCCCACGCCACACACAAACACACATACTTATATCTTTGTGAGGACACACTTTGACATAATGCATTCCCTAGCTCCTTATCCTGACCTTAATCAAAGCCCAACTCTAACCCTAACCCTAAAACCAAGTCTTAACCCTCAAACAGCCACTGAATGGTGTGAGGAAGAACCAAAATGTTTCCCAATATGTCCTCACTCCGTAAGACCTATTCACTATCTGGTCCTCACAAAGATAGATGTACAAGTACACACACACAAAAAAACATACACAGACAGGGGAAGAGACACAAGGGAAAACTGGAGCCATCTTTTTTCTGAAATTCTTCCACTATTGTTAAAATGTTTGTCTGTATCTGTGGATATTAAATGATGATTTCAGAGCATACATTTCCATTTATTGCTGGACAAGTGATTTGCAATTGGAGAGCAGGGTGCTTTGTCAGTGTTTGTCATTGATGTGGTAACCCAATTATGCATATGAGCAGAAGCGGTGCGCACACAGACACACACGCAAAACACAGCAAACCTACAAACACCAGCAAGTTCACTGTATTATTGTCTCACATGAAGCAAATACCCCTTGATTGTAGTAGTAGTCATAGGGTATACACAGATTATGGGCATTTAGCATACCGTGTGGCAGCTTTGAAAAGTGTGAGCAAAAGTAAACTGTCATATTCATGGTGTTTGTGCAAAGACACACAATATGTATATCTTACACTTAGGATGAATGTTTTCCATGTGCCTACTGAGTCAAGGTATAAGGTCAAGCTCTAAAGTCTGTTTTGCAGTTTGTAGTTTTACAGGACACATGCCATGTGTACACGCTCACACACCCCAAGACAAACAGTCACACACGCATACAGACATACACACACACACACACACACACACAAACCATCTACTGCAGGGCAAAGGGATCAGTCATGGACTCCCTCAGAGCACGTCTGTGTTGTAGCGAATGCATTGCGACAGGGAACCTGACTCACCACAGCACCCGGGGGAGCTCGGAATCAGCGGCGAGCCCATCCAGCCGACCGCTCTCAGCACCAAACCTCCTTTCGGAAAGGAAACAGCACCCAACACACAGTCATCCTACAACTGTCAGCGTCAATTACGGTGACTTTTTCAAATCATCTTCATGCTTCAATTCATCTTGCAGAACTGGAGCTGAATTGTCATCATCAGTTATGGTCTCAGGGGTTTGAGTGAAAGTGCTCCACGATCAGACATAATATCAGGTTCAGTGTTTCTTTGATGACACTGACTAAAAGTAGGAATATTGAGTTAATAGTGGTAATACAAATCTTGATGCACATCCCTCTATAGCCAAATACCAGATAAAACAATTAACAGTGTTCATCGGTGCCTGTCTTATCAGTTGAACGTGTCTTACATGTCAAATGTAATGGGATCAGTGTTGCATGTTAGAGCGCTGATGTTATGTAGGCTTTATTTCTGTATCCTGTGGGATCCAGCAAATCCCAAAAAGAGTTCCTTCAAGGGCATGCCAGTTTGAAAAGCGTGTCATTCTGCAAATCTCTGTTAAGTAGTGCCATGCAGACCATTCCCCACTTCCTCGCTGAGATCATACATGTTGCCTTGAGTTTGAAACCAGCTGGTATAAAAGTTTTTAATAGTCCAAGAGTTTCTACATCAAACAAATCTCTGTAAGCCACATGAACTAAAACATCACAACATAAGGGAAGCGTTTAAAGTGAAGTAATTTGATGTATTTTATGTCCATGTTTGTGTACTTGTGCAACATGGACATTGACAGTCTGGGTTTGATGTGAAAAAAAGTTTTGCTAAAGTGAAAAGTCAAGCTGCTGATATGACACAGTTAATCAAATAAATCAAGCAATAGAAAGCCTAAGCTTAAATAACACAACCTTTTTTTCCTCAACTTGTGTTATGTCCTGTTTAGAAACTAGATCAAAATCACAAAATCCCTGTGATTAAATGAAAGCAACTCATTCCTCAACTGGAGTAAGAACAAAGCCGCTGCTTTATCACCAACACATGAAAGACTTACTAATCAAAAAATTAAAAAAGAGTCAAATATTTATGAGAACCAATCACAACCAGTGAATTACCAACTGCTTTTCCCCTGGTGCCTCCGTCTTTTCAAATGCTGATGCAAACGTTTTAACCTTCTTCCTCACAGCCTTTCCCCTCCCAACAGCTACAACAACAGCTACTGTAGCTTGTTTTCATCTTGGTGCTAATATTCTGCATAACAAGCTTATAGATCAGAGATGGAAAGAGTCAAATTGCAGCAAAAATGAGACAGAATGTCTGGGCTGTCACAGCCCAGTGCCAATGGCAGAAAAACACCTGTCATTCTTTCTCTTCTTGTCAGTCTCGCTCACTCTTTCAACCAGGACTGTTCTTAACCAAGAAAAATGTTGGTCAGCTAAAGATCAAACTCCTCTCTAATAAATCAGTGTGTCAGACTAAAGACACTGTCACAATACAGTGGACAGTATTACTTGTAGCCTTCACTGTAAGGACTGCATTGCTGTATAGTCTCTACAGTGTGGTTGACCGTAGAGCTACGGTCCAAAAGATCCTCGAACACAAAAACTAAGGGTCAAGGCTTTTACAGTAAATGTATTTTTTCCATCATCAACTCAAAGTAAAAACATGTAACACCAAGAATAAAGTAGATACTGTAAATACTGCTGGCCTCTCATTTTTTCCGTCTTTCAGTTCAAATCCCAAATCGTCTCATCTTTTTCTGTTCTCTCTGTGATTTTCTAAGCTTTTATTTTTTGAAGACATTTGCACATTTCTATTGTATTTCCATTTTCGTTTGCATTTTCATTTTTTCCACTGTCCTCACTTACGTACTCCCTGCTCTTTTAAGTGTTTGCATTTTGTACTTTGTCTCTCGCTGAGGGACTCCTTCCCCCTGAGATCTTTCTCTTCTCGTAGCATTTTCTCTTCTACATCTTTCCCCTCATCTCTCTCAAGTTGTAGCGGTCAATGGCGAACAGGATATAGAGCCTTAATTACACCCCAGAGGAGCATCCTCCTCGTCTCTCCTCCTCCTATCACTGCTTCTCCCTTCTCCCTCATTCTCTTTTTGTTCTTCTTCGCTCTCTCCCTCCTCTGTCGGCGCACATAAGTGCATTTTCTTGCCTCTCTTTCTTCATTTCTTGACCTTACCAAACCCCTCCATTGTTGCTTTTGCACCTGTTTTTCATAGCTCTCACTTCCTGCTTGTAGTCATGCTCATCATCATGATCCAGCTCACTCATTCCGTCCATCTCTAATAAGAAGGAAGTTCATCATAAAATGTAGAAAATCTGTATGATGTTAGACATTCAAGCAAAATGACAAGACTAAAAGTCTACAGTCGCTCTTGCAGCACAGACCTGCGACACAAGCACACTGGTGCTTTGAGATTTGTTATGCCATAACAATGCATTCCAATCGTTGCTGAGATATTTCAGTCTGGACCAAAGTGGTGGACCGACCAACATGCCAATGACAATGTCTACCATGGAGCTACGTCGCTAGCATGGCTAAAAATGTGAGACAGAATCTTCTTTTCCTACATGTTGTGTACTTACCAGATCTGCTTTAGCCTTTTCTATTTTGTTGTTGTTTGTTTGTTTGTTTATTGCCCAGTGGCATTGAGAAAGGCATACAGGACTGTTCTTTATGGTTCCCCTCCCATGGGGAGGTCAAAGTTCAGAGTCAGCTCAATAACACTTAAGCAGAGCGGATGTTTGCTGTCATGTGGCCACGAACTGGCTGGGCAGTTGAAAGCCTGCCCTTTCCACACCACCATCTTGCCAAAGGCATCAACTGATTATGATTCACTCAACTTGATTTATAGTCAGAACGGTCTGGTAGTGGTTGAGCTGATAACTTTTAAAAACTGCATGAGTGCATGAAACAGCCCCGAGCAAGTTCAGCAGCTCAAAATGTGATCGGTCCACACTGACACAAACATATCTGCAGCAATACAGCAGAAGGTGCAAACCCAAAGCAGGTAACCTAAAGCCCAAACACGTGTGAAACTGTTTACATGTGGTCATAAACGAACAATATTGGAGTGTTAAACTTGATTGCTTTATAATGGCCATATTTAGCATCTTCGGACCATGTTTGGTCCTCTGGTTTTCATAACTGTGTTTCTTTTTGAAGGCAGCAGAATTAGTAGTCATAAATTAAACCACATTTTGATTAAGATATTTTTAATTAGTTGTCTGCAGCGCCTTTTGATCTCTCCTCCACTTTAAGGCATCAGCATGTGGGATGTGTTGAGATTATTTCAGTGCTTTGATGAACTGTGGTGTCAGGACTTTTAGTTCTCGTGTCACTATTTACTAAACATGGTAAACCAACCAGTCACAAATTTCCCTTGAAGAGACAAAATCTGTTCCCAGGCTGTATTTTACTAACAACAGCTGCTTATTTTGCTTGAATCAAAAGTTTTAATGATATTTCTCATTCAATTAAAGCAAACAACAACTTAGGAATTTTTCTTTTAGAAAACAGGTGAAAGTCCCATTTTAAAACATCCAAAATAAGTTTGAAACTTATTTATCTTATTTAACTTTGTATCATTTGCCCAGACTCGTACAGACCTGGCCACTAGTCATTCATGTGTTAAAGGTCGTTGTTTGTCTGTCGTTGTCCCTGTCCTAACATTCTCTGGCATTTCAGTCAATAGTATCAGACGTTTTCAGACAGGTGAGACTGTCACGAGATGATACACTGCCAACTAATATTCAGCCTTAGCTGCCCCTGCTGGCCAGCAATCTGTTTTTGTGGCACCACCAACAGAGAATTATAAATTGGCTAGTATTCATTGTTTCCCTTCATGCTGTTTAAGTTTAGCTTTGGAAGGAATTGTAGAATGCACTGCACAAAGCTGCCAGAAACCTGCAGTATTTCTCTTATTTTGATAGTTACTGCACTTCCAGCATCATCATCAACCTCACTTCTTTTACATTTTTACAGTGTATTATATAACTTGGTAGATTAATTCCCTAAAGGAGAATAAAAACCCATTTTTAAATTTCATTTTTCAGCCTGATGAGATGTTTGTCAAACTGAACAGTTCTGTCTGACTTTTTCTCCCCAAGTCCACAATACAAAGAATAATTTTCTGCAATATTGTAATCCTGAATATTAATGAGGATTAAACAGACAAGCTTTAAACAGACTTCCTCTTGCTTGTACCACATGTCAAAACACCCCAAACTCCTCTTATATCTTTATCAAGTATATATTTCCTCTTAACTTCACAATAGCAACAAAGAACACTTGATATATGCTAAACATTTCACAGGGATCTAGAACTGGCAAACCACAAATATTCATGTTCTGGGCATGAATTATGGCATTATTAATATCCATGTCTTGCTGCCTCAGCAGTCCTTTTGAAAGTGAAGCTAGCTAGTGAAAGACAGCTTTAAATTTCATTACTTCATAGCCAGGCCGATGACTCATGGTCAAAATGGATAAATCAAACATTTTCCAGCAGTCTACATAAATGTGTGTGTCTCCTGTTTCTCACTGTATACTATTCACATTCTTTGTGTGCAGCCGGGAGGAGAGCCATCGAAGTGTAGCATTGCACTAGTCTGCTTGTTATCAGGTGGAGAAGACGAGGACAGAAAATGGGCAGACAGGCTGGTGAGTGGAGGAAAAGTGGTGAATGGAGGGATGAGTATAGATAATAAAAAAATAAAAACCATGGAAGAAAGGCACGGATGAATGGAAAGGCAGAAAGAAAGAGGATGGAAGGCAGCAGGCATGGACAAATGACTGGGAGAGAGAAAAAAGTCCAACCCAACCTAAATGACCACAAAGGCTGCCTGTTATTACCCTAGAATACAACCCACAGGAACATACCAGTGGCAGGAGTCCCGACCTTCGTTGTCATGGTAACAACAATATGATGCTTAGGATCATACCAGGGGCAGGCATACCAGACCTTCATTGTTATAATAACAATAAATGTGGTTAAAGTTGTGGAACAGTCAAAGTAAGGTTAGGTTACTAATTCATCAAGGTTAGATTATCTTCATTGTCATGGTTACAGTAATAAACAAGTGGTTAAAATTGTGGAGCCATCACAGTTAAACAAAACAACGCTGGTGCTGGAGGTCGCTTTAGAATAAAACACAAAATGCACACATACACCGTATACATGACTATTGTTTGTTGTGGGGCTTTGCAAGGATAAATCTGAGGGAAACGTGCATGGAAATATTGAGCACAAATGCAACAAATGTCTCACAAAAAGTCTCTTTAAGAGTAACTATATGTTTCTGGGCAGATTGAAGACAAAGAGAGACTCAGGACACAAAGTAAAGGTTCAAAAAAGCAAAGTCTTTTTCTGTAAAGCCAGGCAGTCATACACAGGTAATCAGTCCAAATCAAACTAACAAATCCAGGCAGGGAGGAGGCACAAATCCCAAAACCAGAGAACAAAGCAAAGTCAAAAACCATAGAGCTTAACACTAGGAAAAATGCTGGAAAGCAATGAACACACAAGCATGAACAAAGGTAATCTGGCAGGGGAACAGGGAAACCAGCAGGGTTGGCTGATGGCAAAACCAGGGGCAGGTGAGTAATAGGAAGCAGGTGTGGATGATCTAGGGAGCTGGAGACACAAGAGGACAGAAACTGAAACAATGAGACATCTGAGTACTTTAAAATAAAACAGGAAACACAATGGGCAATGATTATCAGGATGTTGCAAACTGTAAACAATGTCATGAGATTTTCAGGGTTCATGTAGAGGACAAGTTGTTCAAATAAAGTCCTTAGTGATCAAGTGGCAAAAGGCTGAACTGCTGGATAGCAAAACAATTTAGAGTTTAGATGACTGCATCAGTCGTATCACTGTACATATTTTACTGTGAAACATATTATTTGTCAGTTGCACTTATGTCACATGTGCTTCTAATGTACATCAGTGCCCAGAGTGCATGTGTCATTCCAGCACTGCCACTGTATGTATATGGTACATATACAATGCTTTCCCTATCTTTGACACACACACACACACTTACACATACAGTGTACACGAACACATACGCTTGTCAGCGCTCATCAAATGGATGAAGAAGAGTTTGAGTTTTGCTGATGTTCTAATTCTGTGGGCTCCCTGCTTGTAATGTGCTCGGGGGGAAAAGGGGCTAACAAGGCAACATGCAGAGCCACAAATGCAATCAGGGCCATGTTATACTTGAGACTGACCTCTTCCTGAATAATTTCTTTGTGGTCAAAGAATTGACCAAGGGATTTTAAATCTACTGTGTGTTTAAAAAACATTTTATACTGCCTCTATTTGGCGTGTGCGTGTATTTTTGCAGGTTGTACACATCTCAGTGTGTTGAAATGTAAATATTTTGCATGCATAGCTGCACATGTGCAGCAACTGTATGTGTGTGCAGCATACTAAACTTTTTTATGAAAACACAGAACTTCAATATTTGATTGCCTGTGCTGCAGCTTCAAGGACGAGCGAGGTGAAAGGAATATCTTAAATATTTCATCAAACCCAGGTAACACATACTGCTATGAAAAAGCATGTATCACTGACAAGTAAATCACAACATCATGCCTTATTTTCAGGTTGGCTGTTTGCATGCAATGAAAAATTTTAGTCTCTAAATATATTGACGTAATGCAGGTTGTGGGGAGATATTTCAGCCAGTGTGGTTGATCTGATGTGCAAAGCATTTCAGTACAGAGAGGTCAACAACAGGGTTAGCAGTGAAAGTACAATAAACCCTGTGCTTACAATAAAGCGTATAACAAACACTGATGCTGAAAAAAAAAATCTATAAAATGAGTGTATGTGTGGTATACATTGTGTGGCATTATCAAGCGAATGAGCAGCTCATCACAGAACGTAGTGTACTCAGTGGTACTCAGTGATATGCCTAACAAATATGTTGCACATTGCAATATGCACTTCATCATATTCATGTGAGGCAGGCTGCATCTGGCGAATAAATAAGTAAAACCCTTCAGTAGTCATTAGGTAGCCTGTAGCATGCACAGACCAACTGAAATATTGGTTTGGAAAAGCACTGCTCAGAAAGCAGTGATCTTTATCTGTTGCTCTTCTGGCATCCTCTTGATTTGAGGCAGGTAAAGGAAAGAAAAGTGTTCATTAAAAAAAAAAAAACACTGAAAACTATGTTTATGCTGGAGTGCAGTCATTTAACTTCTTCGTTGTTGCAGTGATGTATTCCATGTTGTGTCTATACACTGGTGGGTATGGGTACATGTGTAACACAACTGAAACTCTTAACAAGAGACAGCAGTAAAACAAAAATGGTTTTGTGCTCACAGTTTAATTGTTGGCTTCAAGTCAACTCATGTTAATTCGATTTTCACTGGGTAGACACTTCATACCATGGCTCCCATAAGTGTATATTGTTGAGGCATAAAGGCATTATATCCATCATGTAATCACATGATCACATTAGCATATCCACACACATTTACACGTGCTGTATATTAATGTGAACACACCTTCCTTCAACACCATATTTACCTTCCAAATGAAGGGGCTTGTTTGTGGTGTCTGACCTTGTGTTGATATTTCAGTTTGTACTCATGCATTCAGACAGTCATGGAGGGTTGCAAAGCTTTTAGGGCCATTTCACAGCAATAAATAAACCATTTGCTCAAAGCTCATTGCCATGTCGCTCTCACACACATGCACAAATATAAATAGACACACACAGACACTGATGAGAGAGGATGGTTTTGTAAGAAACTGAAGAGGAATGAAGAAGAAGACGTTGTAGCCTACCACAGAGCTGAGTGCCACCAAAAAATGAGGTCTTTCTCTCATGGGTTTTCATGTTATACACTGTTCTTTGTGGTTTTAGTCATTTCACAACATTTACTTTACTGTGAAGATTGAGGGTTTTTCTGTTTTTTATTTTTTACTTTTGTCTTCTTCCACCTCCTCCTACCACTCTATGTCCTCCTCCTGCGTCCTCTGTTTCCACCTCCTCGTCTTCCTATTTTTTCCTGTGATTTGAATGTGAATTTAAAGTAGCTGCTCAAAGATCCCCCTCTCACTTTGGCCAACAGAACAGATCTACCAAGAATAAATGGCGTTGGGCACATCTACACTATGCACATATTCATGAACATGCCCTCAAGCACCTAAATCTACATACTGAATTGTGTCTGTTAAGTGTTTTAAACCTGCAGATGAGGTCATTGAAACTTGAAAACATGCAGGCACTGATGTTGCCCTGTTGATTCAGTTCAGTTAGTTGCATCCAAGTTGCACCCAGTACCAAATATTAGGTAGCACAATTTTAGTTGTCTTTTTTTTTCTCTTTTTGATGATGTTAGTGTTATTCTTTATGCTGTCAGTGTTTCATCTCCACAGCACAGGGCTGTGATCTTTGAGCTGCTGCTTGTGCTTTGTGGTAAAACAGACTGTTGAGGGCTTTTTGCTGTGATCTCTCACCCGAGAAAAAAAGTTCCTGGGGGGCCAATCTGGCAGGAGAAAGGCCTTGTGTCCTTTTCACTGGAGGTTGCGAGCCTTGCTTTGGTCCTACACTCACACCCCTTCTTATACATACACAGGACCATCACCTCTTATCCAGTTACATAATGTATGTTAGTGATGTTTCTTAGACACTTGCATACTTTCCATCTCCTGACAACTTCCTTACATCTTAACTAGCACACACTTGCCCTTTCTTTTCTTTCCTGTGCAAACACACACAAAGACCCAAACAGCATTTATCAGCAGCCTGAGTGTTGACAGAAAGTAAACAGCACTGTCTCTATTAGCCGATGTGTATCAGAGGCTACAGGGACCTCATTCATTTCTATTATCAGTGATTACCACCACTGAGTGCTCCTCCTGCTCCTGATTTTTATCTCCACTAGCAGGCCAAAAGATCTCTATCGGACAATACAGTAACTACTGCTAAAAGGTTTGAACATTCACATTTCCATCATTTATTATTCTCTGTTAATTCATAGTGGCAGCAAGGAGATGAGGTGATGAGACTGGGTGGGTGATGATGTTACAGAAATGGGAAATGATTGTCTCTGTGAGAATTTGTCTAAAAATACAGCAGATCTAGCGGTGGACTTAAGTGCAGGACATTTTTACACAATGTCCCATTAGTATCTGGATTATATTACAGTTAAAATACATTCCTAGAATAAAGAAAAAGATAAAGAAATCTATCAAAGTAAGCCTGTTCCCAAATGAAGTTAAGGTCAAGCACTAGGAGGATTGTGTATACTAGACATATACAGGCCTTGGGGCTTATCTACTGCTTGAGGAAGTCTGATAACCTATGGCCATAAATAGATAACTAATGGATAACAGACTGACACACTGATCTGATTATCCCTGATAATCAGACGGGATAAAGAGAGAAGAGTTTGAGCAACAAATGGACAAATTCAAGGAAATATAAACGAAAAAGAATAAAAGTTTTGAATGTAGTAGGTACGCAGATAAGGAGGAAGGCTCCATGTCCATGAACCAAAGAAACCTGCAAACCTATAAACTATTTCTGTTGAGACTCCAGCAGCACTCATGAGCACTATGACAAAAGACCATCTGTTGTTTAAAGCTGCATTACCACACACACACACACACACAAAGATATGCATTTTGTGATTTAACTTATAACAACTTTATTGACTGATAGTCTTTCACTTGCATTTTCATAATCATCCTGCTTTTTACCCATTAGAGCTTTGCATCCCTTTCTAAACTGAATGCATGATTACAGCCATTATTGTCAAAGCAGAAGAGTCTGTGCGTACCCATTATTATTATAACTGTGATATAAGTCAGCATACGGATCAAGGACACACTGCTCTTTCATCCTCTTAGCCAGCACTTAGTGACAGATGTAAACCACATAGATGCACACACACATATATACACAGACTGATGTGTAGACATAAGTCATGATCTGTATTCGGCCCTTTTTTTTCCTCTGAGATCTTTACTGTCCCTTGAGTCCGTTGCTCGCCCTTCTTCTTTTTTCTTTCTTGACAGAGACTAATGGGAGAGATGAAGACAAGCTACAGTGAGGACCACCTCAATCCATTTCAGTGAATGATGCAATTAGCATGCACTTCTTTTTCTGCTGACAGAAGAACAGAGGCTTGTTGTTGTTTCTGTTAAATCAGTTTTTCAACAAAAACATATTCCCAAACCTTTGTACATGGAAATAAGCATGGATGAATGTTGGCAATAATTGTGGCTGTGTGTAGCAACAGTATAAACCACAGAGCAGGAGCTCTGCAGTTTATGAATTGAACAATAGTAAAGCACACTGTCTCATAAACCCAATGCTTTCAGTTGCAATACTTCCCTAATGCTTAGCTGAATATTAGGTTTGCAGATAAAATGCAAATATGACAATCTATCCTGTAGCCAATATACAGTATTATCTTCTGTTATAAACCATCTGCTAGGTGCCACAAAACCAGTTCAGCCCATAACACTCCTAATATTTAAACGAGTTCTTATCACAGCCTTATTTCACTGCTACATAAAACAGCAGCATGAAAGCATTATAATGCAAGTGCCAAACACCAGCAGACAAAAATAAGCTCAGCCATGACAAGAAGTAATTCACAATTATTGAGAAGCGATGATTCCCAAGGTGAGAGTTAGGGGCTTTATGGGGTTCCACAGACAAGGATCTGCTCACTTTTACTGTGATTGCATTCCATACAATTTTGCACAAGAAATAAATGGAAATATAACGTCACACCACAGCGGGTCTCACTCACCTGACAGCAGTATTGACACAAAGTGACGCAGATTGAAGAGTGAGTATACTAATCTGCTAGTTTATAATGGATTGTGATCCAATCTATTTTTAGACATCTCCATCAGCTGTGAGTTAATCTGAACAGGCACAGACACTGTAGCACACAGAAAGCAAGGGGTCCAAGGGTTAACAAGCATTACACTCACGGTCATAAATACAAGAAGGGAGGGAAGAGGTCAGAGGGATTTATGTAGCTACAACCTCCATTCATCTGCCATGGCCACAGCAGATGGACAGAATGAAGTGACATAATTGTTAAACAGCACATAACTATCATCACACATGACACTATACAATAAGGAAATGGGAGCATAAATCCATATTATGTGACTGTTTTAAAATGTACAAAGGATATTTACAGTTGTTGAATGCATTGGCTACATTACTTTGACATTTTACAAATTATAGTCAAGCGATTGCTGTAACACAACAGAAACCACAGGGCAGTCCTGTTGTTATATCGCAGAATTCAGATTTCCTTTCATGGAGATAGCACAGTGGCTAAGGTTTCTTGTAGCAGTTTTATTAAGGTAGAAATATGAAGATTTTATTGCGGTGATGCATTAATGCATGCCTTTTATATGCTGCAGTGAAAATTCTGCTGTGGCTTTATGATTGCAATCTCTCCCTCTTTGGCTCTGTATTTTATATCTTATGCTGTAAATCCAACTCTGATGTTTCCCTCTCCTTCATTCCAACATTCAGTGTGCTGGTATCTCCCAAACCTTGTGTACATCATCATACTCACCTCCTTTACATCACATCAACTCCCAGAGTTGTGTGAATGGGTTTGTATATGTGTACTTGTGGCAGCTAAGTGCATCATTTCCCAAATGACTCCATAAATGATCAAATAAGCTCAGACAGAGAAAAGAGAAAATGTAAGTTTTGTATAGAAGTGCATTTGTCTTGATACACATGAGACTCCTGTCATTTTATTTTCTCTCGTCCTTTCCCCCGTTACCCTTCCCATGACCCAGAAAACAAGAAACATGATTTTGAAATGTATTTTTTTTCTGCCTGCCATGTAGATGTTTTTTTTTTCTTTCTCAAAAATCTAATACACGTGCTCCATGTGCGCCACCACATGTACAGTATGGATTTAAAAACACAGAGTCATAAATACAAGGAACAGCCACTCCCGTCACAACACCGAAGAGAAATCACTTGCCATCACAATGGGTAGCCTTAGAGCTCCTGCCCTTTACCTTCAGTCCTCCTGATCACAGGAGAGGTCCTCTGAGAATGGGAGAACAGCTGCGTGAAAGCCCCATGATCCATCCCAAGAGACTCAGCCTGGCCTAGTCTATCCCGGCCCGATATACATAAATGATGT
This sequence comes from Toxotes jaculatrix, assembly GCF_017976425.1. NCBI lineage: Eukaryota > Metazoa > Chordata > Actinopteri > Toxotidae > Toxotes > Toxotes jaculatrix. The sequence continues at coordinate 12,847,747 of NC_054411.1, read as the reverse complement.
AAATTATCCCAAAGGCAGAGGCCACATCATGCAGGTTACATAAACCTGTGTGTGCTCTGCATTGCTTAAGGGGAGCCCCATGCATTTCTAATATGACATGTAGACTTAATCATGTTCCGGCTCAATGGTTTTCAGTTATTTCAAGTTGTGGCTATGTCCACATGAAAATATTAGAATGTGGGCACTCATGGCTCATTGTGATTTTATTTGTGCATGCTGGAAAAACATATTAACATATGACACAGTAAAGGCAAATATATGAGAAAGAACACGCATGAATAGCATAGATACATGTGGGCACACAAGCCCATTTTTATAGGCATCACTGCATGCTTGTAAGCATGCGTACATGTGGCCACACACGAGCCTTTACATTTACAATAATCCACTCAAATATGGCCCACATACATGGTTAATTGGATGCTGCCTGATGCAATGCAACAGCGCCATCTTCTGTCCTGATGAAAAACTGCAGACTGCAGCAAATGGATCCAGTGTGAACAAGTGGTCCTCTGTTTCTTTTCTTCTCTCATCATAGGGCATAACCTGCTGATTCATCTGAATCAATAAACTCTTTCACCTTCCAATGAGCATGTCAGTAACACTTGTTCATCTTCGTGTGTGTGTGTGAGAACAAGCTTTTAAGCTGACAAAAAAAAACCCTTTAACAGATACAACAAGGCTTAGAGCCTTAGATTTCTGTTGCTTCGGATGAACAACACATCAGAAATATGCCTCGTTCAGTCCATGCCGTCTCTCCTACCTCCACTTTCTCTGTTTTCCACTGCTTTGTTTTTATTCCTAACCATCAGTCAGAAGGATATGCAACACAGACACATGCACACACACCTTCTTGAATCTCTTGCTCATATTTTTTTCTCACACTTATCACAGCTTTGTTTCTCTCCCCTCCCTCTCCCTTGTATCCCTCCCACCCTCTCCCATGTATCCCTCCCACCCTCTGTGTTTCTTGATCTCTGTCTGTCTCCTTATTTCTCCCCTGACATCTCCCCCCGCCTCTCTCTGCCTCAGCCTGACGTCATAGCAACCGCAGTGTACAATCCAGGGCTTGCTTGACAGTGCACATCACTCTCTCAAAAATCATGATGACAACCAGACTGATGGAGGTGGCAGAGAGGGACAAAGCCACACCCACATCACTGTGACATGTAGGGTGGATGCAGTATTTAGGCTTTTTGGCTGGCAAGCTGTGGGCAAGGTCGGCTTTAGGCTGCAGCATTTTTAATGATGTGACTCACTCTGGCATGGTGCTGCAAACTGAGCATGCAAGACGGTTAGAAACAGAGTAGCGTCATACTGATGTATCAGAGGGCAGAGGCAGAAGGGAGGGGGGTTAGAGGAAGAGAGAGACCAAGGGAAAGGTACATAAAGTGAAAGAGATTTTTTTTTTTAGAGAAAAGGACATACTAACTTTTCACTGTAAGTACTGTAAACATGTCAGTGGCAAGAGACAGAACACAGGAAAAATGCAGGAGAAACTGAGGGATGGATTCAAGTGTGAGTGTAAGGTTAGGTAAAGACAGGATGAGAGAAAGTGATTTGCATTTTAAAGGATTATTGGTTCTTCAGTCAGAAGGATATGCAACATGTGCTCTAATATAAATGCACAGACACACACACACACACACACACACAATCCCATTTTTTAGAACAAGAAATTAAAATGCAGGTTTACACTGTGAAAAATTTTCAGCACCAGCATCAAAGCAGCAGCTCCTGTCACGCATGAATCTTCTCAGAGATAGGAGAATAGCAGATCATTTTGTTCTAATGCCCGTTTAACCTGACTTCCACTATCATAAGATAACACAGGGAACTGCCCCCTTAGGCTAGTTTGTGGTACATGAGCACACATAAAACCTTATCTTAGCTGTGTGTGTGTGTGTGTGTGTGCGTGCGCATGTGTGCGTACGTGCGTGTGTATGTGTGTGATGGGGGATGGAGGTTGGTGGGGGTTGTAATAAAGGAAACCAGTACCATATACTGTAAAGTGTTTCTTTCCCTGGCTAAGCTGTAATGAGTGTGCCAAGAGGCTTCACTGCACTAGAGACATCTTGTGGAGCAAGACTGTAAAAGCATTATGTTGTAACATCAGTTATGAGTGAAACAATTTTATATTAAGTTTAATATTTACCGCATAATAATGTAATGATATTGAAATACTGAGTGCTGACATATGATTCTTCTGTTTTTGTCCTTAAGGATTATTTTTAAATTAATAATGTTAATTTTTAACAGTTTTTTAATTTGATTTTGTAATTTAACTTTTTTTTTTTTTTTTTTTTTTTACTAATTTTACTTGCTAATACTTATTAACAGCCTACATATGGATAGGAAGAAGAATGTGCTTTTTAAAAAAACCTCATTAGAGTATGCACCTTTCAAATAAAAAACCTTTCAGTGGAATGTTGAAGATCATAAAACAAAACTGATACACACCAGTTTTGTCCCATACATCTTTTTTCTCTCATTGCTTTTTATTTTTTTTATTTTTTTTATTAAGGACAAAGCTTCTTTAAAAAAGCGTGACTCAATAGGTTAAACATGTCAGTCAAATTAACATCATAAATTCACTACAAACGCATCATCCGCATGGGCTCAGATCAGGTGTTTGTGATTTCATCTCACATTATGGTAAGTACGGCTGTGAATCGTGACCGCGACTGAATGGGAGAAAATGAATGAGTGGAACAAACATACGTCGTGCTCCTACGTCATCTATTCCCTCTGCGGAAGGATATTTTCACGGAGTAGTTCCGGGATGTGGAACTACTTCTCAGGATGGGAAGGGAAAACAGTAAAGGGCGTAAGGATACGACAGAGCGACACGTCGCTAGCAGGTGCACAACGCAGGGAAATCACGAATACAGGAGGAAGGATGGCATAGCATAGCATATGGCCTTTTCCCCTTTCAAACGACAAGAGACACGTCCTCCACAAACCATAACCTTTTGCTTTCACTAGAAGAATGTCACGGTAAGTCATGCGAGCAGGCGCACCGTTGTAAGCGTTAGCTCAAAGCTAAAGGTAGCATAAACGGCTAACAGCTGACAACTCAGAGTGAATACATTACATTCATCCCCGAGACAGATGCTTGGAGTTTTATGAATTCGTAGACATAGCTTATTACCACACTGCAGGTTTTATGTAGTAACATTTGTAAATAAGTGTAGATAGGGTCGAGCGAATTTCAAAATTAGGTAGTGGTCATTGTACAGTCTTTGGACCGCACCTGACGTCAAGTGGGGTTGGACGAAACGTTAATTCAGCCAATGTTAAACACTACACTTTGAATAGGATCGTGACATGCATACAAGTAAGCACAATACTTTAAAAAAACACCCAGAATGATATTTTTGCTTCATCACGTGCGAGTCTAATGCACAACCGTGCATAACGTCAGCTTTTCAGCGCACCATCTGGGTCCAGTGTCTGGTTTAACAGTGACACCTCCACAGCAGATGAATGCTGCAGTTCATACAAAAACTAGCATTATGTGACACCCTAACCTGTACTGCTACGCTGTGTGTTTTCTAACCACTAACTCCAAATCCAGTTGAGTCACTTGTTGCTTTATATAATCTAATGTCTTATGTGGTGGGTAAAGCTTTACCGCTGCTGAGCTTCAAACCAGAATTATCAAGAGTTTTAAGTTGTTTTAAAGCTCCTTTTTCCCTTTACACTGGTGTTTCTACCTCTAAACTGCCTGAAAATGGAGGATTTGGAGGGGTTTTCCAAGATCTTCTTACTTCCCTGCTCTTGAGGAAGTGGCTTTCCTGTTCACTACAGTGGCACATGTCTCTGTGTATAACTGAGACTGTGAATGGATAGATATGACACGTAGCTGTGTGTGTGTGTGTGTGTGTGTGTGTGTGTGTGTGTGTGTGTGTGTGTGTGTGTGTGTGTGTGTGTGTGTGTGTGTGTGGAGAGAGTGAGAGAGTGAAAGAGAGACAGACGGGAACACACAGTCTGCCAAAGAGGACTGGGTACTGTCTGTCATTATTCAGCCAAAGCTAACCTGGCGGGGCACGATGCCGTAATTCTCTGAGATACATGGCTGTGTAGGTGGGTGTGTTTTTAATTAGAGGGAAACATGACTCACAGTTGTTGTGTTTAGAAACAGCTGAATGAGGTGTTCAGGAAGGGGGGTGGGGGGGCAGTTGGCAGACTTGCAGGGCAACACAGTCAGTAGAGGATCTGACAGGATGGCTTAATGCTGTACATCTTGTGAAGCCCCTTGAGGCAAATTTGTGATTTGTGATATTTGGTTATATAAATAAAATTTGACTTGAGAGCAGGATGTTACTCTTTGCTTTTCTTGCAGCAGGGTGTTGACCAGTTTGTGCAAACACAGGTGAGCACAGCCGCACCTCAACAATGAAAAAGATCTTCTTGTGTTCAGAGTGAGATAGAAAGACTCCCTGTTGTAAGCCCAGCCAAGTCGTATGCTGAGTCACCAAAAGTGATTAGGTTTTTCTTTCTGGGAATTTCATCCTTGGAAGTGCATGATTATAACAAGATTATACGTGATTATAGTATCAGAGATTGTCACTAAAATTCTGTACTGAGATGGTCTGTTTACAGTGGTAAATGATGTAAGATAGGATGTATAAGAATAACATAAAAGAAACATGCTACAGTTTATTTTCCTGCCATTTGCCATCATATACCCAGTCTGATATATGCCTATGGTAGCCCGATGTCTGCAGATAATACTGGTTGGCTTTCTAGTCTTTTTAATATAAAGTTATCAATGATTAATTCTGTTTACTCTGGAATTAACTCCAGCTGCACTTCTGTGCAACGGATGATACCCACAGCTAACTGCTTGCCATCAAATTGTTAACCTAGTTGTTTAAAATGGTTAGATTTACTGTAATTGTTTGCAGTGAGGAAGTGTCTTGCTTTAACTCTGAGGGGAACATGCTCAGTTTACTACAGTGTCACATAAGACAAAGATAAGCAGCATATCCTCATATTTGACGAGCTAGAACCAGGAAATGGCATTTGGCATTTGTGTTTTGAAAATAAATGACTCAAACAAACCTAAATGAACTGATTAATCAGCTATCATCAGCTTTTCATTTCAGATCTAACTTTGTGCTTCCTTTGCAGTTAGATTGTCAGTGCATGCAACAGTTTGCAGGAGAGGCTCTGTCATGCTGGTATTTTTGGCAGGTGATTAAACTGTTAGTGTTCTTGTAAAGGGGTAGCTCCAAAATCCCAGTTCTCCCCTGAGCTTCGCACAGAGCTAGCCTGAAAGTACTTGGCCATTCTCCAAACCTCAAATTGATTTCTCATCTCTCTTAAGTCCTAAATCCCTCTTCAGATGCCGCAAGCCTGCTGCTGGAATGAATCATTTTGGCAGAATGTTTGCATGCTGGTGAGCCTCTTTTGCAGGTTATGGCTGTTATTCTGTTGTGTCTCCCAGTGTATGTTTGTGTATGGATTATCAGCTTACATTCCAAATAGTGTCCCCTCTCAGTGCTATATTGTGCATTTTCTTCAAGAAAGTACCCCGTCATCTGTTTCACATGTGACTGTGCTTTTCATAGCGATGCTTTGGTGTTTGAGATTGATGGGGAGGAACTGAGAGACTTTTCTGAAATCTACTGAGATGTTATTGCCATGGACCCATCACTGTAGAGGTGTTTTCTAGTGTGTATGTGACATCAAGATGTCATGATGTTATTAGCATCTAAATTCCCTCCCCCTCCTCTATGGCTTGATTAATGTAAGAGCTTTTGCTCTGATTAAAAAAAAAAAAAAATTGTAGTGACTAATGAATAATCAAAGGATTTATGATTATTCTGTGTGCTCAGAGTTTATTTAGGCAGCGACATGTTTGTTGTGGGTATTTTTGGATCTGCTTCCTTTGGCTGTGGCTTCCAGATTTTATGTGTTTATATCCAACACATGTTGTTCAGAAGTGCATAATTTTGCAATCTTCCAAATGTGTAGAGTATCCTGTAAGCCAAGAGCTGGAGTAGAAATTGTGTAAAATGTGCAAAAAATAAATCCAGGAACACTCAAAGTGTTATCTATTTGCTGTCGGTTGAAAAGCTCTGTAGGTGTCAGACCAACTGCACATTTGCAGACAGACGATTGCTGCTGACAGAAGAGAGTATAAACATGTTGTGTTTAATTTTAGAGTCATTTGTTTCAGATGTTTTCCGAGCAGACAGACAGACATGAGACAACACTGTATATGTGGCATAACCATAACCAAAATTTTGAAGGCTCTGGGTACACAGTCTTCATAGATTCCGTGTCCAAAAACAGCTGTTGTCAGGGTCGCTGTGTTTTAGAGTCATATTCAAGAGTTTACTGAGTCTTGAAATTCAAAAAATTACTACAGGTGCGACGAGTTAACGCAAAATAAAAAGATTAAATCCTCAGAACATGCTATTCACTAATTGACAGAAGTATACTCTTTCTGAATTTCTAGCTAAGAGTCCCCTGATCTCACATAATTTTGCCCCAGGACTTTCACTGTGTAAAAATAGGTTGCACAGACACACACACACACACACAGTGAAGTGATCAGCCTGTGGCAAGTACAGCAGTCATATGGCCATGAGAAGAGACTCAAGAATGTCCCTTTCATTCTCTCTCTCATTATCTCTTCCTCTCTCTCCTACTTTAATTGTGTAGAACCTCTGAGGCTCTCCGTCACTTTATTGTTGGACTTAAGACTGGACTCTGTTTCTTCATTGTTAAGGTACTTGCAGCACTGGTGTTTAGGGTGTGGATAGGCAGGTTTAGAGAAGGCACACTGAAATAATGTCATTTACTCAGTCTTACATTTGCTTGTCTCACATTTACATACAAATGTAAGTGTCAGGGTCTCTGTGTTTTAGAGCAAACATCCTCGCCTGGCATACTTGGGGTTTAGGGTTTAGCACCTTCCTTGTGAGAAGTGAGTCAGGAATTAAACCACCAACCTTTTCTCTTTTCTCTGTTTGTCTTTTCTGCAGAACACGTAGTATCTGCTGACCTCCTTTCTACAGAGTGACTGCGGTCTCTGCATATAGAAGCCATTCACTCTACTACCATCAAAATGTCAGGTATGGATTTGTAATATCATTATTATTATTCAACATATGTGCCAAAAGCTCTAGATTTTAAGGGAGGACTCTGTAAATTTGTTTCTGGTTATCAGCAAACATTCATGTCCACAAATGCACACTGACCTTGGATTACAGAAATAACATGAATGGTTAATATTTGATTTGTTATATTAAATTTTATCAGATGTGAATGCCTTACTTTTTGCTTAAGGGTATCTTTTAATATCTCATTTGTGGTTTTAACAGTATGTGTCATATTTTCTGTTTAAGTAACAGTTTTTCCTGACACATAAGTTTGTCTCTTGTTTTAGGAACCTACACACCAGCCCCTGGTGGCCCATTCTCTGCGCTCACCCCAAGCATGTGGCCTCAGGACATTTTGGCCAAGTACCATCAAGTGAGGATGTGACTTTGTACATTGTTGTTTATGTGCAAACCTTCCATAAGTATTTCTTTTGTTTTACTGACAATAAATAGAGAATGAAAAGAATGAGGAAATATTACAAGGAGAAATAATGCTCAAATGAAACACGTCAACTCTAAAGAACCAAACGGCAGAAAATAAGATTTCAAGCAATGACCCATCAGCATACCGTGATAGAATATAAAGAAAAACAAAAGAGCCTCAGTAGCTTTGTCTTCATGTGACACTGACATCTGGACTGTAGTGCTAACTGGCATTTAAGATGCTTAGAGAGGCTGGGGCTGTCTTCAGCAGGGTCTTTCAAAGTCATTGCTTCTCTTTGAGATGTGGACTTAATACACGTCGCTTATTTGTCTCTCCAGAAAGACTCCACAGAACAGCCTGAACTCCAATATGATGAGTTTGGCTTCAGAGTGGACACTGAAGGTAATGTGTATGTGTAATGTGTACATAAATGGAAATCTTTAAATCTGGGTTCAGTTGTTAGATTATGAACACAAATTGAGTGACAGCAGCAGTATATTTTCTGCACTCAGCTGATTGTTGAGATAGTTAATAGTGGTTGTTTTTTTTCCCTGAATACTTAATACGTACACATAATAATTGAGTACAGTGTGTGTTTCCTGTCAGAGTTCTATTTGGGTAATTATCTCAGTCAGAGTCACTGACTTCCTTTCCCAGTGTGTTTTGTTTTCCCTCTGTCCTCTCGTGTCTGTCATGCTTGGTTACGTTACAGTTCTACCTGCTACCAATTTCAGCATTTCCGGCCTCCTCAGTTCACACATGGTGCTTAGCTGTGTTAACATTATGGTTACAAAAAAAGACCAGTGCCAGTCCTCTACCAGATCCTGATATATTTCCTCTTCTCCCTCAGACGGTGAGGAGCCCAGGTCGTGGCTGGGCACTGAAGGCTCACCCCAGCATGAAGACCCTCAGCAGCGATTGCGCTGGCAAGCCCACCTGGAGTTCACCCACAACCACACAGTGGGTGACCTGACCTGGGAGCTTATTGATCCTGTCCTTCCACGGTCTGAGCGTCTGCGTTCCTTGGTGCTAGGGGGCATACCTCACAGCATGAGGCCACAGGTAAGCAGACTTGCACAGCAACGGTGAACTATTTGTGGCACTGGCTAGACTTGAAGTGGTTCACATTGGGCTAAAATACTGCCTGAAATTGACATTTTTTAATGTGAAAAATAAAAATTTAACTTGTCACGAGAGCTATAGTTGCCTTTGAGTGTTTACATTTTTTAGTTATTTCCAAGGAGACAATAAAAGCTTTAACAATTGCTGGTTTGCTAGCTTTGGATGCGGCTGTCTGGAGCACTGCAGAAGAAGAGGACCTCTGAGATTTCCTACAGAGAAATCATTAAGAACAGCTCCAATGAGGACTCCACCACAGCGAAACAGGTAAAATCCTGAGCTACATGTACACACGTAAATAAAGCACTGAAGCATAACACTTTTTAATCAGCATTTTCCATTGTACATTCACATGGAAGAAAAACACAAGCTGTAAGATGGAGATGTAGTGTGTGTGTGATGTACCGGGGACAAGGGGGTGGTGCTATGTCACCCACCAAACCCAACACCACCACCTTTCTTAATGTTCTATGTGATCATGATGCAATTGTTCTTTATTGTCTTTTGTCCCTCAGATAGAGAAGGACCTGTTACGGACTATGCCCACCAATGCCTGTTTCAGTAGTCTGACCAGTGTTGGAGTGCCAAGGCTAAGACGGGTGTTGAGAGGCCTAGCCTGGCTCTACCCAGACATTGGGTACTGTCAGGGTACCGGCATGGTGAGAACCTCTACATACAAAACCCAGTGTCACCATAAGAAATGACAGTACTCTAGCCAACCCAGTGAGCAGAGATAAATAGACACACACTTTTCTAAGTATATATTTTATTTACTTATTGTCTGTCCTGTTACCTTTTCCATCTTCACTACTCCCCTTTTCCCTGTCTCTTTCCCACATCTATGCCTTGTTTGCCCCAGGTGGTTTCCTGTCTGCTGCTCTTTCTTGAGGAGGAGGATGTGCTATGGATGATGTGTGCCCTGATCGAAGACCTCCTTCCTCCATCCTACTTCTCCTCCACTCTGCTGGGCGTCCAAACGGACCAGAGGGTTCTCCGTCAGCTCATTGTTCAGTACCTGCCAGCCCTCGACCGCCTTCTGCAGGAGCATGACATAGGTAAGGATGGATGTTAGGAAAGATAGAGAAAGTGTGGTGCATGGGCTCAGAGAGGCAACATTTGATTAATGTTTACCCACCACCTTTCAGCCATTAATTAAAAAACATAGTAATTGTGAAATGACATTGACTAATTGTGCTAGACTAATACTAAACAAAGACTAATTAACAGTCTGTAGCATACAGTAAATAACCCTCTCCTCTTTACACATCCAGAGCTGTCTCTGATCACGCTCCATTGGTTCCTGACATCATTTGCCAGTGTGGTGGACATCCGTCTGCTCCTTAGGATCTGGGATCTACTCTTCTACCAGGGCTCATTGGTGCTCTTCCAGGTCACACTGGGCATGCTCAAGATCAAGGTATTTACACTACACTACCTGTTTTCTGAGTCATAACTCCCTGATACAGATGCTGTATAGTGCAAACTGTATATGTTGACTATTAACCCTTGTGAAATTTATTCCACGGCCCCAGGAGGAGGAGCTTGTCTCATCAGAGAACTCTGCCTCCATTTTTAATACTCTGTCGGACTTGCCAAGCCAGCTGAGAGATGGGCCCGCAGTTCTCGGAGAAGCTATGAGACTAGCAGGGACGCTGTCCCAGGAAACTCTAGAAGCCCACCGACACAAGCACCTAGCTTATATCCTAAATGAACAGGCGCAGCTCAGCAACGGAAACAACACAACGCTAAACTCAAATCTCAACAAGGTCAGTTGCAAATTGCTCTGAAATATAAATTCTCAAAAAATAGTCACATGGTTTGCACAGATTAAGAGGTGTATGTATCCATTCTTTTTATCGAAAGTAGTAAAAAAAAAAAAAAAAATTATTTTGTGTTTGTGTATGAGCAGGTGGTCAGGAGACAGTCCCTGCGCAGGAAGTCCACCCTGAGCTCCCTGCTGTTTGGGGAGGATGAGGCAGAGGCCCTAAAGTCCAAGAACATTAAGCAGACAGAGCTGGTGGCCGCCCTGCGAGAGGCGATAGCTCGCACAGCAGAGCACTTCCACTGTTTAGACCCATGTCACTCCAGTACGGTGAGTTCAGACACTGCATTGCAAGGACAGTGTGCTTTATGTCCTGTTGTGGACTGTGAATCAACCAAAATAAGAACATGTAAATTAAATTTAATATTGTAATACCATCAAATCTATTATTAAATCATCAGTTTAATCAATTTTGACCTGAGGTCTCCCACCTTGTCTCCCCAGGACCTAACTCCTGACTACTCCATGGAGAGCCACCAGCGAGATCATGAAAACTTCCTTGTTGTGTCCCGCAACCGGCGGAGACGGGCAAAGGCTTTGCTGGACTTTGAGCGACACGATGACGATGAACTGGGCTTCAGAAAGAATGACATCATCACTGTGAGTGATTTATTGACTGACTTATACAGAGACATAAACAAACAAAACCCTACTTGTTGTTTTCAGTCATGTACACAATACACAACAATCTCTCTCCAATTCTTATCCCATTGGTTTTTTTTTTCTCTCTCTTCCTCAGATCATCTCACAGAAAGATGAACATTGTTGGGTAGGAGAACTCAATGGCCTTAGAGGTGTGTGTGCTTCTCTTATGTATCAACACCCAGTATTACTATCTGGATATTGATTTTTCTATACTCTGCCTCACAGCTCACTAAATTTTGTGTGATTCTTTGTGACAGGCTGGTTTCCAGCAAAGTTTGTGGAGATCCTCGATGAAAGAAGCAAAGAGGTAACGAAGCAGTTCAGTGCTTCTATACTTGATTTGCCCAGCAGATGTTTATTAGACTGTTCACTCCATGTGCTATTTGCCAGTTTTTATCTTTGTTTCTTCCTGTTCCCCTTCCAGTACCCTGAGTATTAATTCATAGAGTGTCCTGTCCCTCAGTACTCATTAGCAGGTGACGACTCTGTCACAGAGGCGGTGACAGACCTGGCCAGAGGCACACTGTGTCCGGCCCTGAAGGCCATCTTTCAGCACGGTCTCAAGAAACCATCTATACTGGGAGGACCCTGTCACCCTTGGTTATTCATAGAAGAGGTAGGAGAAGTTCTGTTTTGTTTAATTCCACATGGAACTATATAGCAAACTGTCATTTAAATTTCAGCTCTGTCATTCTTTGTCTTATGGTTTTCTCTCAGGCGGCGAGTAGAGAAGTAGAGAGGGACTTCAACTCTGTCTACTCGAGGCTGGTGCTATGTAAAACCTACAGGTAGAACACAGACACTCATTGTGTTTTCATTAGTTCTCTCCAAATCTCTTTTCACCTGAGCATTTAATGTAGGTGTGTGTGTGTGTGTGTATTGAAGACTGTGCCATCCATACCCCTTCAGGTGTGATCAGAGATGCACTTAACTTTCATTTGCAACAGGAAGGGAAACAATGAGATGAAATTCTGTCTGTTAGGAACATTAATAGAGAACTGACCCCCCGTCTACATGCACAGTTAATGAGAAATTTGCTTTCATAAATGAACCACTCTTTGTCTTTGGCATTTACCAGGTTAGATGAAGATGGGAAAGTACTAACACCAGAGGAGCTGTTATACAGGGTGAGTAATCACTATGCGTAAAAAAAACTGCAAGTTATTTTTATTTAGCTCACTGTAGTTTGGCCCAGCTTCCAACAATAAGTATGTTTCTGTAAAGTAATGTCAGACATATCTAGTGAGGCCTAGCCATGTCTGTAAACTCAGCCTGTAAAAATGGAGGTTAGTAGGAAGCACGTGAGCGCCTTCTGTCGGCTCTTCCAGGCGGTGCAGTCAGTCAACATGAGCCACGACTCAGCACATGCTCAGATGGACGTCAAGTTTAGGTCTCTCGTCTGCGTCGGCCTCAAGTGAGTTTTCCAGACCGACACTCACACAGAACTGAAACCATCACTGTCACTCTGTACACAGTATCAGATAGTACAACCTTAAAATGTACAAATCCTCAAACAGTGAGTAACATGCGCACACACACTTGGACAGTTTGGTTCCTAACGTGTCTGTTCCTCCAGTGAGCAGGTGCTACACTTGTGGCTAGAGGTGTTGTGTTCCAGCGTAGCTGCTGTAGAGAAATGGTACCATCCCTGGTCCTTCCTTCGCAGTCCAGGATGGGTACAGATCAAGTGTGAGCTCAGGTAAGAAGCACATGACTATAACAACTGCACTCTCTCTTGATTCTAGCTGTCTCAGGTTCGGAGAACAAAATTTCAACTAGAGCAGTCAAAGTGGTTGAACGTGGAAACTTTGAGCATGAATAAATTAGAGATGGTTTAATAGGATAATGTGCTTACAAACTCAGTACTGGATTGCAAGCGCAAGACACGATCTCACCAATAAAACAAATAATGACCAATCTAATGCTGTTGTTTCCCCAGGGTCCTATCAAAGTTTGCCTTCAGTCTCTCCCAAGATTGTGAGTTACCAGACAAGAAAGAGGTGAGCAAAGCAGATACCCACAGTGTCCTCATATAGAGCAGTAGGAAGCACGTCTTACTATTTAAGGACAATTTGTTATTATTCAGGGGAGAAAATCTTTCCGACTTTCTGCTGTTTCAGAAATCCGCTATTCTGAAAGCAGAAGTTATGGATGTTCTGGTTCAGCATCACCTCTTTAGTTGGGATCTCTAGGTAACACGTCACGTGTGAGACTGTAGCTGCTCTAGCATAGTCATGAGTTACACTAGTTTATTAACCTGCTGATTTAAGATACCCTGTCAAACAAATCACCGCTCACCGTTGATCAGATTCTTGTTTCAGTGGCAGTGCTTGTCCTTTTGTGTCTTTGTGGAGTCATAACCCTAACCCCTATTCAGCAAAGTGATACATGGACTGGTGTCAGTAGTCATCATGGGGCAAAAAAAAAACATTAGAGCACTACTCTCTGTATGATGAATATTTAAATCACCTCTGGCCAGACTCAGTGGAGGTTCAGGTTTTTGTGCATTAGCTGTGAAAGACTAAATGCTTTCATTATAATTGCTGATTGGTGTTTGGTAAGAGGTGTGATATAATGGAGTTGCCCTCTGTGGTATCATGTTTGACTTCAGGTAAAAGCTTTCCACATTTCTATTTTCCAGGAAAAGGAGCAGAGACCATTGAAAGAGGGAGTGCAGGACATGTTGGTGAAGCATCACCTCTTCAGCTGGGACATTGATGGCTAGTCACACAGCAAAAAAAAAAAAAAAAGAAAGCTGAATCCTACTCTGTCCTGTGCGTCTGTGATTATTTCATGTCTTTTCATATCATAAATTAGACACTGTTGTCGTCTATATTAAGTGACTACTTCACAGACCCTGTCTGTCACATCACCTTTCAGCGTTGAACAGTGGTGACAGCCCATTAATGGTGACTCTGAGACGCCCACGTCACCATGAAGGTCGACTGGTTTGTGCGAGCTGATGCATGTGTGCATTAAGGTGCACACTTTATTTTTATTCAGACCCAGTATAGGAGGTTTCACTTCATGTGTAAAACTATATGAAGTTATAAAATCAAAACACTCCTATCGTACAGAGTAGCCTGTACTCACTGGACTGGGAAACTTAAGTATTTCTTAAGTACTGACTACACTGGCTGTTCAGCTTTCTGTAGCTGACTGTGTTAATAGTCCATTCTCTTTCATTGGTTGTGTGTGTTATTTGCAGCACCAGGTGATCAAACTCTGGGCCTTTTAACATGGTCCTAAGTTCCACAATATCCTGTAAATCCCCCAAAATTAAGGCCAAAACAGAACATTCCTAAACATATGGAGCTGTAAGGTTACAAATTATTTTTAAGAGGAATGCTGCTGACCCCAATATCATGAGTTCCCCCCAAATACTTCACTAAGTACTAATGTTGCACACGCCAAGTGAAGCCTTTTCAAATTGTGATACGAGACTATGGGTATGTGTGCTACCGTATCAGTGGTAGTGTGCAGTCTACACTTGTATGACATATTGTAAATGAAGCAGATAAATACTTTTTGTGTTACAATCTACCGTAAATAAATGTTACATAAATATATATATATACATATACAGTAAATGATCTATAATTTGTAATGTTTTTGTGTATAAACACATCTGTCGTTTGTGACTAAATGTATTGTTGCAAGCTAAAGCAATTCAACAAAGGACGTAATCATTCTTACTTTTCAGTTTCTGACCTGACCTGACCTCAAACTCTGACTTAAAACTGTACATACATTAGAGAACAGGAATCGCCGGCTACTTATTCAAACTGTGGACCATACTGGATAATGGTGGACTGTAAGTGGGGACTTGAGACGGTTGATGTGTTAACAAAACTGAATTACTTTTAATTTGTGATGCACAGGAAACTAAAGTTTATGTTCACTGGTTACATGTTTAGCTAGTCAGTTTTTGGATACTTCATACAGTAGCAACATACTGTATTTGTTGTATTGGTTATTCTTGGCAAGCTAATTAGATCTGCAGGTGTAAAGCTTGAAATTGTTGTGTAACTTCAGTGAAGTTTTATTTTATTTTTTTTTGACTTTATCATTGTTTTCTGTAACGCTCTCACGTGCAGAAAACACAATCAACCTAGTTTCTGGTTTTACATGATTGTAGCTTGTGTAAATCACAATATACTGATTTTTCAAAAATCTGCAATCAAAATATAATCTGCTGTCTGGCATCTACTCAAAGAAAATCCAGCTAAAGGTTCCTCCTGTAACATGTAGAGCTGATAATTCGGACTACACTCATTGCTAGCCTTACTGTACATAAATAGTTACAGTATATTTGAGAAAAAGAACCAATATTTAAAATCCTTCCATTTTTTTTCACATTAACAGATTACACAAATAAGATTTCTTTTTTTAATACATAATGAAATTTGAGGGAAAAATGCACACAGAAAAAGAAGCACTGTTGAAAAGTTAAGTAAAGCCTGTTTATTAATGGTCAGTTTTTTATAGCGGCAAAAGTGTGTTTAAAATGTCACAACATGTTAACAGCAACAGGCCTTTACGCATGGGGTACTAGAGTTACAAGTAGCACTGCAAGTACTGCATGTCATTTAAAATCATGAGCAACTGTTGGCGTGACAAGATTATGTGCTGTATTTGTTTGTACTAACGCTATCGGTATAAGGTGTGTACATGGATGACTGACAGTGGAAGCATGGTAGATACTACTGAGTCTAAGAGCATGGATGTGAGAGTAGGTGGAAAGATCTAAAACCATCCAAAAGTCGACGTTCTGCATGTATGCCAAATAAATAACTGACAATTATAAAATGCAACAGCTTATATTTTCCATATATCTAGAATTTGAAATCACTATGTGCCCTCTGCTACATTCATTTGTGATTTGCATACATTTTGTACAATGGCATTTCTTCCCCAATCAGAGCACAACTAACAGCTAATTTACATATGCGGTATAAATAGTATATGAACTGTTTTTCATTGCAAATACACAGGGAATGCATGGGGGAGTTTCACTTATAGCTGCTCATATTGGTACTGGACCCCTAGTTTTGGAATTAGCCTCCCTTCCCACCACTGACATTGAGCCAGAGGGTTGAATTGTAGATTTCATAGACACACATTAAATATGGATTAAAATTAAATAAATCATCATCCTGAGTGAGGCTAACCTCAGAAACCACACTGCTTTCCATTACCCAAACAATTCAAAGTAGTAAAGGCAGCTGACATTAAAATGCATAAAGGGTGTATGCCTTTTGGTCTGGGACATACCCCTTTTTGTTTTCCCTTTAAAAATAAAAACAGTAGGACCTGGTGTAAAAAGGCAAGTAGTAATAAGAATGAGGAGAATGTCTTTCTCCAAACATCAGTATCCTTCATGGTTTGTGGAATGAAGACACTTGGTGGAGTGATCGCAGAGAGGGAGGTTTGCAAGGGACAATGGAGCAGTTCAGCAGCCTCCTATCCCTGATGATGAGGGAGCTGCCGTGGAGTTGGTGCTGCTGTTCTGGCCTTTTCCTTTGTGCCTCTGGCCCCCCCTTCTCCTCCCACCTCCTCCAGACTTTGGCTGATATGGAGAGATAAGAGCAACATTTGATAAGGTCAAACTCACATGTACATTTGAAGTTTTTAACTAATTTAACTAATAACTAAGTATTAACACCACGCAACGTGAAAAAAAAAAAAACATTATCAAAACTTCCAGGCTATGAAGTCCACGATGTTGAGATTCTCCACTGTTCTGGTTCATTTTGAATGAACCCATTTTACCTTGTTCTCTTTGTTGCCCACCTTTATCTGAGGGTCTTCATCTCCCTCTCCCTTTGGAAGTCAGCCACGCAAGCAGAGGAGAGGGAGAGAGTGTAAAGAGCGATGTGGCATGACAAAATTAAGAGTTTGGGATGAAATTAGACAAAATCAAGCAGGATGTTATGGGTGGTGGATAAGATGTTGCACAAAAGAAGACACAGAGGAGTTAACAAGTTACACAAGAACAGTAAGAGGGAGGAAATCCACAGAGAAACAGCAGAACTGTATTTTTACAGTGTAGTATTTGCAGCACTTTTTTGGACTTGTGACTCACTGGCTGTGTCGTGTTCGGCCCTGATGACTGTGCTATCGTTGCTACATCGTCACCGGCTGCCGTGGTGCCGTCCTCTTTTCGGAGTGGTGCCTTTTTTGTCGACTGCATTTTGATTTGCGGTGGTTTGGAATTTGACGGCAAATTATTGGTGGACTGCAGCAGCTGACAAGAATTTGAGTCAATATGTGAGATATCAGATATCAGCTAAAAGGCTTCTTACATTCTTCAGTTTCTATATCTCAGTCTGAAGTCCTATCTGGATGGAACATGTTTCAAAGGGGAGTAGGTAAAGTAATTATTAACAAGTTGTATCCTGCATTTTAATCCAGATTTCCTTTAACAGAAATTGCAGATACTATCTTGAATATTTTTCCATCCAAATAAAACTTTAGAACCTAGACAACGGTTGTTATATGGAAAAAAAAAAAATTCACATTTGAATATACCTTAGTGATGGTCCCCACAGCCTTGGTGCGGCCCTCTCTGAACACCAGCCTCTGGTCACAGTGCAGGTACTCAGGAGTCTTGATGAAGCGAAAGTGGACTGAAGCCTTGTCCCCTGTCCGTAAGCAGTCTCTGTTCATGGACAAGATGGTGGCTGTCTGCCTTATGCTGCCACAGTGGACTGTGTGGTGATCAGAGAGAGAAAAGAAAAAGAGACAACAGGAGAAATGAGTTCATGCATATTGAGAAGGCAACAATGAGTCACTAAAATATGCACGTTCTAATTAAGTGCGTCTGTGAGAGAACCATTTTGGAATGATGAGATACTTTGCTGCTCTGTATTTTCATAATTGTCTAGAACTCTTGAGGAAATTATTTTGTGCGAATTTGCAAATTGTCCTGTTATTTGAGGAACATCTCATCATTTAAACCACGCGAGACTTCAGAAATATTAAACGTTATTGGGAAAAACTGGATATAAATCTTCCTCCAAATCATTCACTACACAGGTCACTGTTACCCACCCATGGCCTGGTATCTGGGGGATATCGTAGTGGGATGATGCAGAACCAGGATCTCAGCCTCAAACTCCCAAGTAGCTTGTGGGCTCAGCCTTGGGGACACCATCACCATGCCTTTCCTTATGGTCGAACGCTTGATCTGTAAGAAGAGTCATGTGATAGGAGGCATAGAGGAACGCCAAACTCTTACTATTCCAAACTGTTGTACAACCATTTCTCTAGATTATTTTAAGGCTGCTAAGCAAAACAACACAATTGCTGCTGCTGTGGGAGATGTTTCCCCTCCTACCTTTTTGAGAGCAAAGGAGGCAGTCTGGCCTCCTCTAACCTCCTTCACGGGCATTCTCTTGCGGTGGATTGATTTGACGGCAATAGGGATGAAACTGCCCAGGGGGTCCGGCCCCAGTAGCATGGTATCGTTCAAACGTATGAGTCCACGTAAAGTAGTTCCTGACACTACTGTTCCCACTCCCTGAGATATAAACACAACACAACCGGTGGTTTAGAGAGCATTTTGGTAGACCTACACCTGGCATGATAATTCCACACGGTAAAATGCATTCAGAGTTTGTCAGAGGTCAGAGTACCGGGACAGAGTAGGTGTCGTCGATCTGAAACTCTGCAGGCTGGTCGTCTCGGTAGGAGGTCCTGGAGGAGAGCAGGTTGAGAAACATCTTGAGCAGGTCCATGTTCTCTCCGGTTACATTTGATATCTGAAAGATGGGACACATCCTGGGGACACACAAGACACACAGAGGTTAAAAAGGCGCATTTTCACTCTTATTCTGATCAGACCTGAATCTAGCTATTAGACCTAATACCTCTCTGAACTGAAGTTTGAAGCTGTGACTATGACATCGTCCTTGTTCTGTACCAGGACGGGGATCTTCCTACAGCCCGGGGACTTCAGTAACCTCTGGAGCAGCTTCAGTGTCTCTGTTAGGAGGAAAGCAAAATCACAAGAATTAGAGAGCAACACCTGATAAGGAGCGCAACACATTTGTATTTCAATGTGAGCTTTTGTTAGAAAAGGCAGCCAAACTGCATTAAAAAAATTACAAATAAGACAGGGGACTGACCTTGTAGGATGTTGGCTGGACACATGTCTATCTTGGTTACCACTACAAACACAGGCACATTCAGAGCTAAGGCCAGGCCCAGGTGCTCTTTGGTCATCCCTACGATACCTGCATTACTGCCCACCTGGAAAGTGAGGGAGTGAGGGAATTTTATTGCTATACTTTAACCAAAGAAACAAAAAAATAGTGGTAATGTTTTACCCAAAGTTTAAACATTTCAGTGCATATATGTAGATTTACGTATAGAAAAAAGTAGATATAAAAACAAGAACACAGACAAACTTTCTTTAAAATATATGGCACCAATAATGTCCCAACCCCTCCCCCCAATTCTGACCATGAGCATGCAGAAGTCAGGCAGGTGTCCAGTCATCCCAAACACGGTGGTCTTGAGGTATTTCTCATGGCCGGCCAGGTCTATGAAGGTAATGACCTTGGAGGACTTCTCACAGATTTTAGTCCAGTCCAGACTTCCTCCATGGCTATCGGGTTTGTTCACCACCTAGAGACAAACAGAGAGGGGTGACATTATATTCACAGCATTCACAGTGTCTCCACTTCCATGTGCTGCTTCAGAATAAGGTCAATTCTATGCCAAGTGCTATGCATTGAATGGTCCTGGTGCACTCATACTGTAAGCATGTTGTCATTCCCCAAATCTTTCCTGCATTTTCCCAGTTTATGGGGGACGCTGCCAAGTACTATAACAAGCTGCATCTGTGTCTGCCAGCCTGCTCCAAAGATGGACAGTGGAAAATAATACTTTGAATGTTGTGACACCAAGAACGTATACGAATTTTTCATTAAGTACACATATGAAAGTGCACTCAGAACCATCTTTGTTTCACTTATGAAAGATTTTTTTGTCTGTTAAACACAAAATACTGGAGAGTGACAGAAAAATGAAGGAGAGTGCTGCAATCACTTGGGCTCAAGATACAAATACATGACTTTTCCTGGATGCCAAATCTATATTGCCATTTCCTCTGCTCCTTCACCTCTTGCAGGCTTTTCAAGTTAATGTCAATATTTCATTCAGAACTGTTTTAATTCTTTCACAGTTACTTGTTGTCTTTTATAATCAAGCCAACGAGTGGACCTCTCTGATCTGTCCCCTCTCTACCCCCTCACCTGTCCCTCCTGGTCAAACCCCAGGATATCGTTGCCCACACTGCTGGTCCTGCCACTCTCCATCTCATGCTTGTGCCTGAAGAGCTTCTGGCGGGCAAAGCCCCTGCCATTGTCCAGTTCTCCATGCGTTAACACTCCCAGTAGAGTACTCTTACCAGCATCCACATTACCCACCACTGCAACCCTGAGGGATACAGGAGTACCAAAATATCATTTAAACTGTACTAGGAAAGCATAACTTCCTCACATGTCTCAATAAAGAAAATGGTATCAGTGTAGTTAAAAAAAAAGGTTGACAATCCATCAACATAGTGGAAAATGATGGGAAAAATGGCCAGTCTTTAAAACAACCAAAACTAATCTCTACTGTTTACTTCTCACACAACTTCATCTTTATTTTTTCAAAATTAAAAATAGTAGAGTGTGTCCAAAATTAATTATATACATTTTTTATCTGAAAATCTAGGACCAAGAGGGAAGAAGTGATAGGTGCCCTGCTGAAAAACTGGAAGAAAGACTTCAAGAGAACAATGCTGGAGCTGGTAAGTGAACAGGAACCACGGCTGTGGATATTGTGCATTGAAGTCTACTACTCAAACGTAACTGTAAACCCTTTGTGTTCTCATCTCTGACCACTCACCTGACCTCCAGGAAGTCCAGCTCACCCACACGCCTGCGGATCAGATAGTCACGCACCAAACCGGCAGCCTCGTTGCGCTCTCGTAGTGGGATAAGGTCAGCGTCCAGTTGCTCGCACATAGAGCGCACCGTGGCCACTGAGGCCTCCATATCTTTCTCATCCAGACCCCAGTCACCACCATCTACCACAGAGTGATGGAGGAGAACAGGAGGTAAGTGCATAATTTTACACAAGGGTCCTATGATTTGTATTAACTACACAGACTGAAAAACGGGTAAGAAGGGAAAAGGATTTTCATGTATACAATATAACTTTGTAATTTCAAGGAGATGATGAACAGTCCATGTGTTTCTCACCTGAACCCATTCCAATCACATAGATGGTCTCTCCGCATCCCTCTTCCATCCTGTCCCGCAGCTGGCGAAGTAGAGAGTCATACTGCTCTCCATTTGGGCTAACAAGTGCCAGCTATTGGATTCCAGGGAGGGAGGGAAAGAGGAAAAATTAGACAGAACATTTACCACTAATGCCATTATAACTATGGCTGGTTAACTGTTCTAGGGCTGACATATAATCAAACAAAATCCTTTATCCAAAGACTACAAAAGTTAGTGGTGATTGCATTAGCTGTTGTTGCTTTCAAGAGTGACTGGACTTTAGAGTATGCATCACTCTGAACATTTTTCCTACAGTAAAAAGTAGACCTAAAGAGACTGGGAAGTTCAAAAGCTGTTCTCCATACACAAATACAGCTGTCTCTCCTCCCATGAAACACATCAAGGTTACATGTAAACACAACACTATTATTCCTGCATATATACACCTAAAAAGCTTGGTTATTCAGTAGCATCAGTAGCCTGTTAAAAGTGTTTCAGGGAGCTTACTAAGATTAACCTACTAACACAAGTAAAATAAGACCAAAAGCATTTCTCCCACTACTTCATTCTGTGCAACTGTGAAAGCATATTACGATGTGTGTTTTTATTTTAGAAATTAAACTGACACCACTATAGAAGTATATCATGGTTCAATATCATTGTACCAAAAGGCACATAGAGTGATGTCATATGAAAAATATCTACAGGAGTCAATCAAAGTATAGGTTTATTGATAAAGTGACTACACAGGATATCAGGCTGACACAAACTTAAGTGACCTGAGGCAAAGGTGAACAAGCAAACTGCCTTCCTGATGCAACCCTGTGCAAGGTCTTTATGGGACATGTAATACCACTGTAATGTGTAATTTTACCCTTTCACACACACACAAACATGCTTGCTGTCACTCTTACATCCATACATACAGGTTTACATCATGTCAAAACTCACAGTAGTTGCTCGCAGGCATTCTGTGTTTGTAGTGGTTCTGCAGGAAAACCCCGTCTCGTTCTGTTGTTTCCCTGTATTTCATCAGGCTGTTTGTTTCGGTATCACGGTTGACTCACCATGTCAAGTCAGTGTTTTGGATTGTTCGACCACAGGGTCGTTCGTGTAGCGCTGCCTTGCTTTAGGCTCTGACAGCAACATCAGAAATGGTGAGCTAGAGATACGCTCTGGTGCAATGTGCTGTGACAGATGAGGGCAACTAATGTAAGCGTTATGTTAGGCTAGCGTTAGCCACAACTAGCTATTTAACTTAACGTCAGCAAAAACAGTCCCCCGAGCTCTCAAAACCAGTCGTGTATAGTATTTGGTAATAACGTAGCAACAGTATGGGGCAACATGCGATGTTTGGTAATTACATAGTTATATGCAACAAACACATCATTTATTTCATTCATTCATTCCCAGGAGCAAATAGCTAATATTAGCTTCATAGCGCTGCTAAATTCAGGGCCTATCTTTACCTTGCTAGTAAAGTCAACCCCACGGTCCTCGGGCTCGCCGTTTACCATGTCCCCGTCCTCGAAGCACTCGTCCCCGGCGTCGTCTCCGCATCCTCCCCGGTCCGGAGCAAATATACTCGCGGGGACTAAAGCATCAGTCAGCGGTATGGAGCCCGGGCTTATACCTGGCTCATGCGCCGCTGCTATTGATGCCATTTCTATGCCAGCCTTGCAGTAATAAATTTCAAGCTGTCCCAATTATTGTGATGACGGCTGGCAACCCAACACACATACACACGCATACACATACACTAGCAACTATACCGCAACCTCTACACGCTAACGTTACATAGCCAGCATTAGCTCCGCTTCACACGAGTTAACGCTAAGTCAGCTAAGATCACAACAACGCGCTGTTTAATTATGAGCCGTCAGTTTGCAAAGACATTTAAAAATAAAATTACCAGCACCTCATTCATAACTATGAGGAAGGTGTGGGTAAGCGAGTGTTGCACGCCTTTTTACTTTCTGTTCACCAATAGCGCTTCAGTCACTGAGAATATGAAAGCAGTGAACCAATGCCAGTGAGGGGGTGGTTCATATGATTAGGCCGCGTCCCCCCACAGGCCAGCAGGCCTGCTAATGTTTGGGTGAAGATGTAATCACAGTGTAACGAACACTACAACGATGTAATGCTCTCATGTGGCATTTAATTATTAGAGTAAATGAACGTTTCCCATAGTCAATTTAAATTACTTTTGTCCTGCTCATGTCACAAATCTTAGTGCGTGAAATAATAATTAATTGTGTTGGTAATAATTTTATAAGTTTGTTGTGACAAATAAATACTAGAAATATAGCTCTAGTCTGACCCGAGTTAGTAATCATGTAAAGGGTTGTTAAAATTAAAATCGTTTCAGGCTGTCATGGTCTAAACTATGTGATTTCTATTTTCATTTTTTTGAATTTAAGCGATCAAGTTTATGTAGTGTTGCAGTTCCTCAGTGTGGCCACTGGAGGGCACACTTATGATTTCAAATACACTGTCCACTCCACCCAGTGTCAAAGCAGACACAGTACCATACTAATAATTACAGTCAAAGCGCTATAGGTAAAACAGTCAAAAGAGACAGCTTTCCTTCCTACAGTCTGTCCACTACAAATCATGTTAATGGGGGTAGAAATATTCACAAAGGTAGTATTATTACTGGGCTATTTCTTGACACGATACACAATAAAATGTGTATCATAAACATAGATTAACACTAGTATAGCATGGTGATGAATACTGTTAATGATATCTATAATAAGAATTATAATACATAACATTTCTACAGAAAGAATGCATTTTAATTTGTGTGTGTCTGTGTGTATGTGTGTGTGCTTCCACTTTTTATGTGAAAGGTCTTTGTGTCATTATCTGCTGACTATCTTGAGACTGGTTCTTGGGGTAAGAGGAAGCAGAACACATCTCTGTGCCCCACTGAACTTCTGATGCAAGAATTGCCTTTCCCTTTGACAAGCCCTACTGTTATATCTTCCCAGATACATCATGTAGAGAGATAAACCTTTAATTGAAATTATCTGATGAGGAATGTACATCTCTGTTTGTTGAGGAAGACGTCAGTACAGATTAAGCTGTGGCTCTGTGACACTGTCAATACCTTGGATCGCTCATACATGCCTCTCACACCGTGTTCACAGATGTATTTTCACTCTCATTATTAATGCTGAAAACCAACAGCAACTGCAACTAAATACATATTGTAATCATTTTGTGTGTTTGTATTGCTATCTTTGCACTCCTAGTTCTACTGTACATCTCAAGGGAGACCTAGATAGATAGATAGATATACTTTATTCATCCCTCAGAGGGAAATTGTTAAAACTATCTAACCCAGCCATCTACCACCGAAAAAAAGAAAGTACATGTGTATATATAGATATTTAAGTGGATGTGTGTTTCTGTGTATAATCCTCGTGATCCTTGACAGCTTCTCCTCTTGATTATACTCTAAATTGCATTAGGTTATATTGCATATCTGTACAAGTGTGGGTCTTATTCCCTCTTTGAGTCACAGGAGATGTGTCAGTTGTATGTCATCAGATGAAAGTCTAGCCTATCACTGGCTGTGAGTCAGAGATTCAAAGCATTTTGGGTTTCAACATTTCACTTTGGCCTTTTTCTCTCCTAACTCAAGTTTTCTTACTTGGCAGACAAATCTCAAACGCTGCCATTTGATCCTGCTGTAAGTTACAAGCTATGTACAGTAAGCAGACATTAAGGCTAGTGGCAGTGCCAAATATTTAGCTGTCTCCCTGGCAACAAATACATTTCTATTTTTGTCTGCCACTCTGGCTTCTGTTCTCTCTTGCAGTCAGACACAACACCAAGTTACAAGGTGGCAGTCTCACGTCAACCAATAATCTATCACCAGCCATCCTCACTTCACTAAGATCTGCGATCACTTGTTAAGGACTAAATTAGTTATTTATGGTCTATAACTTCACTTTGAATCCGTTGGTCGAAGTTCACTCATGGTCCGATTGTATTCGCAGTTTAAAATGTCACTCAGGTTGAAGGACCCTCCCACAGTTTATATATTCTCCAGTCAGGCTGCAGAGAGGAAGGGCCCTCTTCGCAGCACTCTTATTTCTCCTCAGCTGAACTCCCTGAATACATCTGCAAAGATGATGACAGTAAGTATCATTTTCATGAAAAAACTGTGCTCCTCCATGTCTTGTAACCTCTGTATTTGATGGCTCAGATAGACAGGCAGTGTTAGGCAATATTTTTAAAGTGTAACTAGCAGCTGGTTGACATTTGCCAACTCATTCTATGCCATGCTGATGTAACTGAAACAGCTGAATTATATGCCCGTCACTGCGTCCAGCTTTTATTTAGAATTTGAAAGTTCTGGCACTGTGGATTCTTTTTTTTCCATTGCCTTTTACGGTCAAAATATTCACTACAGAGCACATTACACTGCACATTAATCACCTTTTAACTGAATCACATGCCCAGGTTTTGTTAGCAGCTGCAAATGCATAGGTAAGTCAGCTGTTTATGTTGTTACATTCTTCATTCTGCGGTAATTTAATCACACTGCAGCAGGAATGCTTGCTAACATTTGTCTGTTTCTTTCCAATCAGGCCTGTCTGAGTCTCAGTATCGAGAGTTGTACACAGTCAGCAATGCATTGCGGTCTCTTTGGACTTATAAAATGAGTAGATTACAATAGGGGCCCTGTATCATTCTGGCTCTTTGCTTGGTCATAAGGGTAAATGTGTTTGAGTGGGGGCAGAAGGCTTAAATCACATTAAAGGATGAAATGAAGTCATCATGTGGAGGTTATAATCAATGCTACTATACAATGACTCTCAAGTTTATCTCTTGCAGTGGACACATCTGCAGTGGTAGTAGCTGTTTTTCATGCAGTCAGTGAATGTCTTCTGCACTGTACAAGGTCTATTTTGTATTTATACTATGCAGATTCCAGCAAGATAACAGTAATTACAGAGTAAAATAATTGTGATTAATAGACATGTTTCACTTGTACATACTTGGACTGTTTCTAGTCTGTTGGTAGCCAGATGTTGTCACTTGATCAGTAAGATTTGTAATGAATCAGCATGTATTACAAAATACAGTGTGCAGTTTCTAATAGACAACAGTGTCTGTGAGAAATGTAGGGTGACAGCCGGCTCTGACCTCGGGCCAGCCCCACACAGCTGCAGCCCATCTCCAGCCCCACACATTTTACAGTTGGACTCTAACATGGAAAGAATGCCGTACGAATGGCCTTCTGCTCCAGCACTTAGACGCCACTCCCTTTCATTTCATTTTCTTTAGATTGATGTTTTAAATACAATTTGGTTTTACTTCAAATTTAGCCTCTCAAGTTCTGCCAGAACTAAAACCAACAAAATGGCAATATTTAGGACTAAGGACTAATTTACAGAGGTGTTCAGGTGAACAGTATCACAGGTTTTCAATGGGAAACTAGGTCATTTCACTCTAGTTCCTGTACAAGTTTGTCTCTCTGGTCATGTTAATCATACTGACCTCGAAATTCCAGCAAGATAAGTAATTTTATCAACTAAATAAACTACCTTTAAAGTTATATTTGGGTGAGAAAGCTGGGTCTCTTGTTGACTGTATCTAACACTGTTAACATTTGCAAGGATTTTTTTTCTGCTCAGAATATGATTTTTCTCATGTCTCATGTCAAACTTCTACTTTAGCACACATAGATAACATCACTGTGAAAAACTGTAAACCCTCTAAGGGCTGCTATTTTTGCATTTGTTACCTTGGTGACAGTCCACTGTTCCCCAGATACGTAATTTGACAAAGTGACAAAAGGTTTAACAGTGATGATCTGTGTTTCACAATCAAATATTAGATTGCTCAAATGTAATGTCCTAATCATAGCACCCCCTGCCACATGTACAGAAGCAGAGAATTTCTGCTGTGTTTTTTTTTTTACTTGCCATCCAGTATTGCTCCTGGTGCAATACTATTCCATTAAACAGTTTTTCAACATTTCTTGCCTCTGCCAAAAAATGACGTAGAGGAAAGGAGCCTTGGCAACGGTGGGACGGGGAAGAACTGGAACCTATGAGCAATCTATCACTAGAAGTATAATTGAAAACATGTGTTTCTAAGGATGGAGCGAGCATTGGAGAGTTGGCTGAGGCTACTGCTGGTGGTGTTTTTTTGCCTGTAGCTGCAATAATAATTGGATCTAGTAAAATCCGGTAGTATTACCACACAATAGTGTACTGTACTGTAATACCACTATCCCATCCTTCTTTTTCTGCACAGGGTATGATCGTAAAGAACATGTCCTTCAAGGTCGGGCAGAAACTGACCATTACTGGAGTTCCCAAGCCTGATGCCTCAAAGTAAGTGCTAATGTGAAACACTGTCTTGATATTTTGAAATAAATGCATCACCGTAAAAGTGAGAAAGTGAATCTTTCTTTTTGGTGTTCAGGCTACATGAACAATAGCTTACACCTGTATTCCACCAACAAATTTCATGCTTGTCATACAGAATGGTGTTCTTTTCCCCAAGTTCAGTCATTTGGATATGTCATTGTTGTCTCCTTTAAATCAAATTATAGTGACATCAGTACCAAGTACGTTCTATAGACATCTGTGTAGGGTATGACGAGGTAGCTGTGATAGTTTATGCAGTTACTGTAAATCATAAGGCTGAAACCTTATTCCCTCAAAGGTTTTATTAAAAGTAGTGACTGCAGTGACTGAACTGAACATGAATTCCGCTCTTTATGTACACACTAACTCGGGGATGGAGGTCAGTTACTTATTACCTTAACTTATTACCTTAAACCTGAATTCCCCTCAGTAATGGGTAATGAAGATGTTAGTTAGCTAATGCAGCAATACAGCTGCTGAGGTTGTCTCTATATTTTCTCTGTGCCACAGTTTTGCAGTGAATATTGGCCCCAGTGAGGAGGAGTTTACAATGCACATCAACCCTCGTTTTAATGCTCATGGAGATGAGAATGCAGTGGTCTGCAACTCTTACCAGGGAGGCAACTGGTGTGAGGAGGTCCGTGAGGGAGGCTTTCCTTTCCAGCAAGGAGAGGAGTTCAAGGTGAATGTGTGTGTGTGTGTGTGTACATATTCTAGCCCTGCATATGTGTCTGCCATATGTAATCTGTCCCATTCCTCTGTCTCTGTCTGTCTGTTAGTGACCTCTGTAGGACAATTTGTGTCACTGTATCTCTGGTAACCTGACCCTAATAATCTGAGCACTAATTTATTAACTCACAGAGACCTATGAGAACTATATGGAGTTATTTTTCCTCAGATAAATTATTTTACGGTATTTATAATGATGTAGTGTTAAGTATTAAGATCGAAATGGGATGGAGGAGAAGTTCAATATGTGACATCTTTGTCTCCATATTTTTGCTGCTTTTGTCTCTGTCTCTTGCTCTCACCCCTCTGTCTAGATCATCATTGAATTCACCCCTGCAGAGTTCCTTGTGACTCTCTCAGATGGCTCTGAAATCCACTTCCCCAATCGCATGGGTGCGGAGAAGTACTCCTTCATGAGCTATGAGGGGGATGTTCACATCATCAGCATTGAGATCAAGTAAACCTCCACCCTCCTGGGAATTGATGGATTGAAATTCTGTTTTTTAATTTTCCAATTCGTCTGAAATTAGGTAACATTTTGCCTCAGCTTCAAAATTCCTGAATACATGTGGTACCAGCCTTACATCCTTATCACATATTATCATTTTTAGCACGAATTTAGCTTGTTGATGTGCAGATGCAGACATTAGAATGGAAGATGGACAGATGAGATATGCAGAGTCATAGTATTGAGATGTACTGCACACCCTTTCTGCAAGACTTTACAGCGCTTCTAACTGAAAAACAAACCAAACATAAAGTAGTTCCAAGCCCATGTTATCTGTTACTTGTTTTGCAGTGTTTTGTTTAAAAGTCACACATTAAAAGACATTCCATATTTGTAACTGAGTGTAATGTGTGCCTGTAACAACACGTATTAAAGCATAGCTAATTTGAAAAAAAAAAAAAACATGGACTTTGGTTATTTCATAAATAGCCAATTGGGCATTTTCTCCTGTATGAAATTATTTTGATTTGATCTCTCTTAACAGATGCATAGTCCTTTTTAGCAGCACTGTCACTGCCCTCTCCTCACTTACGTAAGTATACAGTATTTACATGCATATTCTGTGCCCTCTGCTCAGGTACACAATCATGTTGTCTGTCAAAAAGCCCCTTCCTCACCCAGAAAAAATATTCATGACCAATTTGGGACACTGGTGGCATCACATGTTTTCTGCAGATTCGTCAGCTGCACATTCATGCAGCCAATTTGCTGTTTCACCATATCCCAAATAGTGTACTATTGAATTCAGATCTGGTGACTGGGGAGGTCACTGAAGTTCACTGAACTCAGTGTCACATTGATCACAAACCAGTTTGAGACGACTTTTGCTTTGTGAAGTGATAAATTGTGGTCTCAAAGGGATGCACATTGGTCAGCATCAATACTCAGACACACTGTGGCATTCAAATAATGATCAGTTGGTAATAAGGGGTCCCAAGAAAACATTTCCCACACCATTACACCAACACCACCATCCTGGCTTGTTGACGCAAGAAAGGCTGGGTTCGAGCATGGATTCGAGCTGTTGATGCCAAATTCTTACCCTACCATCTGCGTGCCTCTGCAAAAATCTATATCCATCAGACCAGGCTACATTATCTATCCAGTTTTGGTGATCCTGTCCCCACTGCAACCTCAGATTTGTGTTCTAGTCTGGCTGAAGTGGAACCCGCCATGATGTTCTTTTGTTGTAGCCCATCCACCTTCAGTGTTCATTTTTAGATGTTTTTCTGTTCACCATAGTTGTTCGAGAGTGGTTATCTGAGTTACAGTCATTTTCTGTCAGCTCCAAACAGCCTGGTCAGTCTCAGTGGATGTTTTTTCTTTTCTTTTTTTTTTTTGCCAACAAGTTTTCAGTGAGAAAGTTGGGTCTCACATTTTCAAGGATTTTTCTTCCAACAGCTGCAGTGCATGAAATTCACATTCTTGCTCCTGTCCCCTGAAAAGGGGGCAAGGATCAACCCCCAAAATGTACGGAATGTTTCCTCAAATGTAATTTGTGTGTGAATATGAATGATAAAACATGTCATTTACAAAGAACAAGAAATTAAAACATGTATATTACTATACACCCTTCCTGCAGACTTGACAGAGCTACTAACTGAAAAGCAAACCAGACATAAAGTAGTTCCAAGCCCATGTTATCTGATTATTTGCTTTACAGTGTTACAGTGTTAAAACATAAAATGTGATCAGATGCTCTTTCTTTGTTTTCCCTCCCAGACATTCCAGATTTGTAGCTGAGTATAATGAAAGCATGGCCCTTTATGAAGGAAAGATGGACTTTGGTTATTCCAAAATATGCCAAGTGCGCATTTCCTCCAGAGTGAAGTCATTTGATTTGATCTCTCTAAAGTGATGCATAGTTCTTTTTACCCTCTCTGATTGGATAATTGCATGAATAAGCAGGTGTACATGTGCTCCTCAGTGAGTGTATTTTTCTACATGACAGTTAGCCATGTTATCCAGTAGATGTCACCATTGCTATATAGATGTAATTAAACAGACACTGGTGGGAAAATGTTTCAGGTCACACACTGACTACTGTAGTTAGTTACTATTGATTCTATAACAGCAAATTGTGATCTCTGAATTTTCTCCCTGATTTTGTTTGTGCCCATACAATCGAAACTTGAATTGAGCACAAAGTGGTTCACCTTATGATTTTAAAGAACATTGTGAAGTGTTATCTTCAACATCACTCACATGAGCTGTCAGCTCTATTGATCTCTTACTGACGAGCATAATGTGTTTGACATACATGCAGTGGCACAGAGATGGAAATGAGAATCAGAATATGTAAAACTCTGCAGTAGTTCCAACCAGACACAGTTTTTATGTTGTGTGTGTGTATGTTTGAGAGACTCGTGAGTATTATTATAATCTAATCTGATGTAACAGAAGGCAATGTGTATGAGGCTGATTTGAGGAGAAATGGAAGAAGAAGAAGGAGAGGAAGTGAGGTGGAGAGTGTCTGTGTGTGAACAGGTCCCCATGCTCTGATCCTTCAAAACAAAGGCTGATGGAATCATGCTGGTTGACAGGATTCATTAACAGCAGTGCAATGTAATGTCTGACATGGTTTCTCCAAGACATACAGGTGCATGTATGTGATGTGTATATATGTGTGTGTGTGTGTGAGGTAATGAGTACTCTGAAGCTACCTGGCAGTGTCAAAGGTGATTCTCCTCTGGAGGAGCAGGAGGAGCATCTTTGCCTTGATGACCTCTGCTTTTCCCATTCTCCCACTCTCTGTGTCTCCTTGCTTTTTTCCACCCTTTCCCTTTCCCTTCTTTCTCCCCTTCTTTGCCTCTGTTTCCCCACATCTTTCCCTTTCCTCCACCTTCCCTTTCTGATTCTTTTTTCTCTCTTCCTTTCTCTGCCAAGTTGGCTCTCTCATTCTCCCTCTCTCCAGTCATTCCTCAGCTGTAACCAATCCCTCTTCCTGCACTCTTAATTGGAAATAACTCATTTTAACACTTCCCCTCTTCATTATTTTGTGGCAGACAAGATCAATATCCAGGGCTATGTTGTTAGACTGTTTGTGTTTGTTCAGAATCCACTCAGGTAATTTTAGCATGGATTGAGACTGACCTGCACCCCCTGACTGTTCACAAAATGATTTTAAAACTAACAGGATAAGATGACATATGTGAACCCAAATGACTAGTATGTTTCAAAAGAGAAGCAAATCTGTGTAACCTCCCTCTCACAGAACCGTTAGATGGGCTGGGTGTTGTTCAGCTGCACTGATCCATCATCTCCTTTCATACAAAACACTGGGATGCTTGTGTGAAGGACGATCCTCAAGCCATTCCACACACATCCAATCAATCATGTTGGGGCTTTGATTAACACATTCAAATCACCTTGCTCACTGTAGGCCCTGGAGGAAAACACACATGCACACACACCCTCCCACACACACACACAAACAAGCTCGCAAACACACGCATACTCATTTATGTAAATGCATGTGATTTGCTGTGTCGTCAGTTCTTTAAACCCTTTTCATGTAATGAGTATCGTGGATGTTCAACACATCCCTGTGTTTCCTTCACCTGTGCCATGTCAGTTACGCAGTGTGTGTGAGTAAATGTGCTGAAATGTGTGGAATGGGATGATTCACCTCAGCTTACATAAAACCTTTGTCTATATTTAGCGCCAACATGACTCCAGATTTCTGCACCGAAGCTATCAGCCACACATTGAGATGTGCGTGGGCCCGCCCTGAGCTGACTGCGGTGCTGGATTCACATTCTGCATGCCTGCCTCACCTCAGGCTTGGTTTTATCTTAGAAACATGATAATGCATAAACTCAACCTGTTGGATTACAGCATCATTATAGTGCTACCTTGGGAGTTTAGACACAGATTGTAGTTTATTTATTTGTGTAGAAGCAAATAAATAAAAACAGAGATACAAAATGTAACAGCTATGCCGGAGAAGGCAGAAGTTGTCCCCAAAGAGCTCTGAAAATCAAGCCCCAAACAGAAATGCAAGCAGAAAAAAATGATATGCTATGTGTATAGGTGATGCAAAATACCCTGGACGCTGGTGTGTAGAAATGTTGGTTTATAAGATTACAATGAGCAGTCGGGTGGATGATTCTTTTCTGCAACATAAAATTCAGTGAAGAGAGGTTTGAAATGTGGCTGCCAACCAACCATGTGAAAAATGATATAAGGCAGTTACAAGTCAACAAAAAGCCATTTGAGCAAACACAAACATTTTTTGGGTTATCTCGAATGATGTCATTTTCTATAAACTAACTGAGTGCTTGTACAGTTCATCCAGTTTAACTTTCATCAGTTCTTGCACCGTGATATTGAGTTCACACGAGAAACTCCTAATTGTTAATTATTAGTTTAACAGAGATATTAGTAGTATTTTTTTCAGTATTTCAGGGATGTGAATCAGTGGTTTAAAAAGCAGAGTTAATTTCAAATTTAAGAAGACCTTTGTTTACCTCACTGGTAAAAATAAATGAGCCTGGTGGAACACACTAATTTATCATTATGTGCAATGAGACGTGAAAGATGTTGACTACAAATCTATGATTATTAGAAATTTTGTTAATTGTAAAATTGGTCAGGCTATTCTACAGGACAGTAAAGAGAATCTGTCAAGACCCATAATAACTGGCTTTCATGATCTTTCAGATGTTCAACCACGCCTTTGTGTATTGCTTTTTCAAATTTCTTATCTTAACAGTCTCTCTTTTTTCACTGTGGATGTGACTGTGTTTTTTGTTCATGTTGAGACCTGTTTCTTAATATTAGTGTCTGATAAAGGCGTATCAACGACCCTTGATTTGCTGTTCAGGATCAAAATGCAAAGTATCTCATGCAGAAGAAAGTTTGCAGTTTTTTCACCTGCAATCTGATATTTGAAATGGTATGGCTGACATTGATATTCTTTGATTGTGCGCTGTGGCTGAGAAAACCTGAGCTGAGCTGTGACCCTGACGCACAGCTTGATTCTCGGAGGGGAACCATATAAAATATCTATCTATAAATATCTATCA
Organism: Toxotes jaculatrix; assembly: GCF_017976425.1. Classification (NCBI taxonomy): domain Eukaryota; kingdom Metazoa; phylum Chordata; class Actinopteri; family Toxotidae; genus Toxotes; species Toxotes jaculatrix. The sequence continues at coordinate 12,813,689 of NC_054411.1, read as the reverse complement.
GACTGAGATGGACCCGTTGTGCTCTCTTCTCCATTTGGCGACCTGAAAGGGCACGAAATGGAGGACTGAACCACAGGACTGTTGCTGTGACTTCCATCACTGCAATTACGGGCTTTAAGTTTTGTGCCTGTGTGAACATAGATGAAGTGGCTTGTTTGTGTTTACTTGGCCCTGTCATTGTCTGTCTGCATGTTTCTTTGTTTGTAAGGCATTACTGTTCCATGTAGCATTCAATCCGCAAAGGTGTAAAACCCAAAGGAACTTTCCATTTTGTCCTGGGTAAACCACAGAATAGCCCCGACAGCTTGGAGAGTACACTGTCATTGATCTGTCCTACAGTGACAGTATGCACGTGTGTGTGTGTGCAGACGTGTATGCACAGCAGCACAGGTGACCTTTTACATGGAGTAAGCCCTTTCAAACATCAAGTATCAGTCCTTAGCTGCACTGCACATATATTTGAAAGCTAATGTTATCAAACCTGCAGTTACAGCCTGTTACAGAGGGATTCAAGTATAACAATACATGCACAATCTCTGTGCCTGCATCTAATAAAAATAAACCTGTGTTTGCTGTTATGTGGTTTATCTGTGTGTGACAGGGAAAAAGAGCAAGAGAGACTAAATGCCAGTATGATGCAGAGTTAATCACCTATAGCCTCCAACCAGTTTTGCGATGCACCTCACACACATTGTGTCAGAGTCACTCACCCTGTTTGCTTGAGTTGTCTCCTGGGCAGGAATTAAGCTCATCACCACAGAATACTAACACACGCTGGACTTGACAACCTGGTAGGTTTGATTTCAGTGACTTTTAGATTCCAGTCGAAAGCACACAAACATCCGGACCACTGGTTTGATGCTGCAGCCTAAACTGAGACTGACCTCTAGTATCACTTCTGAAAAGTGATTTTTAAGGTTTGATGTTGAGTTCTAAAGATTTAAACTGTTTTGACATTGCAGGGTGAAGGAGAGTGTTTGCTCTTGCTCGCACGTGGTACAGACAGGGGTGCCACTCCACTGTAATCCCACAATACATCAAACCTTCAGGGTGTGTGCCAGGAAGCACTGATCAGGCTGCTCAGGCAAATCACTGCGGGCATGTACCGTAAATACAGTTTCAGCCTTGTATATTTCAGCGAGCATTTTACATTCCACAACCGATGATTAACCTTTCTGCATAACTGTTTTTCATCAGTTTTTCATAACCCTGCCTGTTTATGCCTCGAGAACATTCTTAATTTACAAACTCATTTTGGATAAATGTATTTGCTAAATGCCTAAGTTTTAAATTTAACTTGGGCCAGAGATCTCAGAATACAGATAATGGTTTTGTGAGACAAGCCTTCATTACAGTGCATTGATCTGTGTTTATGTGCAGTGTTGTGGGAACATAAATTTACCTCTAGCAAGTGTTGTAATGACTCACAATCAGGCCAGGCCTTTGTAATATAAATGCCAAGACCACCTTAAAACACGATTTGCATTTAAGGTCCTCATAAACATTGATAGCACCATCATGATGCTACAGTATTTTAAAACTCACTACCTCTGGATATCAGTGAATCAAGCATCTGGTCTATTACAGCATCCACTAGGCTAATGCTAATGTTGAACAGAGATTAAATTCACTTAGTGCTTATTCCATGCTAATTCTCACTGCTCCAAATATTGGGTGGGTGGGGGGGGGGGGAGGTGGGGGTGGGGGGGGGTATTGATGTACATCAAGTAAATTGTGGGCTAAGTTGTGGGAGATTTGTGATTCATATTCTAAATATGTCTGTAAGAACAATATACCACTCATCCAGGCAAAAAAAAAAAAAAAAAAAAAAAATCAGGTTCTTCTGATTCTAACAACTCTGGAATAAAAGAAGATGCTTCATAAAGTTATTTTTTCTTCTCACTTTGTGAGAGCAGAGCTGTCAAATGAAACATTGTTCTTAATGACAAAACTACTGTGATGGAGCTGACAAGAAACACATTGTGACTGTATTGTGACTGTGGGTGTGTGTCAGCGATGAAATAAGCATAAGGGGCCATAAGCTCCGCTGTGGTCTCAATCCAGATAGCACCCTTGTCAGTTTACTTACTGTTGACTGTAAACACAGGGAAAGAATTTCTAATGTGATGCTCTTTGACGTCCTCCTCCCCATCTGTCTGTTTAGTTCGACGTTGGCTTGCTTTGTCAAGCAGCTTGTGTGCACACTCCTCCTTATTGTTTCCCAGTTGCTTTTATTTATGTGTCCTTTCCATCCTCTTGTATTACAATGATCTACATTCAGTAACGTGTGTGTTTTAGAGCTTGAAAGCTCAGTGAGGGAGCTACTCCGCTCTGTGAGTGTGACCACTCTCCTGTGTTCCTGTGAAACATGCTGTGACAAGATCCTTTAACTTTTTATTCACATGTAAGTGAAAGAAATCAAGGTTTTACTCTCACTGTTTTACCAAAGAATGATCACCTAAATGAGGAGTATGCCTCACATGCTCATTTTCAATCCTCCTCCATGTGCTTTTTTTTTACATCCTCCTCTTGCAGTGGTTAGTTTATGGTCACTGAGCCTGTATTTGGTCAGGACCTGTCTTTGTGTTTTACTTCTGACAGAGTGAACATACACAGCTAACTGATAATCTTTTTTTAGATCCAGGTAGCAGTGACTGCTGCATTGTGTTTTTGTATGTATGACAAAATTCTATTCTGTTCACCTCTCTTCTCCCTCCTCCTTGCCTTACCTGACTCCCCATCGCCTCGGCTCCTTCACACCCCTCTCTGAACTCATCTCTTCCTTTATCTGCTCCGTTGCCTCTCGCCACCTCCTTTCTCTCTCTCTCTCTCTCTCTCTCACCCTCCATATACCGGCATCTCTGAAGAAGTGTCCCTCATAATCTCTCTCTTTTTTTTCTTCAGGTTTACTCACACTCGCCCCCTCGGGCAGGGTGAGTCAGGTGTGACCACATCTCTGGTTTCAAGAACTGCCTGGGTTAAACATCACACACACACACACACGCACACACACACACACAAACAACCCTCAATCTCTACGCCCTACAGCACACATTCCCCAGGTTTCTCTACCAGATGTGGGTTTTCATATCTGTCAGGGCTCTTGCTCCCACATCATCCATGCTGCGGTCACCTTCCAATTTCTGTTCAGGTTGTGTGTACACATTCAAAAGTGTGTGTGTGTGTGTGCGTGCATGGGTGTGTCTATGTGAGGCATTTTCAGTTCTCTGCACTGTTCAAATGATATGCATGCTGTCAATTTGAATCAGTGTGTTCTGGACCTCCATACTCCCACACAGTCAGTGTGTATGTATAATGTCAGGACATCAGAATATACAGATGCATGCATTTTTCTCATGTGCAAAGTATTACTTGGAAACGTAAAGGATAAAATAATGTTGTATAAAATAATAGCGGGTGTCCATGAGTGTGTAGGTAGCCCTGTATGAGCATCTTATAATGTGTTTCAACAAGTGTAGTGTTATGTTTGAATAATGCAGCCAAAGGTATTGGACATCAAGACAAATGTCTTGTTTTGTTATACAGATTTTGAGTCTGTCACTATGAGTTTGATACAGCTTCCTGTTTTACTGCTGGGTGCAGATGGAACTCTCTCCTCACCTTCTTATTTCTATATTCCCCTGTCTTTATCCTTTTATTTCTCTTTTTCATCCCTCTATCAAGCTCATCCCCCCGCCCTCCCATTTTTTCCCGCCTCCACCCTCAAACCACAGTGGTCTCCGCTGGGCTCCACTTGCTACTTTTCTTGCATGTCTGCCTGAATGTTTGGATCGATAAGAGCCGGCTGCGTAATAGAATTAGGCTCTAATGGAAAGTACAAACTAGCTTTCTATTTACTAAATCCCTCCGGGGGGGTACTGGGTAGGTAAAGAGCAGACTGTGAAATTAGACTGTAGTCTAAGACGTATGTGCACATTTTTTTTGTGTGTGTGTGTGTGTGTGTGTGTGTGTGTGTGTGTGAGAGAGAGAGAGAGAGAGAGAGAGAGAGAGAGAGAGAGTGAGAGTGAGAGGAAGCGAGATACTGTAAACAGACTTGAAATCAAGTCAAATTGGTTTAAATTCTTTAGCTTCTGTCTCAGTGTCAGGTAAATGGATTTTTCCACAAGTGATGAGTGTGGCTGGGGACAGCAGGAGTTCATACATGTTTCTGTGAAGGCAAACATCTCAAATGTACAACACAACACACACAAAACACAACACATTCCCACATATTTAAAAAAGAAAAAAAAACATTGTTCATTGCTGTTGTTAATGCTTAAACAACACTCAGAGATTATAAGGTTATATTCACAACAACTGAAACCTGAATGGAAACAATTAAAAAATAATACAATTTGAAATATTGTTTATTTTGTACGATATTTGTTTGAAACAAAACACTGGCTGCCAATGCACAAAACTAACAGCACACAACTAAACAAACAATCCATCAGTCCACTGGGCAAAAAAATCACAGTTGGGGTTTAATGGAAGCAGAGTTGTTGTGTGAATTGCTTTTATTGTGGTAGTGTTCAGCTTTGACATCCCAGGCCTGTTAGATGTGAACATTTTAAAATAATGGAATGACTTTTTAAGAGTTTTCTTTGACTTTATTGTTACTTTTTTCCTTTTCTAAACTTCTTTGGTTCTTCTGCTTCTCAACCCCACTTTGTTCTCTCTCTCTCTCTCTCTCTCTCTCTCTCTCTCTCTCTCTCTCTCTCTCTCTCTCTCTCTCTCTCTCTCTCCTTGCCATTCTTTTCTCAGACCTCAGACATGACTGATGTGAAACACATCCGAAGCCACAGACATTCAGGGGCTCATCCACTCAAAGGTGAACACATGTCCAGTCAACTGGGACACTGAATGTTTCAGAAGAACACAGGGGGCCATAGTTCAGGTTTCAGTTGGGTAGGTATAAGTGTGCGTGTGCGTGTGTGTGTGTGTGTTTGTGTGTGTGTGTGTGTGTGTGTGTGTGTGTGTGTGTGTGTGTGTGTGTGTGTGTGTGTGTGTGTGTGTGTGTGTGTGTGTGTGTGTGTGTGTGTGTGTAAAAGAGAAAAGAGGTAAAAACTTGCAAGGAAATTTTATGGCACACAAGGAACAATAAAATGCTAACTGATAGATGGATGCTAACAACTAAACACACCTGAAGTTACTCAGCTGGATCCCTGGAGGTGTGCATGTCTGTGTCTGTGCATATGCATAGGCATATGTATGCGCACTTGTGTGCACTAAAGTGTGTATGTCATCTCATGTTAGTGTGGTGATAGTTGTTTCTCCTCTAGATCCCTCCGTGCTCCAGGTACCTCCAGGACTCCCCCCTTATCTATACCCAGAGAGGGTGAGAACACACCCCACCTTCACATACACATCACACACACATACCTTGGGATGTCGCCTATCTTTTCCCAGCAGCCCCGAAGGCTCTGTACAGCTGGCGTCTCTGTGGAAACCAGCCTCTATCAACGTGATCATCCAAACTGACATACCTGATTTAAACAAGGTTTCACAGGACTTTCCAGGCACGTTTGGTTTGTCCTACCAGAATCTAAAACCAGTGTCAAACCGAGCATTTTGATATTAGTACAAAACAAACCATCTGTGCTTTATCAACACTGAAGTCTGCTTAAGCAGGTGTACATGATGGTTACTTCGGTTTTGATTAGAATGCAATGCACTTTCAGGTGCACTCAGATGCCAAAAACAAAGCCAGAGAGGTCAACACTATCTCTCAGTAGAAGGGAGTAGTGGGAGTATTTTGTCATGGGTGAGTAAATGTTTACACTTTGCATCACTCTTCTTCTGCACAACTGGGTGCCATATTCGTAGCAGAAATATGCAGACTGTGGAAAAACATTGTTCTTCGATGTTGCTATTAATAAAAAGGAGCCAATTTTCACTTTGGCAGTAAAAAATGTTATAGTCCTGAATAAAAAACAAAAACAAAACACATGACTCATGATGTTGCACTGTTGTGTTACTTCTCTGTCTTGTGCTATTATGTTATTGAATTGCTTCGTTGTGATGCCATGCACTGTGACATGTAGTGACTTGATGTGACGGGATGTGATTTGACACCGGCTGACATGATGTGCCATGATGTGATGCAGTGCAACATGATGCCACAATTCTCTTTCGCATATTGTTTCCAGACATTCCCACGCTGTTTGGTAACTTATGCAACCTAATGAGTGTTGTTAAACTGTCATGCCAAAGTGGCTCTTACCAAAAAAAGCTCCTTAAATTCTACAAGCAGTAACACCAAGCCAGTGACATGGCTGTTGTTAATAATATCCAAACTAGATAGGAAAAGACTGGTTTGGTATCTTGTTCTTTATCATTAAAACACACAGGGTACCTAGCTTTGTTTCTTTGTTCTTCTTGCTAATTGCCTGACCCAAGCATTGTATTTCCTCATAAGTGCCAACCCAGACAAAGCACAGAGTCAGCAAATATCCCCCCCTCAGTTCCAAGTGTGTTCCCTAAACCTCAATTATTCACAACTTATGAATAACGCACTTTACCTCAAGCTGGCAAGTGGGGGTATTTTTGCACATGGCGCCTTGAATTAGTCATAACCTCACAATGGCAAAACATACAATTTTCATGCCTCCAGCCTTTTTCTTTTGCGGGGTATAAAAGTGCCATAATAAGTATTTTGCTGTCAATACATGTAGAGAGTGTCTAAAACTAACCCTTATGCTTAAGCTTCAAAGCGACCAGCTTTCTGCTTCCAGTGTGACTGATCTGGCACGTGAAGGAATGTAGTCATGTTTAATTGATCTAAAATCTCTGCAGCCTCACTCTTTAGATTGTATGGTTCAGCATTATTTCTAATGACCAACAAACAATAACGGACATTTTTAGCTTCTGTAGCACTTAAGCTGTTGTCCCAGACATTCTGTACCTGGGAAACAATGTGGTATGTTCTTGGATTTTCAACTTCAATCTGACACTATGACCTACCTACTCACTAGAGTTGAAAGAATGACCATCAACTTAGCAGCTGCAGGCCTCTTTTTTATATGTATATGTATATGTATATATATTTTACTGCATTTTATTGTATGCAGTCTTGGATGGGTGATATAACAAAGAACTGAGATGTATCCCTCCCGTGAGGTCAGAAGGAGGAAGATGTGATATTCTAATACCCGTTGACTACTTTGAAAAAAGTTTAGACATAAAAAAAAAAAAAACAAACAGAATAAAAAAACACTTGTCATCTTGAATGTGCTGAGACACTAGTGGTTAAAAGCAGCAGTAAAAATCCATGCCAGGAAGTATCTCAGAGAGTTAGTGAGAAAGTTGACCAAGCACTCTGAGCCCTCTGTGGAGGAGGCAAAGGCAGATAAATGGAGGGAACAAGCGAGTAATGGCCTACGTTAATGTGAGACTTTCCAAATGAGAAGTTTTCAGCACGCTGGACAGCGCCGAAAAGGGCCCCTGCGCTTGTTAGCTGTCCATGGTGCTGAAAGGATGAAGACGATGGTGCCAAAGAATAAGAGTGTCTATATGATCTGTGTGTGCGTGTCTGTGTGTGTTTGTGTCTTTGTCATTGCATTTCCAAATCATTTTCCCTCTCAAATTATTTTTCATCTGCATCAAACGCGACTGCCCCCCCTCTCTCAAACACACACAAACACACATACCCACGCACTTCGGGACCTAGAGTTGACTCCACTTTCTGCTGCTGCAATGTATACAGTATGTTATCTTATCATATGGTGTCGCCACCCACTTACCAACATGATCCGCAGTGCACTTGGTCCAGTCCCCCGCCGCCCCGTGGTGTTTGAATCGAAGTTGTTCATGCGTGAATCTTTCGCGTTCACGCTGCGATGGTGCGTTCGCTTGTCCGATCGCATGAAGACATGAAACGCTCAACCTGATTATCCACCGCTGTGTGCGTGTGTGTGTGTGCGCGCGTGTGTGTGCGCGTACTTGTTTCTCAAATCATGGCGCTGGTGTGAACTGGTTATAGGGGTATGAGCGTGCCTCATCAAATATTAAATCCGCCACATACCATTTTCCCACAGACTGCCGTCTCCACACGCCACAAACACACACGCGCACACACGACTAGTGCAGTTCCTCTCCATCCTCTGCCCATACAGTGTAACACTCACTTCAGTTCTGTTCAATTTAGGGAGTGATTTAGTGCCATGATCAAAAACGCTTTCACATGGGGACTAAATAAATGAGTGTGCTCCCTAAAAAATCAGGAGCATGCCCCCCCCCTCCTCATTCAGGAGCCTGTTGTTGCCCGTTTGCCACAATGTGACTCTCTCTCTCACACACACAGACACTTTCTCGCTCTCTCTCCCTCTCCCTCTCTCTCTCTCTCTCTCTTACACTCGGAACTCTTCGCAGAGATTTCAACCACAAGACGAGGTTTTGACGCGCCGGAGCCAAATGAATAAGCCCATGGAGTGTGGGGATTAGAAAAGCTCCACTTTTCTGAGCATCTGATCGTTCTGAGTGGAGGGCATTTTTAAACCATTTGTGTATGTGTGCTTTTTTTCTTTATCCATATATTTGGGTAAACCTTCGTGGGATATTTTGGCTGAATGAAGAGGCTGGCTTGACAAATGCGCCCCTTCGTCGCCTCCAGTCCACCGGGAGAAGGACTGGGCGCACGATGAAGTAAAGCCGACAGTCTAATTGATTTTTTTATTTTTTTTATTTTTTATTTGTTCGTATTTTAGAGCCTGGATGTGATTAAATGTTACAACTGGTTTTGAAAACAGTCATGCCTTTTGGATACAACGTCTGGGAATAACAAGTTGGGGTCTGATATTGGTGTCGGAATGGTCTAAGAAGATGTAAAATATTCTCCGTGTCAGTTTTGTGTGGGAACTGGGAAATAGAGAAGGTGGGTACGTTGTTGAAACACGCTAGTTCGGCCAAATATTTTCCTCCTGCTTGGTAGGATTTTTTTTTTTTGCAGTGTGCTCACTCAACGTGACCGTGGTTTTTTAAAAAAAGTGTTCCCAAATTCCTTAGCGCATAGAGCTTAACGTGGAACTCAAAATATTGATCATCTTTGACATTTACTGGCTCGAAATGGTCGCCTAGGAGCCCCCCGCCCCCCACCCCCCAAACAAAACTTGTCTGAAACAAGAAACACTGTGAGAATTGCCGTTTGATTTTGTTCTTGGCTTTCCATGGAGATGTGAGTCCAGTGGAGATCAGTGCGCACCACACAGAGTCGCCAAGGCTGCAACGCGCAACCCAATTTTCCATTGGGGAACCGGGCTTTGCACCGCAGCATCGCAACGACGTTCTCGCCTTCTTTCCTCGCCTAAATGCCTCCCGGTGCATCGAACACATCACAAATGGCCAGTGGATACTGATTCTCCATGGTGTTCACCGGCCAGGTGTCTCAGAGAAGGCGAAACAACGTCTGTTTTGTTCAGTAAATCCTGGACACACCTTTTTTAATGTCAGTCAAGGTAAGTTTGGCCTATTTCCACTTGGTGTGTATCGCATGTTGCTTGAGGGTGGGTGGTGGTGGTGGTGGTGGTGTGTGTGTGTGGGGGGGGGCTGTTACTCTTGGGCTCTAATGTTACATTTTTTCTTTTTAAGAAAAGCTGGAAGAAAGCGCGCAGATGAGCCAGAGGTGCTGTTTGCTCATTAGACCTGTAGCCTCACTGATCTGACCACTGCTGATCTTTTCGTCGTTTTTACCTTCAGATTCCTGCAAAAAGAGTCAAACAGTCTTTAAAAAAAAACAGACAAAAAAAACATCTCATTAATCTATCACAGTTCTAGATTTTTTAACCTTATTCGTTTGTAGAAACAAGACAATAATTTGAGCAAACATTTTAACAGTGTGCCTACAGCTTTTCCCTCCCTGCGTTTCAGGAATTTCAGGGATAGTCTGCATGTTCAATATTAAACGGATTCACTGTAATAAAGATTATGAAAGATTATGATTCATTCAATTATCTTTTTTTTCTCCATAAAGACACGTATCCTACTCTGGTTTAGATTGCAAACAGTGGGAAAATACAGTAAAATTTGTTTTCCTCTCAGATTTTCAACTCTGCAGATGATCAGTGAACAGTATTCTGTCACATCCACTGATGCACGCAAAGTTCTTGGGGCCTCCTGTGTCATGTCTGGAGGACACATTAAGAAGAATCACATGACCTCATGCAGCCAAGAATCAGCACTAACAAAATTCAATGTTAGAGACCCCACCGCTGTACATTTTCTGATACTTTAAGAGAAATGTGCCCAGAGACAGTGGTGCAAACATCTGATCACAGAGACTATGATCTCATTGGAGTGGCCGCCCCCTCTCTCCTCTCCTTTCTCCTCTCCATGCACACATATGCACAGCATTGTCTTGACTTGGCACCTACATATGTCTTTGATCATTTAAGGCTAAAGGAACATTTTTAGAGTATATTTATCTTGAGTCTTGCACTCTCTACCAGCGGTTGCTTGTAATATTTCAGGAAATGTAAGCTCACTCCCCTGCTGCACCGATTGCAAGTGACTCCGCATTAAACTGCCATCTTAAAGTCTATAACATAGTATAATTGGATTGCACGCACAGACACACATATTGTCCCTGTATTGCTCGCAGCTGAAGAGGAATAGAGCTCCAATCTGCCGTCCCTGAATGAATATTTTTGTTCATGCTGGCAATGGCAGAATTCCTGCTAATGCTGAGGTCCTACAATAATGAAATGCCCCCGGAGATGCACAGTGAGAGGCCACTGGCAATTGTTCGAAGTAAACTCTGACCCTTGGAACAAAGCATCAATAAGCCTGATCATTCCTATCTGCCCCCCCTCCTCCCCTTCCCTTCTATTGATGTTAGCTTTCACAGTGGTGTCTAACCTCGGGCTGCTGTTCAGAGCAGTCTGGCTCTAGCGTGAGCAAATGTCTCATGTTGATTGATGCTATTCTTAAAGGAGCTGTTAAGTGTTGGGGTTAAATACAGCATTTCCGTCCAAAATTCAAGTGTTACTAAAGGTATGAAAAGATCCAGTCATATTAGTTTCTGTCAACTCAAAAAACGACTCCTATGTCAGATCAAAACTGTTATGAAACACAACATCTCTGGCATCAGTGACCCTGGTGATGATCAAATGTCTTATTCTGGAAATGTCAGTGCCTCTTTCTACACACTGAGTTACACAGGATTTGATGTAGCTTGTGTCCTTGAGTCTCTCTCGCCTGCTTTTTTAGGGTCAGGATCTTTGGCAGTCAAAGACAGGAAGTTAACAAATTCTCTGCTGCTGTTAAAAGCACAAACACTGCAGAGAGCAATGCAAAAATCATTAGGATGAACACAAGGTGGAGCAAAGCATGACAGTGATGTGGCTTTAGGGGACCAGGGTCAAGGTGCATTTGCAGTTTGTTCCATTTCCCAGATCATGAGGAGGATACAAAAAAAGTGCTCACGTACATGTATTCTTTTTTGCATACATTCACACATAAGAGCATACACACACACAAATGGATGTCAGGTCTGGCCTGTGTGAGATCTACCATTATGGTTCACTGTAGGGGGGAGAGAGAGGGCATTTATAGTTCTTTTGTAGAAGCAGCTCACAATGACCTGAAAGTAACAGGGGGTGGCACAAATAGAGAGGAAAGTTGTGTGTATAGAAAATGAGATGGAAAGTTGAGGATTGGAGGAAAATACAGTAAAAAGGAAAGAGAGAGAGAGAGACAGAGGGACAGAGGGAGGACATGGAGTGAAGGAGGGGGGGTAAAAGAGAAATGAGAAGGTACAGGAGGTGTAAAGATCAAGGGAGATGTTGGGGGAGACAGGGAGAGAGAGGAAGAAGAAAAGAAAATGACAAAAGGCTGGAGGGAGCACAGAGAGGGGGACAGAGAGCAGGATGAGAGTGGGTCCGCAGTGAATGCTGGCATTATTCAGTTAGGTGAAACGATCGGTTTATGCTTGACAACTGTGTGGTGAGGGCAGCCACATACTGCGCCTTGAGAGCCTCCTGTGAAGGCCAGACGAAGTGAGAGGCAGCGCGAGACAGAAAGACGGAGCGAGAGAGAGGGAGGGAGAGAGCAGAGAGGAGGTTCGGTAGCTGCGACTGTCGATATTGCATGATAGAAAACAAAGAAAGAGGAAATGTGACGGGCGGAGGGACGAACACCAGCAGAGAGAGTAAGACACAGACAAGATACAAAAACAAGAGAAGAATAAATTGCAAGAGAAAAACGGCTGAAAGCAAAAATGACAAAGAGAAAACAGATCATAATTGTCTGACAGCATGTAGCTAAAGAGTTTTCTTTTTGTCTTTCACTTCATTGGTGTGCTCAGGATTTAGATGCATCTGGCCTGCAAATATAAAGCACGAGTAACAGTTTGAAACAACACTGAGAGACTTTTCATGAGTATTATAAATCAGGTGGTCTCTCTTCCTCTGTGTGTCTCTCTCTCTGTCTCTTCCTGGAAACGTGAGTCACTGTGAATGCCACCAACAGGCAAAGCTGTTGACTCATGTACACTCACCCACAGGCTCTGCTATTGTTTCATACTGAACGTGATTGTGGCCAAAGGTGTGTGTGTGTGTGTGTTACCAAAGGGGTGTTTGTGTATCTGTGAGCGACAGATCACATGCAAAGCACCACAAATATGGGAGCTCAAAGAAAAAGATACACGGGTCAATAGAATTGTAAAAACACCTCACAAAGAGGCGGTTTTCTTTCACTGTGAGCACGAGATCACACTTACACATGCAGCTGCCCAGGTGAGTCATATTAACTTGGATGTCAGTTTCAGTACATTACAGCTGGAAAAGGAGTAAAACAATGAAAGTGAGATTTTTAACAGACTGTTCAAAGGCCAAATGAACAAAATACATAAACTCTTGGTTTATTAAAAAGTGCAAATATTTAATGAGGTGTGGGGTCATCAAACAATTAACCATGATAACAGAATAAAATATGTTTTCAAAGACAAATAGCAGTATAGCAGTCTGTTGGCACAAGTCAGCAGGGTTAGACAAACACTTAACTGGCTAGCTGATAAAGAAATTGCAGACTCAAATATTAAAGCTAAATCAATACCCCTTTGACACTGTATATATACATAAAAAAAACCTTTGTGTTGTCAGCTTAGCGAGGATAGTATCTCAGGAGCTTTGAAATGACTTAACTGGTACAAAATGTTAAACCTGGACAATTAAATATAATAATTAGAGCAATACTTCTGCCATATCAGGTTTAGAGAGAGTGAAATGATGCTTTTGATCCATAGTGGGTTTTATTTATTTGTTGGTTGCATTGAACCTGCATGAAAACATCTGAGGTGTATAGTACAAAATACATTTTACCATACAAAATTCAGGTCTTGTATAATATCAGATTTGACGCAGATTAACGCAGATTTGAGTTAATCAGAAGGTAATGGGTGACTGTGGTGCTTATTACTTCATTAAATATGCATGTACATATATGCATGCAAATGTCTGTGTTAAGTGCGCCCATGTACTTCCCTGCAGTTCAGTGACAAAGGAACGTGTCAGTGCTCTGAAGGCGTCACCTTCTTCAGCTTCATATTTTCGGACGAGATTTGGAATATATTTTTGCACAGAGCGAGGACAGTTGAATTCATTCTTCATCTTTTCTACGGGAAGTTTGTGAAGAAGGAACCTTTTAATGAGCAGTAGGAGCAGGAGTAGAAGTAAAATCACATTTTATTTATAGAGCCCAATATCACAAATTTGCCTTGGGGGGTTTTACAATCTGTGCAGATTATATGACACCCTCTGTCGGATAAGGGAAAACTCCCCCACAAAAACAATGGAAGAAACCTCAGGAAGAGCAACAGATGTCGTGTGTACAGGATAAAAGCACATAGTAGATTTACAATATGGACAAAATATACATTTTAAATATATATGAACTGCAAGCAAAGACAATGCGCAGATGGAAACCTTTTTTAAGGCAAATTTTAAATCTGTTAAATTTTGTCTGATGCAAAGTTGCATGCACCTGCTCAGCCACTCAGGACTACTCAACCCTAATGGGCCTGCCCTTATAGAAGAACAGCTGCCCATTTCCTTGACAGCAGCAGATGACAACAAAGACCAGGTTGTCTTCATCAGGACATATCTAGGATCTGTTCTTCAGCCTGGTTGCTTTGGTGGACCTGAAGTGACATTGTTTTATTTTCAGCTTGCCAAGCTTTGTCCAATAAGCCTGAAACAAACAGTAAATATTTACCATAGTCTATATGATGATTGCCTCACTCCGGCATTCAGAATAGGTGGTGAGACCATGACTGATAGAGGTTGCTGTCGTGCTCGGTGGAGAAAAAATGAATCACACTAATGCAGCCAGACATAAGAGACAATCATCAGACAGTTTAAACTAAATACATTTGTGCATATGTACCCAATTTTTCACGTATTCCTCTGTGATTTTGCACCTGGAGCCAAAAGAGAAAATAGTGTGTTTGTGTGGGTGTCTGTGTTTTGTATCACTTTATTTTTGCATTTGTTCACGTATAGACAGACCTCTGCTTGTGTGAGTGCACGCACGTGGTGTGTTCTTACAGTATTACATTTAATCCAGGTGCTCAGGTGCAACAATGGATACAAACCCACATACACACACACACACACACATCTGCAGCTAATCTCTGTTGACAAGCAGCAGTTGCCCCATCACACAACATCCCAATTATAGATGATTGTATGCTGCACAGCATGTGAGGGCGTGGATTTATGACGACTGGGTGTGTATGCATTTAAAGTGATGTGTCATGTCAGAGATTATTGTGCATCCTTTTGAATTCTCATGACAGATGACAGTTGTGGGTGAAGCTGCAGGTCACTTTGTAAATGCAATGTGCTGTTGGGTTCAGAATTGAAGGTTAAAGTTTTTCAGATTGATTCTGTACTTCAGAATGTCAGAGATTTTTCCTTGACACCTTAAATTATTGTGCAGTTAACAGAAGATTAAAACCCATCCATGATGTTATGATTTACTTTAGTGCATTAAATTCTGGTGATCTTGTTTGATTTTTGTAAAGTAGAAAGATTTGAATTCGTAATATTGGCCCGCTTCTCTTACCTAAATCACCACCTGCTAACGATTTTTTTTTCTTTTTTAAAATACAAAATACAGAATGCAGTTTTAAGTCATTCGCCTTAAAATGTATTATTATGATTATGTATACTGTATTGTGTATACTGAATTCCACCAATTTGGTTCAGTTCAGTTTGGATCAGTTTACCTTCATCTCCACCTGTGTCCGGTCAAGACACACGTGTTTCAGTCATCGCAGTTGCGCATGCGAGTTCAGTCCTTCTCTGGCACTGCAGGAGGTAAGCTGTAAAACATGTTTGTCGCACTTTTCTCCGGGTGTATGAATGATGTTTAATGATGTTGCCCTGTTTCATAATAACTCCGCTCCGCTCAGTAAGCGCTTGGTGAAGATTTGATTGCGGTATAAGGGGCAGTTTAGCTAGCTTAAAGTTCGCCGTGTTTCCCCACTGTTTGACCTGAATATCTTTAATTTTCTGAATTTTGTTGTTAAGGGAGCTGGCTTTGGACCCGAGGTCACACACGCTAAGCTCACAGTTTTTTGTGTCTTGTGAATATTTTTAAACAGATACGGAGATGTGTATGTGGACGTGTGTTTGACTGTTCATCTTTATGCGTGGTTTGGGTACTTGGCCTTGTTCTCATTAAGGTTAAGCCATGTGCGAGGGTAAAAGTTTTGTTTTAGCAACTCCTATGTATTAATGTAATGCAAACTGCAGGGGTCAACGGGCATTTTAATTATTTTCTAGTTTTGTTTGAAAGTTAATGGGCGTATTAATCTTATGCTGATTGTTTATTATATGAAAATGTTTTACTCAGGCTGTGGGAGAGGGATCTGGCTTTGGACCCGAGGTCACACACATACAGATCATAGTTTTTGTGTCTTGTGAATATCTAACAGGTACTGAGAGCAGGTACTGAGGAAGCACGTACGATGTGTGAATTATTGAGCTTTAAAGGCGCTTACAGGCATTAGAATTTGTTAACTTTGGACAGAGCCAGGCTAGTTGTTTCCCCCTGATTCCAGTCTTTGTGCTAAGCTAAGCTAACCGGTTGCTAGTAGTGCTTTTTTTGACAGAGTTGTGATTTAAACCTGTTTTCAAAGGCTCAGTTTGAAGGCTGAACTTCCTGTCAGGTAATGGCTTCCCTATTATGTTGACTTTGATGTGCAGAGGTTCTTTCAGCTGTACTGTACAGTGCTGAGCTTGACACAGGAGCTTACTTTTGAGGTATTAAGACTGAGTGGCTTTATAAAAACGTTGGTTTTAGAGGAAAGGAGAGTGTATTAGACAGAGACCTCACAGGTGTTTGGTCGAATTTGGACTGCAACGCCCCCAGAAGGCACCTCAGTATGTTCTGTTGTCCCAGAAACATCCAGCCTCACACCTGCTTTCCACATTAATGATCAGCTACACTACCCTGACACATTCGCACCATTTTTATTAGCTTCCAGACGTCCTTTATTTTCAACAAATCTGTGTTCTATGACCAACATGTAAGTCTCACCTTACTGACATTAAACAACCCCAAAAACACACGTTTCATGGGCAAATTGTACCATACGGTATTTCTGTATTGAAAACACAAGACTCTCACTCACTGTCTCTCACCCACACGGATAGGCTCACACATACCTGTCCTTTCTTGCTCTCGCTGACACACACAGACACACATGTGGTCCCTTGGCGTGCCTCTTCCGCAGCTGTTTTGTCACCTGTCAGGGCTGACACCAGTAAAGAAGGCCATCTCAGGACCGCTCTACCGTCACTAAGTCATTTTGACGGACACCACATCCCGCCGTTCAAACCCACTCTGCTCACTGCTCAGTGATGTGAACAAACAGCACCCCTGCCATGAAGATTTGTGACCTTTTGGAGTCAGAGTGTCACTCCCTTGGCATTATTGTCTTACGCTGTTCTGCATGGCCGATTGCATGATTAATGGATCATTTAGCACTTGTGAGGTATACATGGAATAATGCTGTAGTACAGTAATTTAGCTTTTAGATTCTTCTGGCAAATTGTTATTATCAAGCGAGCGATGACAGTTTTTTTTTTTTTTTTTCACCAATGATTACTTCTTCTAAAATGACTCACCTGTTACTTGAAAAGAAATTATTCATACAAAATGATTGACAGCAACAATTGTTGTACATTATGGTAATTTTGTTCAGCATGGTAAATGACTTAGGTCGACAAAACTGTGACACTTAAAACCTGCATCAGTTACATTTCATGAGACATCACATGATAAGCTGCAGGTTAGGATTTCTTCCTGAGGATAGATGCACACCCTTGTATATTGTTTGTAACAACATAGACTGTCCAGGCATAACTCACATCCACCAGGATGCCAGGACTAATGCTAAACAGTTTCACAGCTTTGTGCGAGTAGTGTGGAGCAGTGTGGAGACCCAGGGACACATCTCACTGGAGTCAGGGAGACGTTTGACGGGATGATAGAAGTTATCACTGGAAAACAGCTCACTTGCTCTATCTCTTGTTCGATTGCTCTGCATACAAGCTATAGAATCAAATGCAGCAACAGATTCAAGAGGCAGAAGTCAGCACTTTGGTTTCAGAGGCTGCCACAAAGTGGCTGTATTTTGTTTAGACTTAAAAGTGGCATTAAAGGCTGTATAAAAAAAACAGTTGTGTTACTTGGCAGCGGTATTATAGCTGAGCAAAGATATTTCACAGGGTTTACATCTGAAACGAAAGAAATCCATTTCCTCTCCCATATTATTTCTCAGTGTCAAAAGAAATAGTTTGACAAAAACCCAAACCAGACACCAACAAATTTGTGGCAGTCAGCAATTCCTTTCTTTTTCCTTTCACAGCACGAATAGTTGATTGAAATGGTTGTACATGATTTCTGATCAGACATGACATTGATCTTACGTCAGCAGCAGTGACTGAAATGATGAATATCCTACCACATTTTCCTGCAGAGAAATGAAAATCAGATTTGATCTTTCTTAGGTATTAGTCGCGCTGTAAAAATGTGGACAAACTCACACACACACGTGTGTGCTCACGTCCCCCATTCTCTCTCTCGCTACCGTTTTCTGTCAGTAGCTTGTAAATTAAGGGGATTAACATTGGCTGTTGCCAGAGGGCTTGTGTGAGTGTGTTTGTTTGTGTGTATGTGTGTGTGTGTGTCTGCAGATGAGAAAGACATCTAAGAGGAGGAGAGGACAAAGCATGCTTTCTTTGTTATGCTCTTTCACTCCACAATGCTCCCCTCCTCTTCACTGTCCTACTCTTTAATAGTACTGCTCAACTCACCTACAATAACTCCTTTCTCCTCTGACCTGTCACCTGTTAGAAGAGGTGGTGGCCACATGTTGCTTTCTTCGTTTACATAATCACTTTGAACACCTTCAAGGTCATCATGCTTTGCCATCATGGTTAAAAACAGCAGCGGGATCATAGGCATTTTCATCCTCCTCATCATCCCCACATGTGCTTTTGTCACCAGCGTCGTCATCATCATCATCATCTCAGTCATCATCACATTCAGCAGCAGTGTCGTCAGCATTGCTGCCATCATCATCATCATTGTAATTATCATTACCATCATTATGAAATAAATCCAATCAGAACCATCTCATCTCCTTTGTTCATCCCCTCTCCTACTCTTTGGATATGACCCAGAAACAAAAGCTTGGCAAAATAGAATTGTTTTCCTCATTACTCCTTTTGCTTCACTGTCACCATGAAGCACCAGTCAGAGTCCAGAGGGACAGGAGAAAACTCTCAATAAAAGCAGTCTCAATGAACCATTATTTATATTTTACGCATTATGTGGACATTTTCTCTTTTTCTCCGATGAAGGTCTGTACGTTGTGGCCACTTTCTGCATCTTAGTGGCATAGGACACATACACACACATACACACACATACACACAGTCCGCGATCAATCAAACTTATCAACAAATAGACAGAGTGAGGGCTGACATTTACAGCCCTGCAGCTCTCAGTTTTGTGTGTGTGTGTGTTGACCGGTGAGAGTTATAGACCTTACAGAGTGAGGACATTTTGGGAAAGTGAGGACATTTTGGCTGGTCCTCACACCCTGTCACACACTTTTAGAGGGCTGTTTGCGGTTAAGACTTGGTTTTACGCTTCATTTTACAGTTAGGTTTAGGTTAGGGTAAGAGTTGGGGTTGTTATGGTTAACGTTACGGTTAGGGCCTAGTGAATCCATATGTCAGAGAGTGCTCTCACAAAGATAGAAGTACTCATTTGTGTTTGTGTGTGTCTATGAATGTGTGTCCATATGTATGAATTACTGCACAGAGACACAGGTACACAGATGATGTTTTGGTGTCATGAATTTCCATCCAACAGATATATCCACTAGGTACTTATTTTATATGTGGTTTATATTCAGATTATTTCCATTTCATCACTCAGGGCTGAGTATCCAGACTGATGCCCCCAGTCACCAATCACAGGGCAAGTATGTGGTGATTAACACCTTGTCAAATCACACATGTAGCCAGATCATCGGGAAACAATGTCATCCTTCTCGTGACATTTGAATCCTGCTCCTTCTTCCGAAGTGTCACTGGCATGTTGCAGTACATTAGTCGAGGATCATAATAATGTGAGGTAGGAGTTATGGATTATGAGTAATCGCTGCAGTCGTACGACGTGACATATAACATCAGCTGGAGAGGACGTTGATGGAGTTTGGAAAGGAAAGGCTGACTATATGTGTGTGTGTGTGCTGACATTTTGAGGCCATAGAAAAAATGATGTGACGTTGCATTGGATAAGTGACAATACAGACTGAGGACATAGTGAATCATTGTAAAAAGTGATAAAAAGTCCCTAGAGATTTTTTTTTTCTCCTGTGTGTTAGAGAGCAAGAAGCTTATGATGTGGTATGGTGATTGGTAATAATTAGCTCCAGACTACAGTTTTTTTTATCCCATCTAGAAAGACAAGATAGTAGTGTTTTTAAACTTAAAATACCTAAAATTTATATTTTCCATTTAATAAATCTAACTGAAACTTAAATCCCAGTTTAACCTCCATTTATTGATATATATTTTCATTCAGTTTAACTTTCTCAAATGATTTCTTCAGAGTTCAGCATTTCGAATGAGGCTATGGACAAAAATTGATCACATTTACTTGCATTAAGTTTTCTTGGCATAATATTGCTAGATCTAATATTTCAGCACATACAGTACTAACGTCTATGAAAAATAAAAGATGTCCTAAACAAAGAACTAGCCATTCATTTAGAGCACGCATTGTTCTATGTATGTCTATCTTTAATTTAAAGATAGACATATAGTTTATAGATGAATTTAGATGAGTTTTGTGATCACATGACTTTTCCTCAGGTGCCATCATGAGATTCACATTTGTAGTTTTTGAGTGAAATGTCTCAACATCTGCCAGATGGCTTGGCAGTAAATAGCTTGTATTTCTCCAGCATCTGGTAAAAAGCATGTAGTATGACGTCACAGAGCTCAATTGTGTGTCTGCCTGCTTTGTTTTGACTCTCCTCTCTCCATCTATCATTCTCTTTCTCCATCTCTACCTGTCTGATCTCTCCCTCTAATGCCAGCCGTGCTTTCTAAGGACCCGAGCGGGGGCTGACAGACATATGGAGCTATTGTGGTTGTTGATGGTGATGACGCCGCGGTTCCTTTGAGCACCTCCCTGATTCATTACCCCTGGCTACTCATAAAGCTACCGAACACTAACACACACAAGCATAAACAGGGAGTTCAGAAACATACACACATAAAATTAAATACATGGATGAACAGACAGACACAGACTGACGCGTTAAGGATGCAGAAATACATTTGTGTACCAACTACATAACCATCGATGCAGAAATATTTTAATGAATTCATACACACTCACACCTGCGTAAATACATAAACACACATCATCTCCTCCACACACGCAAACTCTCCATCGAAGATGTGCTGACACATTGAAGGCACTCTGTCCTCTTTCCCCTGAAGGATTCTGGTAATTAGATTCCTACAGGCCAAGTCTCTCAATTTCACTGCATTTAATTGGAAACACACACAGACACACATAGACTCACAGACACGCACACACTCATATGGAGAAAGCTCCACAGGTCCACGCTTGTTGATCACAAGTCGGGACTGTGCTGCTCTAATAATTAATTTCTACGCTGGCCCCCCCTCACACGCCTCATTTAGCAATCAATCCCTTCTTTGTTTTATGAATTCTATTAAGCCGGGCCCCTGTTCCGCCAGGACAAAACGGAGGGAAAAACGAAACGCAAGAGTCTCGGTGAAGCATCCTTGTGGCATGGCAGAGTTGAGCTGCATATTAAGTGTTCATGGCTGGGTGGGCCGTGTGGAGGTGAGCGTGTCGAAATGTCTGCGTGTGGGTGCACACCCTGAGGTATGAGGGCAGACGTAGGGAGGAAAAAAAAAAAAGCACATCAAAATCGACATGCTGTTCTCTGAATAGCATGACACTGATTGACACTGACATCTCAGCCCAGGGCTTTCTTCAGGGTTAAAAGCTCTGGCGCACCTGAATCCTGAGAGGCACTTTGGTGAAATTACTGAAGTTGATCAGGCGCATGTGTTCAGTACACAGAATGTGAGGGATGCATGGAGTAAGCAATCACAGCAACAAAAGTCCCTATGGTGAACATGAAGCTACCACCAGCAGCTGGTTAGCGTAGCTTAGCATGAGGCCTGGAAACAAGGGGAAACAATTAGCCCGGCTCTGAAATGTGGAACTATTCCTTTTAAATTCAGGATTTTGAATATAATATTTATCCATGTGATAAATTTTTGATATCACATGAGTTATATTAGCATGTAAGGAAAGAATGACATTTACATGGGTTGGTTTGCTTTACTTTCTACCAAAGAAATAGTCTTACAAGGTCTGTGGATTTTGCTGAATAAGAGGAACACTACTTCTGGAAAAGTAGTTTCTTAAAACAAATTTTTCACCTTCTGTATCGTGGGGTTTCAGCAGGTTTGGAGCGGAATATCATTAGATTATCTGCAGGGCATACGACGAGTGTAAGTAAGAAAATACATATGTTTGTTTGTAACTTTGGGCGGAGTGACCTGATGAGGTCGTCGTGGACAGTGGTTATTACCAAATGTGTGATATCTTGAGGCAATGCTGGAGAGCGAAAGAAAGGCACTGCTGACACCTTGCTTGGCAGCAGCATCTGTAGACTGTATATTCCACCGGGACTATGACCAGAGACCATCTGTCACTCGCTTACACACACACACACACACACACACACACGCACACACACACACACAGAAGAAAGGGCAGGATCGACTAGAAAAATACAAAGCATTTGAGCATGGCTAGATAGATAGATGGTAGGTAGATAGATAAATAGATAAACTGGTCTATTTAGACAGTATAATGTGATTTAAGTTATTCAATGCCACAATATAGGTTTCAGTGCTGTGTCCCAGTAATGTCGACATGTCATATTTCTAAATTATTCTTATCATTAAGAACTGGAGCAAGCAATTAAGGAATTCAGTTTAATCTGTTGTGGATGCAGACACAAGCAGTGAACTAGACCATGAAACTCCTCTATTTTTGACGACACCTCACATCCCTGGAGAGGCAGCTCGCATCCTGGGGCACTCTCACTGCTGCCCACACACACACACACACACACTCGCACATGGGAGGCTATACATGGTTGTTTGAGGGCATATAAATAAAGGGTTATGTCTGTATTTGAAGGTGCTTTAGGAACATGTAGAGATAAAATGAGTGCAGTGTGTTTGACCTTATCCCCTTAAGTTCACTGAATCCTTTATTTACTTATTTATTTTTCAAAAAAAGGAGTGATCAGCTGCAAATCACATTTCTAGGAGAGACAATCGAGATGTTTTATCACTGAATCATAGAAAATATTCAAGTCAAAATAGCTTTGCTTGAGTTAAAACAGAATAAGAGCTTGTGCTGGAATGTAAGCAAATACACACGCAAGCCCTGGTAAACACAGTAATTCATTGGCACAAACACTTACTTAAGTCATATACTCCTACAGGGATGTTTCTACACCAGGCGATAGTGGCTGACACTCAAGAGATGTTTCTTAACTATGCAGTGTTTTGTGTTTTGAAGATGTTTCAGTCTAATACGACACCAGATTCACTCACACACACCCACAAACGCAAAAGTGGTCTTGCAGTCAAGTTGCCTAATCTGATGTGACTTATTTGTTAAGTCAAGAAATTTCACGTTATGTTGAATGCACCCCACATAGTTCAAGGCTCCCACACAACAATGAGGCTCAACTGGAACAACCTTTGACATACAGAGAAATGTGTGTGTGTGTGTGTGTGTGGGTGCATATGATGATGACGAGGGTGTAATGTGTTTTGACGTGGGTCTTACCCTTAAAATGACAAAGGTCATTCTTTAGAGCAGTGAGACGTCACATCAAGCTTTTGTTTTTTTTTTTCTAAAAAAAACTGGTACGTAACAAGCAATGAAGCAATGTGCTTAAAAAGAAGTGAGTCCTTTTACTTATCCTGTCGACATCTTCTTTAGCCTGCCGCTCAACCTGTGTGTGTGTGTGTGTGTGTGGTTGCATCTGGAGACCTACTGAGTAATGAGATGGAGCGGAGAAGCATTAGTATTTTTAGCCCCGTTAGCTTCACAGAAAACAGGGTGTTTTGTGAATGGTAAGTTCTCCCCCGCTCTGCCTTTTAGTCTGCGCCGCTTGTTAGGGAAAACTGCAGAGGAGGGTGAGGAGGGTGAGGAGAGCTGGGCGGTGGGGGGGCGACAGGAAGAGAGGAGAAAACTTCAGAAGGAGAAGGAACAAAAAGGATGAAGAGGAAGAGAGTGAGGACCCTGAAACACACACACACACACACACACACACACACACACAGGGAGTACTTAACGACCGAAGCAAATTGACATATTAACTCCTTTTAAACCAACAGAGTGTTTTTTTTTTTAAACATATTCACACATCTAGCTGATAGAGCAGGCATTATCATTCATTTGCTGTGGTGTTTCTTTAGCTGCTAAATGCTCTAATGTGTTCACCAGCCAGTGGCAAACTTTTTTGAGCTGTCTCTCTAAATAATATCTACCTGCTGCTGTCAAACACAGCGCTATGAGAGCAGTGAGAAGGAACCCGAACACTGAAGTTGTGTGTGAAAAAACAAAAATATAAGCAGAAAGCAGCAGAGTTTGTATGGGAACTTAAGAATTGGGCGATAACTCTCAATGTGGTTCATTGTTACACGCCACATACACATTATTCTAAAAATATTGATTATACCAGCTTAAATAAAAATAGAAACGCATTTACATATATTGTAAAATTTTAAAAGCACACACAAATTTGCTACTGATTTATGGTTGAGTCATAGTACCATTTTAAATCATGGATTCGTAAAAAAAACAAAAAATTGAGACAGAGAGAGAGAGACAGAAATGTCTGTTTACTTCTTAAGTGATTCTGACGCATGCTTCACCTTGTGCATCTGCATCTTGACAACAATGAGTCAGTCAGCATTGGAGATGCTAACATTCAAAGTGATGTTCACGTTCAGCAAGTCCACAAGAAAATTCTGGAAAGAATCTGGCTGAAGAAATATTTTCTATTTTTAAAAAGCGATACTGCACCAATAGGAGGCCGCGCAGGCGAAGTAAAGAGAAGAAAAGAACAGGCTGAATAGAAGCCTAAAAGAGTGGCAGAGACAACATTAAAGTGTGGTACAGGGTGAAGCAGGGAGGTGCAGTAGGAGGCTGCTCTAACTTTAACTCTACAGACCAGTGAGAAAGAAGCAAAGAGAGAAAGACAGAGAAAAGTGACATCAGTTTTTTTTTTCCCCCCATTGTACCTCTCTTCTGAATAAGCAGTCGCTGGCAACATTATTAATGTCATCTGTCTGCCATGTATTGAAAAGCAAACCTACCAAGATGCAAAAAGCTATCACACTGAGAGTGGCAAGCGAAAGACAAAGGAGACAGAAAAAAGATGGGATAGATTGTGTGAGAGAGAGAGAGAGCAACATCAGAAATGACAGATGAATTAAGAGGTTGAGATGCAGAGGGGGAGAGAAATGAGAGATGTATTGAAATGAAGGGAGACCTTTGAAGATCAGCAGGTGAATCATTCCTTTGATAATTGCGTCGGCTTTTCATTGTGGCACTCAGCAATGGTGTTTGCGTGTGTGTGTGTGTGTGTGTGTGTGTACACTGCATGTGCATTTCTCCTTCTCCTTTTGCAGTCTGGGACACATTATAACCACGTGTTCAAGACTGAAACTCATCGTTTAGCACATGATATAAACACAGATCAAAGACTATTGACAATAACTGATCACACATGAAGAACGCACGGTGACTTACAAATACGTTTTATGGAACAGTAACACGAAATGTCAACCACTTGTCAGATTTAATACATAATGGATTGTATGTCGGTGTGTATGCAAACACACAAAAGATGCATTTACTGTGTTGTGCACGTGTGTGCAGTATATGTGTCATCGTATCTCAGTCTTCCTTCGCATGTCTTGCTGCCACCGTGATGTTTCATAAGTAAAAAGAGCAGCGTGACATATAGCGGACTAATGTGTGCCTTTGGGAAACTTCAATTGGTATTTCAGCCCTGGTCTTTGTGGATGATTTGACACAGTCATGCTAGATTACGTGTGGGAGTGTGTGCACTTTGAGAATTTCTTTTGACATGTATATACATAAATCCTGTCCTTGTGCCTGTGTGTGTTTGTGTTCACATGTGGTTGCCTATCTGGTCAAATCTACTTTGACGTGGGGGCTCTTGGAATGGCCCGACACCTACAGTAATCAATCAGCTGAGCAGACACCACCGCCGTCACTGGCAGCTCGTGTTGGCTAGTGGTTGACCGGAGTCGATAGCTCGCGGTTACAAAGCTAGGCTGCAGGCCAAAGCATCGACTGGCCAAAACTCTGGAGAAACTCCTCCATTCTCACACTTGGATGCACTCTGACACGCCTGAGGAACTCATTTAGTTTTATATTCAGTCACAACACTCTGTTATTAAAACTTATGTGGTTTCTGTAAAGAATGAGATTATCACTTGCTCAGGCTTGCTCTAGCTCAGGATTTTACTTCCAGGCCTTCGTCAGAAGAATAATGAATATATTTAAAAATATAGATTGTTTTAATTTAAGAATAACAACACTTTCGTGTTTTTATACATATTTTTTGAATTATTTCTTTCTTGCAAGGACTACAACAGGATCCGGCAAATGTTAGATTAAGATTTCATATCCAAAGCCACAATCCCTGACAAGAGATGTGCATTCCTGCTGCATCTTAGAGTTCATTCATACTCTAGTGGTCACTGACAAGCAGGGCGATGCAGGCCGGCAACATACAGTATGTCAAAGGATGTCATCTCACCACATCACATCTATAATGTGCATCCTTAGTCCACTTAGCTTGCATAGGTTCTTTGACAAGTGGGCTGCATGATGAATTCGCTCTTCCGGGCGATTTCAATATTATGTAAAATTAAACTGCATACATTTGGTCTGACATTTATGTAAGGTCATTGCTCAACAGTTTTCTCTGCCAAGTCTGGGGAAATTGAATTTTGGATGCTGTTTTGCCTACAGCCACCCATGGATTGCTCACAGGTCATGCAGGGCACAGACCCAGGTGCCCCAGACTACCATGTGAACTGAGTGCTTGCTGAGACAATATGCAGATAATCAATAATAAATGACATATGTGTTTATGATAATGTTGTTTCATTGCTGAAATACTCTATATTCTGAATACTTTTACTCCTGTCTTTGCCTCACTCCCTTTGGAACGACTCCATATTCTTAAAGTTGATATTTCTATCGATCTCTTCTAGCCAGACGCACATATCTGCATGCAGTTTCAGCTGTCTTCAGCGGTCTTTACTGTTGGCATAAATTATCTGACTTGTTTAGCTGGATGAAGGAGCTTGTTTGTTTTGTCCAAGGTTCAACAGGGTTGAAGTGGTATTTGGGCATGGGACATGTTTGGCCCCCAACTCTTTGATGTGTAGCTTTGCCATGTCTGTTTCTCTTTTTCTTTTGAAACTACTAGTCTTAACTACATGTTTCAGATCCCCAAAACATGTAGCTCATATATCCATAAATTTTATATTAAATAGCTGTTTTATCACAATCACACATTATATAGTAAATAATACTATCTAACAACGTGTGTGTTTTTCTGTGCATTAATTCCTAATTGTCATGAATATCAAGTGCGGCCTAATCAGTTTAATAACTTATCTAATTCACACGTCTGTGTGTGTGTTATTAGGTGTTTGTGTGTATCCGTGCGCCCTGAATCTTTATTAGTTTCCGTCCTGGAGCTGAAGTACAGCTAATCACTTCACTGCTTCCCGGTGGACAACCCTAATGCATTTAACCACTCCTGGGGGAGCTGATGCCTGACAGTGTAGAACGGCCTCTCTGCCCGCTGTCACAATATCTCTGCCTCTCTCTCTTCCTTTTCTTTCTTTGACTTACTCTCCCTCCCTTCTTTTTCCTCTGTCTTTTTCTTGATTTCTTTTAACTGTCTCTCAGTCTGTCTCTCCCTGTTCTCCTCTCCTGCAGGACTTTAAGTTTAAATCTAAATGATATCAGGGGGTGAATTGAGCTGTTTTAGCAACAGAAAGCAACAGGACACTTATAATAAATATAATTAAATAAATATAAAAACAGGAAAAGTAAACAACAATAGAACAACTGGATTGTGTGACAAATGCAACACAGAACATATGAGTAATATGCCTATGGTGTTATGTTAAGAGGAAGTGCAGAGAGCCAAAAGGATTTATTCAAGTCAAAAAAGAACAAGGGATGAACAAGCACAATATAAAAAATATATACAAGTCGAGTTAAGAAAAGTTAAATAATTGATGTTTGAAAGTTATAAATCATTTACTGCTCGTTTGCATGTGTATTTTTTTCATTTCTCCTTGTAAGATAGTCAAAGCTTATGACTCAGACAATAGTCTTAATTGCTTTATTTAAATAAAACCAGCAACAAAAAAAAGAAAAGACAACGATTGATTGATCGTCTCGTACTAGCTGCATTTTCTTCCTCTATTCCTTCTGTTAGTTAAAAGCAGACAGTTCATTACCACTAGACTTTTATGTTTTATGATGGTCTGCTTTTTTGTCTCTTGCGCATTATTATGGTTTGGTCAATTGGACTGCGATGAGCTGGAATAATTGTGTGGGCTCTAAATGTTCAGCTCATCAACAGTGCAGAAACGCTCTGTGAATCTCACTTTGAGTCCTTCTATTTGAATATCCATAGCAGTCTTTCTGTTACTGAAGTTATGTAATACACACACACACACACACACAGCAAGTGGGACAAGGATGATTCATCTAAATGAGTACCTGAGCATGAAACAGCCACATCCAGGCTTGTGGCTTAGTAAAAGTTAGATAGCGGTATAAGTGGTTAAAGCGAACAGATGAAATTCACATAAGACGCATAATAATAACACCATTAATATAATAATAAGTACACCACAAAGCATTTCTTGTTCTGCTGTAGATAATTGTAAATTAACAATGGAGCAATAGTGAATGACTGAACTGAAGAATGCAACAGACTGTACCATTATGTTTGTCCCCATGTTCTTTCATTCATGGCTCCCCCTTAAAAGATTGCTATACACTCATAAAAACACAAATTCTATATGCTGAGTCTTTTTACCCAGTGTTATCTCCCCATTAATTTTGTGGATGAGTCGACGCCTATTTTCATTGGACTTCATTGGACTTCATCAGTGCTAAAACATTTCAAAAGGATTCCTCATATTGTGCTGGCTAACTGGGACTACATAAAGGTTGTTTAACTTCTCTGCAGCTGAGGCAGCGTCTGTGACATAAACCATATTGAATAGGCTCACCTCATAACTGTGTTTTTGAAGACTCAAACGTCCCTCAAGCTGTGCACCATCCATCCTCCTTTGGCACTTCCACAATCTCCTTCTGTCTCTTATATGTAGAGTATTCTTTCACTCCATGATATGGCACACTGCCTTTGATCCTGCTCTCTCGTAAGTCCTAGGGATCCTTCATCTCCACCTCTCTTCAGCTTTTCTTGTCCTCTTCTTCTCTCTCTCTCTCTCTTTCTCTCCTCCACCTCAGTTTAACCTTCAGTTTCCTCCTGGAAGGCTACAGCTTCCTGTTACCTACCTCTGTGAGCGGCTGAAAGAGAAAACAACACTGTGGATTTAGAAGGATTAGCATTTTAGCTTATCCGCTTCAGCTAATTAGCAAGTTAATGTAACTTTTGTCCGCTGGAAGAGATGAAGATATTTTGTTCAGCACTGTCAAAGCTCATTGGTGTAGTGCTGCTGGAGCGCACCTGAACGCACCTGAACACACACAGTGAATTCAGTTTGTTTTTCTACCTAGCTATAGTCTGCAACTTACCACATGGCAACTTGCACCTTCATTTAAGTGCAGTAGAGTCATGACAACATTACTTTCAGATCTGCAGAATTTGTTTCTGCCTTTTTGACTTTCTTATTACCTGTCTTGACTAGAAATTAAATGACACTCATAAAGAACCACTTTGGTTTGGGAGTCATAGGAGAAACCACTGGAACAAGACCGTGTAAAGATTATTACTTTATAAAGCAATGATTATTAAAGGTATTAATCATGATTAATTGGGTGAGTAATGACCGAGACTGCACACTTTAAAGGAAGGAACTAAGTTAGATACCTACTGAGAGCTGATTCCAGGAAACTTCCCATTCATAGATTCTTAATTGAGAAGCAACATTTGGCAGAGAAAGATGAACAAGAGTTTTAATGAGAGAAGGGAACGGCAGTGAGAGAGAGGCAGAGACGAATGAAAATTAGGTGAGAGGTACAGATCGCTAAACGCTGAAGGGTGGTGGGTGGGGGGGTTCAAAACCAAGAGATGTGTACAGTAATGATTCAAGAGATGGAGAACAAACGTAAATAATTTAGTGCATGTGAAGACGAGTGTTTAAATTTGGGGTGGGGATTAGGGGGCAGGTGGGAGCATTAAAGTCAATTTGTTGCTGACAGGACTATCCTACTCTTGCGTCCCACCTGCGCACCACATTAACACCAACATGACCTGAACACCAAAGTCAGACAACCACATAACGTCAACTCAAATTAAAGACCAGCCAAGCAGAACTACAATGTTCTCCCAGTGGCAGAGACAGCATTTAGGTATAAGGTGGATTTTAGAATTTTGCAGAGGGTACAATTGGGTTCGTTTTTTTTTTTTTTCTCTTCAGTACTAAAATATGCAAATGACTCTTAGAAAGCCCCTTGATAATTTATATTTTCTGGGGGAAAATTTCAGGAACTTTAGTTGTTTTGTTTTTTCAAATAATCTGCATTTACTGCACACTGCTGATTGTTGCAAAGCTGGCTTTTTCAGTAAAGCTTTATTGATCGTTAATTTGGGTATTAAAAAAGCAGAATACATTTTAGTACATTTATTGTTAAATGTTGTCTATGTGTTGTTTAGCACTTGCTTGCCCTTTGTCGGTGTCACTGGGGCCTGCCATTAGATTAGATGGGAACATGTTGATCTGATAATAAGAGCAGTTAAACCTCTAGAGTCCTTTAGGATAACCTTGAGTCTTGGGCACGATAAACAATAGCGAGGGAGAAACAGTGGAATAAGGAAGGCGATTAAATATTTAACGATAGCAAAAAAGAAAGTTGACGTTCCCACCATAGCTGCATTCCCATTAGCAGAGCTCCACACTTAGCCGCAACTGTACTGCACATACAGTACCTTCCCACCTATCCACACACACGCATACACACACACATACACACACAAGCACGCACTGTAAGTATGCATGTACGATGATTTGCATTTCCACATGCACCCAAACACACAGTGCTGATGCGGAGCATATTCATAGCTTAGAACTTTCTGCTTTCTCAACACAACGTGAGATTTTTGAAGTGAGTGTTAGTGTGTGTGTGTGTGTGTGCCTCAGAAAGAGTAGAGTCTGATAGATGTACGTAGCTTTGCAGTCTTGTTGCCAGTGCTTTGAGTGTTGTGTTTCTCTGACGAGAGATTATTCATGCATCATTTCAAGCCATATCATTTTTTTTAACTGCTGTCAGATGACTTATTTTCAATTGTGATTAATCACACTGTCTGTGATTAAACATGATTAATCAGTGGTTTAAGTATTACTGTTTCTGCGGTAAGCACATGCAAAATATATTCATATTCATAAGAAATATCTAAAATTCAATTCAAACTAAGATTCAGCAAAATAAAATGACCCTCAGAAGAAGAGTAAAACTATAAAAGGCAAGATTTTCCACAGAAAACTGTGTCTTTAGGAACTTAGTGCAAAATAGTTGCCATGGAGCATTGAAAAAGAATGTGCTGTGAATGACGGCAGCAATGTCTGAACACACGGATATGAAGTATGAGTACACTGTGTTCAAATTATGGGAGCTGAATCAGTTTAAAAAATATTCTCTCAGTGTTAGTTCAAGGATTTCATGTGTCAGAAATACCAGCTGCAAACTGAGTTACTTCAATGACGACTTACAGTCTTGCATTTTCAGCAGAAGGAGGCACAGACAAATAGGAAAACTGTGGAAGTGGAAAATCACGAGAAAATGATAATGCAGATTTAATGAAGTAAAGTTCAAAGTGGGGAGGAGTAGTTTAAATGCATCAGACCCACTTGTAGAGTATAACATGGTTCATTTGTGAGGTGTCAATGACTATGCCATTAAACAATGTGGCCACTGACTCCCACTCTCCAATTCATTTCCGAAACCGTACAGTGGAACCGTGCCAACATTCAGCAAACGCTTGTCTTTACCGAGCTGCACATTTTCATGTTTTGTACATTATGTGGTAACAAAATTGTGGCAACAGGCGTTTAGAGAAAAACTGGGAGACGGAGGAATAGTATTAAAAGTGATAGTAACTGTATGCAGTGGCAAGCAGTCACCCTAAAAAGCCTCATGCAGAACTTGTGTGGCTAAGTCAAAATTAAAAAGTCAGTGCTGAAGTCCTGAAATGCATTCTGTGAACTGGTGCTTGGAGAAATATGCAGCGAAATGTGATTGATGCAATTAAAAATTAACGCATTATTCCTTTTAAATTAATGCACTCCTTACACGGCTTCAGTTTAATGGCTCTTTGATTTTCCCTTTCTGAGAGATACATTTCAGCCTTTTGTTAAGCATGTTTCTGACCTATGTGCGTGTGTGTAACTGTGTGTAAGGAGCTGCGGTGTTCTGCTAATCTGTGTTTGAATTATCACCATTCATGTCTGCACATTTGAACCATGTATGAGAGTGTTAAAACCGTTTCCTTCTGCTCGATCCCCTGTCTAAGCAGCTCACAGTATAGCATGATAACAACAGTTAGGAGAGAGGTGGGGGGGAAAAGTGATGAATAACAGTTCCATTTTCATTTGGTTTTTCTTTTTCTTCCTCCCTGTTTTTTCTCTACTTCTTTCTACCTCTTGCTCCATCACTCCGTCCCTCCTCCCACTGCAGAGTGGGTCAACGGCCGTCACCACCTGGTTGTTTCTGTAGTGTCCCAGATTTCATTTTCTTGCCAGACTGCTTACAACCCACACACCCACTCTCCGTGTGTATTTATTATGGCACTTCATGGCTAATTTTTGTAGTGCAGCATGACACACAAAGGCCCTTGTTCTGCTGGGATCTTAAAGAAAGGGCAGGGTTAAGTTCTTTGGTCCAGATCACTGATGTGCAAAATGAGAAGGAGGACTAAAAACAAGTCCTCACACGTATACTGTACATGCGTGGTTAATCTCTCTGCATGGATAACATAGGCACTTGCAATCCCAGTGTGAGAGGTGTTTAAAAATGAATGTCTGAAATGAAATGTGGCTGTGTTTGTTTCTGTGTATATCACCGCTTTTGTGGATCTTACAGTTTCACGATTTTGTAATTACAAGGTCCTACCTGGGTGGAGGGCAGTTGTGGGAAATTAAACACTCAAGATGTGACGTGTCATCCGAAAATCTGTCACGGCTGCACACAGTTTTTTGCGTTCTGCCAGCTTCAGTTTAAGGGCTTTATCTTTTGTAGAAAATATGCTATTACACAAAAGCATAAATGTGAACTCTTACACACAGGCGTGCACACACACTCACACACATGAAACACATGCTGGGACCTGCTTATCTCCCCCTTGTTTTTCTCTGGAGAGGAGGCCAGCACTTGACACCTAAAGGCCATTTTATGCTCAGCTCAGTTCGGCTCTCTTCTCACTTCTTCCCTCTCTCGCTCTCTCAGTGGAGGGTTTCCATTCAAAATGCAAAGAACGGGGCAAACAAGAAGGTTAGCGCATTTTAATGAAAGTCTCTCCATCTCTCTATTCTGTCCATTTTTTTCGCCACTTGATCCCTATCTGTATTTCATTTTCATCCATTTCACAGTTTTTCTCTCTTGCTGATCCTGCTCTTCAAATGTGTGGTACGTTCGTTTATATTCTGTTCTTGCCCGTTCTGCTTCTCCTCTGCTCTTCACATCTCCCTCTTCTCCTGTCCTCTCCTCACCTTGCCATCCTTCCTGTCTCCTCCAGCTTCCTCCCATCACCCCCCCACTCCTCTCCTTCTCCCTTCTCCTGACATGTGAGTATGCACTCAAGTAGCGTCACAATCCTTTATCTTTACGAGTGGCCTTCTCTTTATATGTGTGTGTGACTTTGTGTGTGTGTGTGGATGAGGGTGGGGGTGCAGGCAAGCCGCAAATGCTCCAAGAGCCATATTCAAATCTCATTTCACACTGCTGAGGGTGAAAAGACCTGACACAGCACTCTGTGAAAAGAGGAGGAGAGGAAGAGGAAGAGATGAGGAGAATGCGAGGAGTAGTGAAGGGAGGAGTGTGAGAGATGGGAGGGAAATGATGGTAAAGACAGAAAGTGGAGGAGGAGAGCGAGGGACACGACCTGGGAGAGGAGGAGAATAATGGCTGTTGGCATTAAGCTACCTACAGTATGGCAAAAGGAGCAAGAAAGAGAGAGGGAGGGAGGAAGGGAGCAAAGAATGAATAGCACACAGCCAATTCTAAAAAAGGGAAGAATAGGATGATGGAGAAAGGAGGCAGGATGAAAAAAGGGGGTATGAGAGAGCAGAATATCATCAGCGCAGAGAAGGAAGACAAGTTTTGACGTTTTTCTCACTGTCAGCAAGCCTTGTATTTTTGTTGCAATCTCTTTTCCATTTCCAAAATTACATCTCACTACCTTACTCTCCCCTCTTTTCTCCAGGTGAAGCTCTCTCCCCCTCCTTCTCCTCCACTAACCACAGCTCACCTCCTTCCCTCTTGCACAATGTGCATGTTTATGCAAATGAGGTAATTAGGAAGCTGCTTGGCTTCCTCCGAGCTTTAAGGTTTGAGAAGAGGTGTGAAGAGAGTGAAGAGAGGAGTGGACGGATGAGGATTCAGGCTTTGGTGTTTGTTTGAAAGAATTTTTGAGTGTTTATGTCTGTATCAGCATTTCACACCCATATATTATCACATATTCCCCTTAAAGTATCATATGCTTGTGTGTGCATGTGCAGTTTAATATGCTTCCCTATATTTCCATCACTGATGCTTCCCCTGTTTTTGCATGAGGTGCAGGCGCAACTGTCCGGAAACACTTCAGCTCTTTCTCTGTCTCTCTCTTTTCCTTTTTCCTGTCTTGGCTGTCTGTTTTCTTCCTCCTCCTCCTCCTCAGCTCTCTCATCTCCTCTCATATCCTACCTTCTTTCTGTCACTCTTGCTTACAGCCTTCCCTCTTGCGATGCTGTCTTTCTCTGTTTCTGTCTTTTCTGTCTCGCTCGCCTGAGTCGCTTCTCCCCTACGTTAGCCGCCCCGGCTCTCCAACTTATTTTCTTTTTCTTTCATCCACATTTTTCCTGTTCTTTTTTACTAATGCCCCCCACCCCAGCCCTACCCCCACTGTCCTCCCTGTCCCATTCTTCTGTTTTTGCCTGATTCAATTCAGGCAAAAACAGTCAATTTCATGCCATTTTCATCCACTTTTTTTTCTCCCATTTTTTCCCCTCTTCTCTTCTCCATCTACATTTCTTGTTTTTATCATAGCTATTTCCTTCTCTTGCTTCAGAAAGTTATCACTAATCAGATGTTCTCTGCACAAATGCGCAAACACTCATACCTGCCAGCATACACACACCGTATTCACTGTTCTGTATTTTTCAGTGGTAGCACAGGAAACATGAATAATGCGACCTCACATGCATACGCATGGACATGCGCTCACATACGTGCGCTGTCAAGGCAGCCGTCATTTCTCAGACTTGCCTCCTCAGGGCTGATATCAAGGCTTTGTCTGCTCTCTCCCTCTGTTCTCACAGTGCTCTCTTTATCTCCTGCTCTCTCTCACACACACACACAAAGCTGTAGGAAAACACACGCCTGCACACACGCTCGTCAACCTCACGCCATTTCTCCCTGAGTTTTCAAACTTTGGATGGCAGCTTCCTGTCAGGGAATGAAAGCAAAAGGGGGGAAAGAGATTTCTAAAAGGAGAGGAAGAGACAGGGGGAGAAGAGATAAGGAGTGCTGACAGATGTTCAACTCAACGCTTTTTGCCCCACAGAGGAGAGAAAGAGGAATGGATCTGTCATTACTTCTCCTCCTCCTCTATCACTTCCTCTTCCCTCCACTCTCTCTTTCTCTCCTCCCCTTCTTGTTTTCCCTTGTAAAGCCCACGTTAAACAGAATTGACTTCGTTTCTTTGATCTTAAGGCACTGACGTTTTTTTTTTTTAATAGAATACAACAAAATGGAACAGAATAGAACAGGCAGTGATGCTGCAAAATTCAAACTGCCTCATGTTAACAAGGAAGTCTAAGTTCAGCTTAAAATGAGGGAGGCTGAAGGCTTCACACTGGAACTAAATCTCAAAGCCTCTCAAATGCAATCACATAGCCTCTCTTGCGTTTTGAATTAGGAAGATAATAGTGCTTCTTGCCAATTAAGGAACACCTGTGACAATGATGGCACCCGCTGTCCTCATTACCATTACTTACTAGCTACCTAGTCTGATTTTGCGTGTGTGTGTGTGTTTGTGTTATTATGTGTTTGAATTAGAGGATAGGAGGACAGAGGACATTGTGGCAAAGCACAAAATCTGATAGAAGGCAGGAACTCTCTCTCTCTCTCTCTCTCTCACACACACACACACACACACACACACACACACACACACACACACACACACACACACACGGAGAGACACACACCAAACACACATGCACTCAGACAAACTACACACATATTATATGAACACCTGCAGCTGTGCAGCAGTCTGTCCCTAATGTGAATTGATCGTCCTCAGTCCCTCTGCCACTGTCAGTTTAGTCAGCAAAGAGCGGACAACTGCTTGATCTGGTTTGGAACTGAAAACGCAAACACACACACACACACAGACACACACACACACACTCACACACACATATAGTCTGCAGTAGATTCACTTGTACGTCAGCCTATAAGATTGACCGTTTGTTTTATTTGGCACGCCTACAAGTATGAGCTCGCTCTGCCTCACACATGGGCCGTCTGAGGGAAACGTGCGTCATTTATCAGGGTGAAAGAATGACAGCAAGACGTCTAATAGTAAATCATTGGCAGCATTACTGGACGTCTCCTTTCTCGCCAATATGGATTTGTGTTGGGAAGCAGAGGGAGCCCGTTATAAATCAGTCAATAACACCCGGGATTGTGTGCACACAAACTTCCACAAAGCATGGAAGCACATATCCCTTGTCCTTACGTCTCTTACAATGACACGTGCACACACACACACATCAGCACATTAGAGATGATAATAAATGTGCTGATAACCAGTCTGTGACAGGAGTTGAGTTTTTCTAGTGTGGACCACTCTATTCTTATCAAGGATTGTGTTTGTGACAATGTGGACAGCCGTTAGATACGTCATTGTGAGATTACATTCTTGTATCCAAGCCACAAAGCAACAAAATAATACTGCAGTACTACACACCATCTTGGGTATGCCCTCCCAAAATTAGATTAATTTCCAATGAGATTCAGTGAGGTTAATCAGTTAACTTTTTTTTTCTTTCAGACTGAAATAAAGCTGAAACTGCAGTGGGCGTAGATGTTCAGCAGATGAAAAATGTTAAATGCAACAAGTTTAAAATTTGAATCTTGGTTTTTACAGTCAAAGGACGAATGAAAAGTAGGATCATATTGTTTTATGGCTTGTCCTCCTCTTATGGTCTTCAATCAACATCTAGCCTCCATATACCATCTGTACAGTGAGCATTGATCTAATTTGTGGGTCCTTGCACACTTACTTCTCTCCAGCTCATTTCCCAAATCCATGTGTCCTCCTGCCACCCACTAAATTCAAATTATTGCACTTTAACTTTAGCATGACCCAAACTCGATAAGCTGTTAGCATGATCCTAATGCTAATAGTTTTGAGCTCCTTTGCAGTACAGAGTATTGTATTAGCATCAGCATGTCACAGGGCTGAGAAAAATTTACACAACAGAGCCCTCATGCTGCCTGAAAGACACAAAGATGTGCTCAGTATCCACACAAACTGTGCATGTACAATGATCATCTCAGCTGCCTGGCTAGAGCTAATGCTGTTAAAACAGATTAGGCTGATGGGGCCGCTGTCTCGGTGTAATCCACTGGCAGCCACTCTCAAAAGATGATTTCTGACACAGATCTCAGTATCCTCTTCATCACAGCAAGGGAAAGACAGAGTGATCGAGAGAAAGTATAATAGAAAAAGAAAAAGAGGTATAGGGATAGAGGAACTGCAGGGAGACGTGGAGAGAGAAAAGGAACTCAAGTTAAAGAGGCAGCAGAGAGGATAAAAAAGATGAGAAAAAGTGTTGCAGCAGGAGCGGTTGAAATCAAGACAGATTAAGAAACTGAAATCAAAACCGGAAATTTAAAATTCCAAAAGAAAGATTTGAGATTGAAGAAGATTCAAAGGACATCTTTCATCCATTCCTCAGATCAGAAAGCAAATTGCTGTGAAGACAACATACACAGCAGAGCTGTCAGTTCCAACCTAAACATGTCAGCTGTGTTTTAACTCAGAGGATCATGTGTTTTACTTATTACTGATACATTAAAGCGTGAAGGGACTATGAAAGGACAACGTGTTTTAACCCTGTCAAGACTTTCCACCATGAACAGTTCTTTCTTTTGATAAATGTTTAACAGTTTTAACCAGTCATTTGTCTGCTCCCACCATCATTCGCACTGGGCAGTGTTAGGCTGAATGACATTCTGTGCCACAGTTTTATGTGAAGTGGATTTGTTATGGAGAAATGTGCTCGAAGTGGCTGATGGAGCAGAGAGTTGGTCGCTGATTCTCAGTACAGCAGCAACAGAATCAACGCCCAACCATTTGACTTAGTGTTAAAATGAAAAATAACGCATAAAAAATTATTATGACTTTTTATTGAATTTATCAATATAAAATCCTGTCAAAATGCATTCTAAGATACTTTTTTTTCCAACTCCGGGTTTCAAAATGCACCAATGATGTGTCATTTTCACAGAGCATATGGCTGTTAGGGGTAAATCTGCCCACTCGGCTGGTCTGTGATCCATAACAAATGCCTTGGCCAATCTGGATATTCTGCCGAGTCAGAATAATGCTGCTGGAAGCAGGAGATGGGTCTGACACCCATATGTCACCTACCAACTGAAATACCTTTAAGTGTCTGGCTGTGGCTGCAGGTTAACAACCCATTTCACTGCAGTGGCTGCAGATATATTAACCCATTTAAACTGCACAGAACACTGTATTGGATAAATGAAAAATACGCCATGTGAGAGTTTGGTGTTGCAGGGTATGCTGAGTGGAACTAATCCTGCTTTTGACTTGAACTATATGTTGTCTTACATTCAAGTTAATTTATTTATGTAAATTAATTGAGAAGATAAAGAGAATAAAGAAGAAAAAATATGTTCTTCAAATAAAAGTAGAGTGGGGGTTGTTTTATGCAATTCTGGGATGTCTCCAGCATTAGGTTTGCCAAGGTGAAGCTTTGTGCACACAGAGCACTCTGTTTTTTTTTTCCTTATTATGTAAAGCTAAGTGGTAGCAGTGTTCAGAGCGACATTTCCCAGAAGTCTCCTTAATTTTTATTCTGCAATAAGCCAATGAAGAACAGCAAAATATATAAGAGGCTTTCGGAGGGCTCAGCTTTGCTCATTTAAGTCTTACCATAGTTTTCAAACAAAATACAGTGGATTTTGGAATTTTCCATAAAATCCTTTAGCATTAATATACTTTTGTGTTCAGTTCAGCTCTGTTTAATTTATCTCGCAGCTAAAGTTCACCAGCAGAGTGAGACTCTCAGCTCTGTTGATGCTGCGTGTCACACTCTGATTGTGACTAAAGTATGACAAACCACAAAGCTTTTACATTACTGAAGCCCATGCATGCTGCCCTGTGACAGCCTGTCACAGATAGTGTTGATGCAGCATGTTCGGTGCCTCATTTACTTTCTTAGGGAATATACTGTAGATGCCCTGCTCCAGCAGCAGTGGCTGAGCCAGACAGTTGCACTGATTTCTTTTTGCATTTTGTCTCCCACCTCCTCTTTAGGTCTTTTATGGGTTATTCTAAGTAAATCACATGGGTCCTTATTTTGTGGTGCTGTGAAGACTTGGAGCCAGGCTGGTGTAATGAAGGAAGTGGACAAGTGGCACAACTGAGAATACAACAATGATGCAGTGAGGCAGAATTTTTAATGAGCAGTGAACCTAAATAGCAAGGCAGTGAATATCTTGTTTATCATAACCTTTTTAGAATGTGCAATAAAGGTGTTTCATCATTCTCGAAAGTCCATTTAAGCTGACATTTTTCAATATTACAATGGCTGTAAACTAGACATATTAAGGTTTATTTGGCAAGGTAAAGTTTCAGAGTAGGAATTATGCACTTCTTCATTATGCACAAAAAAATCACATTTATCATATTTTAGAAGGCTATTTTAATGGTGCTGTCAAAAAGCCAGCTATCTTATTCAGCCTTGTCTCCCCTGTCAGTGGCTAGTTTATAAATACATTATAGTCTCTCGCTGAATTTATTGATAGTCTCTGTAACAAAGTAATGTGTTGTTTTGATCACTCAGCAATAGGTGCCAAAGCTGGTTTGTCTCAGGTCACTGGATAAAGCACTGCCTGACATAGCTGACGAGACAGGGAGTGTGTGCGCGGGAGTGTTTGTGTTGTGAGGATGTGTGTGTAGTGTCTGTGCATAGGGTGTGTAAGCCTAAGTTGTGTTCTCGAGGGATCCCTGCCCTGAAGTGATTCTAATAGCATTAGCCACTGTCTGCGTCTGAATGGTCCAATGGTGCATTATGTTTCTTCGGACACACACACACACATCTGGGACAGCACCAATCATCAGGGATCTGCACCCATGTTTTCTAATATGCTCACTGTTCTTGCTCATTTTTCAGCCCAGTCACACATGAATGTGTGCACACGTGTGTGTGTGTGTTCTCAGGTGATAATACTGTGTTTCCTTCACTGTGTTTTGACACAGTGAGAGAAAGAATTTAAGAGATGTTAAGACAGGGTGCTGCTGTGTTAAGTCGGTGTGACAGTCAGATCCCTGGCTGCCTGTGAGTGCTGTGCTGGGCTCAGCATCGTCTCAAATCACCTGACACACAGAGGTATGCACACACGCGCACTCACAGAAACACACCATGCACACCTCCAAACCAGCTGTGTTGTTGCTGAAGTAAAATAGAAAAAATCTCATCTTCCCCTACAACTTTCCACACCAATCTTTATAACTTCCAAAACTCATAATGCAACATTACAGGGAGGCACTTTTTAATAACTTTTCCCTGTAGACACTGAGGATTACATGTTACAGTGTGTCAGATACAGTATCTGTTCTTTTCCAGATGTCCTGATTTTTCACAGTAGATATGGGCTCCCTTCCAAATCTGCACAGATGACTTTAAACACAGTGATGGTATCATGGGATGCAGTTTTTTCCTTTTTTTATTGGTTACATTGTTGTTATGAAGTTATGCAACAACTGTTGCCATTAGGTGAAAATCTTCTTCTCCTGAAATATAATCCAAGCTAAGGAATGTATTGTTCCGGAGACTAAATAATTCCATAGAGCCCATAGAGCAATATGTACAGTAGTCTAATTCTCCAAATCAAATGAACTTATAAAACTAACCAAAATAAAAAAGTTTACAGATAACAACAGTCAAATGCCTAACTATGATTATATAGCAGAATTGAAACTGTTAATTAAGCTAAAATCTGTTGGGTTTTTTATTTACCTTTTAAATTTACTGTTGCTTTAGATGCTGGTCATACCTTGCAACTGAAAAAATTAAAATTCTTCATTATGTTGTTTTGTCCCATGGACTTTGTCACAGCAGACACTTTCATTGTCATTGGCACATGTATTACAATAGCTCTGTTCTGTTCAAGTGTCCCACAAACATACCACCAGGGGTAGAAAACAAGCTTACAAACTGCACATATGGCAAAAGCATCGCATGGAAAATATTCTGTTTCCCAAGTAGAAAACCTCCCTTTAAGCTCAGAGTGCAGAGCTTGCTATTCTAGCTGTTCAAAGATTTTGTATGATACAAAGTACTTCACAGAACCTGGTTAGGAAAAACACCCTTTTTAGAGCAAGACACCATTGCTGTGTATTTATGGCTCTATGATCAATACCTTGGTGATCAGTCTAATGCTTGTTTGGAGTTTCAGCGTGTGGCTTGGTGATACCTGATGGAGCTGCACACTGATGGCTTTGAAAGCAGAATGCATCACGTTGTTTCACTTGCAATTTAAAACAGCTGTGCAGAGACACTTGTGGTTCATAAATAATACTTGTTAAATCCTGCATTGACAGTCCTGTAGTTTCTTGTGAGTGAAGCTTTGCCTGTAAACAAACCAGTCATTTAATGTTTTTGTTCTAATATACTGTATAACGTATAAGGGATATATGTATGATGTATATCCCTTGTCAGGAATATGTTTTACTAGCAAGATTTTCTGATGTCACAAATATCCAGAATGAGGGAGCTTCTGAGCTCTTACTTTATGAAACAGTCGAACAGCAGGAATTTCATGTGCTGCCAGCATTACTTTCTTTAAGGCTAATGTTTATGGGATGGGGGCCTTCTGTATTTTTTACCCTGTGCTGTCCTGATCAAAACATCTTGCGCAAATTGACAGTGCCACTTATGCTCAACTTCATCAGATCAATAATATATTCACATTCATATTACTTGGTCAGCCAATGACATTTTAATAATAAGATGAAATAGTTTCACAGATACAATTCAATTTATGGCTGTTTGTTTTCTAATTTGGGTGCAGCACTTACTTTTGTTTTTGATCTTACCGAGCTCCTCTGGCAAAAGGCCTGAAGCCTGGGAAAGATGGCCTTTTAAGTACAGCCCACAGGAGGTGGAAAAAGCCAACAGGGAGGTGGAAAAAGGGGAGGACTTGAATTTAGAAGTCTCAAAAATCTCTTTTTTTGTTTGGCTTTTTTAGCATTTGTTGTTTTCCATCCAGCCTCTTCCAGTGTCTGTCTCAGACTGTCGCAGTGAGCGTGTGTGGGAGGGGCAAAGCAAGTTTTTTTTTTTTTTCCTTGGCTCATCACAGCCTTTAGCTCATAGTGCAGCTAAATGGGTGACTGTATATCCGCTACCCCAATTAAGGGTGTTAATGTGTGAGAGTGTGCATGTTGAGAAAGTGTGAATGTGCTTGTGTGTCAGTGCTAACACAGCAATGAGGGCCTTGTGCACAGTCTTTCTCTCTCTCTCTCTCTCTCGCTCTCTCTTTCAGTGTCTCAGAGTCACACACATTCATCAGTCGTCATCATTATACACAAGAAACACATTGAGAGGAAGCTTACCCAGCAAACAGGAATATTGTAAAAAGAATCAGAGTGAAGGAGCACTGATATGAGGCAGAGAAGTTAGATAAAAGAATTTTGTAACGTGCAAAAAATTTAGAGTAATGCAATTTTTTTACTGTCTTTACCACATAAACACACACACTAACACACACATAGACAATAGTCTGCTCTGTGCTCAGAATGCACAGAGCAGACTCCTTCCAACCGTTTCTGCAAAGCTGTCTCCTGTTTAATTGTAGTCGCCGGTAATGGCTGCAGGGTCTCTCTAAGAAGCTTTGTCATGGGAAATAAAACACAGCAGAGTAAGAATAAACTTCCTGCCTCCACAGGAAGCTGCTGTTGTCATGGTAAAGTTAATTTAAAAGGCCAGTTATGGAAAGGCAAAACAATGGCCTAGTTTGAGAGACAGTATCTATTTGTATGTGCTGGGATAATAAATGG
Source organism: Toxotes jaculatrix (assembly GCF_017976425.1). Taxonomy (NCBI): domain Eukaryota; kingdom Metazoa; phylum Chordata; class Actinopteri; family Toxotidae; genus Toxotes; species Toxotes jaculatrix. Next base: position 12,770,266 of record NC_054411.1, on the reverse strand, counting down.
ATACACGGGTACATTAATAGATGATTATTAGGCCGAGAGAGAGACTTAACATATCAGTGTGTCGCTGTGTGTGGTGGGTGACTTCCCCCTTTCTAATGTTTTTGATATCTCCACCTGATTTAACATCTCATCAGAGGATTAGCTCTGGAGCGGTGAGAGATACCAGCTACTAAATCACCATTGCCCTATTTTCTTAGCTTGTAATGAATAGCCTTTAATATCGTTACCCTATAAAAATAAAAGTCTGCACTCCTGCTGGCACTTAATGCTACTGTAGGATTTAGTGCAAACAAACTCGTCCACACACACGTGCACATTAAGCAAACCACACCTACACATGCATGTTTGTCGTTTTGTGTTCTAGTTTGTAGCGTAGACGCACATTTGCAGATATCACGTTCCCCGCAGAATCTCCACAATATTTGGCTCTTTTTTTTTCTTTTACGAGCTGATTTATTGAATTTTTTTTTAATTAAATTAATCTTATGCGGCTTTGTGCTTTTTTTAAAAACAAATATACAGATGTATAAACCTGAATGAAGTATACACATTTTTGTTTGTGTGTTTATTTATCCCAATATCACACATCACAGAGTTGCCGCAAGGGGTTTAACAATCCTTCAAATCAGGAAAGGAAAACCTCAGGAAGAGCAACAGAGTAGGGATCACTCTTCCAGGAAGGACAGACACGCAATAGATGTCATTTGTAATAGAGCCAGAAAGTAGAATTACTGTATGGAACAAATCAGGATGACAACATTATAGATGGTAAACATTAATGAGAAATATGATCTGGGAGGACATCAAGGATGAAGAGAGAGAACGAGGGGCACACAGTCAGAGATATGCAGTGGTTATCAGAAAGTTTACCATAATCTTGGCGGCAGGATCTCGTGGACTACACTGTACATACCAGGTTCAATGGATTCACTGAGTTCGACCTGCTGGCGGGAACATGGTAACAGGTACCAGGCCTGAAGTAATCAAAGAGCAAGCCAGCATCCCAAAGTTAAGGCACAGATGAGTTAAGGTTGATGAGTTTAAATTCCTCAAATTAAAAAAAAAAATTCCTACAGTAAGCAGGGAGGTTGTTCCACAGGAAGGGGGCACAATAGGAAAAGGCCTGCTGACTTCTTTTTAACTCTTGGAACAGATAGGAATCACATGCTCTGAGACCAAACAGCAAGTGAAAAGTTTAAGGAGATCTGACAGGTATGAAGGGGCAAGCTCAGTTAGGACTGTGTGAGTCATCTAAAGCACCTTAAAGGTGGTTCTGAAATGGATAGGGAGCCAATGATGTAACGTGGTTAGAGGTTAGAGACTGGTGTTTAATTATTAAGAGACCCTGGATCAAGGTGTGGTTTCTTAAGTAACTGTTCAACCACAGCACTTTTAATACTGGTGTGGACAATGGCAAATGGGAGTGATAAATTAACAATATTAATATTATCATAGCTGGTAGAGACTCGAGGAAGTAGGTAGTGGGTTGTACGTTTCCAAGCCAACACCAAATTAGATTCTGAGAGGAAATTAGGGCATTTGATTCCAGAGATATAGTCTGTAAATTCTGTTTTTGTGTACTATATTCATAGATAAAAGTGAATCCATTCATGAGCTAAGTGGTGGGAGATGGAATGCCATTTCCTCTCCCTCAACACTGTGATGGGGCTAAATGAATCATCAATGAATGCGCAATGACTGTTGACATTGATTTACTCTCCGCTGTCGTACCCCTCTGTGTGTGTTTGATTGTGAGAGGTAATTGTTATCAGTAAGTACAGCGTTCTGTTATGCAGACAAGTGAGTTTACGATAAGAGCGTTTGCTTTTGCAGGGCAAAGAGACAGCAAGAGACTAATGGGCCTTTGGGGCTGGAAAACAATAAGCATTAAATATCTGTGAGTTGTGAGGTGATGTTGTGACATGGCGTTGATTTAGTGGTCTGTGGGAGTGGCTGCATAGCCAAAAGCTGTTTCCCCAATCAAACTTTGATGAAATAAGCACATTCAATTAATATTTATTTGCGACATGTGCAAAAGCTGCCTGTTAATTAAATCAAAACAGGCATCTCATCTCAAGTCTGCAGTGCAATGTGATAATTATTTCATTCCTCTAATCCCTTTGTCAACTCACGTTGTCTTTCAGATCTCGGCTGGGTTGCCATGACGAGCGAGGAGTGTCCTGTGCCGCTGGGGAGCATTTCCTCAGCAGTGCCAGGGCAGAGCGAGGAATACGGCTCGGCACACGCTGATGACATCATTGAGGAAGTGGGTCCGAGTGATGATGTCAGCATCGGCAGTGACCTAAGCACTCTCGTGGTGCCCTTCCCAGAGCTGGCGCCCGTGGTCTTTTTCTGCCTCAAGCAGACCACCTGTCCTCGCAGCTGGTGCATCCGTATGGTCTCCAGCCCATATCCTTTCATTCACGGGGCGGAAGTTGCCCCTTTAACTTTAAAGATAACCTTTACTTTATCTCTTTAATTTTTATCGTTCTCTAATCTCAATTATCCACCTGTCCTCACACATCCTGTCCAAGTACATGCTCAGTCTCACAGATGAAGCTGTCCTGGGATCTTTTATCAAAAACATCAGCACTTTCCTCAATGGATTTTTAAAGTCCCTAAGCTTCATTAATTCCTCTCTTCTTTAAATCACTCCCATCATTCTTCTGTTCATCAGTGCACCTTTCATACATTCAGTCCCTCTCACTCCTCCACCTTCATCTCTTTATCCAACACTTGGGGCTTTCCACCCCTCTATATCCAGTCCTTGCTTTTTTTTTAGAGCTTTTTTATGCTCACCCATCTCCCACTTTTGCAGAGTCACAATTTCTCTTCTTTGTCAGATCTTCTGTCTCTGCTTTGTGTTCTTTTGATATGTTTTCATCCATCTTGACTCTGACCCTCTTCTCCCATCCACCCTCACTCCTTTATCTGGTGGATTTGCTACCACAGTGCAGCAGACATCCCAGAAGTAAGTGTGTTTGACATCCTTATACAACTACAACTGCAGTGATCAGCATTCCACTGCTTGAACAATTGAATGTGCACATTTGTATGTGTGCGCTTGTGTGTACGTGTATGGTATTTGCCTGTGTCCAGAACAAGCAGTTGTGTGTTTGCTGACTGCACTGACAGTGGCGGTGGGACTAAGGATGATCCTTTCACACTAGGGACAGACAAGACCACACTGCTGCAAAATGTGTATGTGTGTGTGAACATGTATACATTCAAGTGCAGTATCAATATGGCCCTATTTACTCACATACAGGTTCTCAAGCTTTTTTCACTCACTGCTATTAAGCTAATGGTGCATTTTTCAAAGATATTATTCACTTTAAATTGTGAATAATTGTGGCATTGTGGAGCAGCCATTGTATGTTCTTTTTAACAGCACTGCACAACTACTTGATGTTGCAATTGTGCTCTGCTCTGCAAACAGTTTCTTTTCAAATTAATTTAGTTAGTCTTTGGCTTTGGGTCATTCGACAATAGCCAGTTTATGTTATTTCCTCTCTAACATGTATTTCCACTTAACTGCCAACAGGTACATCCAGGCAACTTGACTCATACTTACAAATTAAACACATAATCTGGTGCTGGTTTGGTGCATGTTTTGCAGAACAGTTTCAGTAAGATGCAGCCATGAATGGGAAATGATCTGGTTTCTCTTTTCTCATCACACTTTGTTTATCAGTAATGACCTAACAAAACTATCCCATAGGAATTCACAAACTAGGAACAGTTTAAAAATAAAATACACTGAAGGCTAAAAAGTGAAAAAAATCATTTAGAACACCCAAAAGCCTGAGAAAACATGTGGCTCTTCAGTTTAGCCTCAGAAGTGGAGGGGGAACAGTTAATTGTAAATTATAAACTGTTCCAAAGATTTGGGGCGGCTACAGCGTGTGCATGATCACCCTTATGCCTCAGCCTCGACCAAGGGACAGCCAGGAGCAGCCGGTCTGGTGTACTCCACAGGTGATGGGTGCAGACGAGGAGAAGATGTCTCCATATTTGACAGAAAAAGATCTACCTGTTAGGTAGGAGGTGAGCCACTAGAGAGCCCTACACTGGATACCAACCTGATGCACAAGGGTGGTTCGGGAATATACTGTGGTCAGTAGTACTGATGGCGGTAGCTAAGGTCTATTAAAATTAGTGTGGCTCATTTCCCAGAGTCAAGAGACAGCAGCAGGTCATTAGAAGCTTTAAGTGAAGCTGACTCTGCGCTGTGACGTGCCCTGAAACCTGACTAAAAGGCAGAAGGAAGGAAGGAAGGACAGGTGCTGAAATTAAGTAATTTTTTTTCCATGATTTTGGACAAGAATGGCAACTTGCTTAGAGCCACCATCAGTGTTGGGCTTTTTGATCATAGGATGAACCATGGACTGCTTAAAGCAAGAGGGAACAGAGCCACTAGATAGACTACTATTTAGGTAGAGTGAAATCTTCGGACCTACAAATGACAGACTACAACAGACTGCAGTGAACTATGAAAAGAAAACTGAGGGAAAGAATGATGGTGGGGTGACGACAAAATCTTAATGATTGTGTAGGCAGTCGGACGCGCAAAACTGGACAGCGAGACTTTCTGTTTGCCTTTCAGACTCCGTCTTTGATGTTTGAGGGAAAAGAGGTTTCAGGAGGATTTTACACTGCTTCCTAATGGCTGAGCTCTGCTACTGTCAATTGGCCCCCACGCCACAGGGTACAAACATGCTGGTGCACACACACACACACACACACACACATACACTCCAAATCTTATTTCACATCGCCTGAGCTTCTGTTGCAGCTCATTGGTTGCTGGACACTCATGGTGGCTCAAACTGTAAGCATGTTAAAATATAGAGAGACACATCTGTGTGTGTGTGTGTGTGAGAGAGAGAGCGAGAGACAGAGAGAGACAGATAAAGGGAGGGGGAGAATGTGTGAGAAAAATATAAAGTGAGTGTGAGAAAGGTGAAAAAGCCTGAGCATGTGTGTGTGGTGGTTTGAGGGAAGGCTGTTGATGCTGTAGCTGAGGTGAGTTTCCTCTGGTGGAATCACACACACACACACACACACACACACACCTTGGTCACCATGGTGGTGAGGTGTTACTGTTGCCTACTGTGACTGTGTTAGTATAGACAGTTTTGAAGCTTCCTGAAGCGCATGTGTGTGAGTGCCCGTGTGTGTGTGTGGCATGGCAGTGTATTCACATGGTTTGTAGGACTGGGAGCATGTGTGTGTACATCTCCTGTGTGTGGGGGACTTAAACTGGGGCAGCGATTTGTACCCATTTGTGTTTGTGTGTCTGTTGATTGTTGACAGCGCTGCATATATGGATGCGTTGGATCGCTTATGTGCTGACCAGATATGAACACAGCACATTTTTGTTTGTTTCAAAGACTTCACAGTTGTTATGGCCTCATTTCACGTCATCTGTGTTTTGCTTATGCTCATAATCCTGTCCACCACTCAGTAGCAGTGAAAGGCCTTCAGTACAACACACACACACACACACAATGATGTTCACCCACGCTTGCCTGCAGCAGAGCACCTGGAGCACCTCTCTATATTGCACCCCACACACTTCTTCTCCCTCACTATTGTTCTTGCTCTTCAGAGTGCACACTCTGTACATATCATACAGTATAGATAAGCCCTGTTCATTCTCTCAGTTTTCAAACTCTTTTATTCATGTCTTCTCATCCCCCCCCCCTTTTTTTTAAATAAACATGAACACAAATTTGATGTAATTACTCTGATCTTCCTCCTTCTTCCCCATCTTTGTAATAGAGCAGTCTGTACTGGCATAGAAGTACACAGCAGTATACACAACTAATGTATGCGGGTCGTGTCAGGCACGACAGATAAGTGAAATGTGCTAAATGTGCCCTGCAGGCTCAGTTTCCAGTTTTCTACCTGTTTATTTAAATCAAAGTTCTGCTCTCTGCTCGGCTTTATTCGTACTTACAGAGATACTTCAACAGCTGTTATTTCACTCCCGTCAATACTGATTAGAGATCAGATGTGTGTCCGGATGCAGTCCCTGTCACCTTTGATGGATTCATTATAGTGCCTTCAAGGGCACAATTCTGTGTACTAGTCTGGTACGTGTATACAATCATATATTATTATATTATTCTGAAATGGGCCATTCTGCATAACAAGTTCTTTTATTTGTTTTACTTAAAGAGTAGTTTTATGGTACAATTCTTATGTACTTTTATTTAATTAAAGTTTTGAATGCAGGACTTTCAACAGAGTCTCTCTACAATGTGGTGTTGCTTATTTTTTACCAAAGTAAAGGAACTGAGTAATTCTTCTTCCATTGCTGACAGATACATGCATACACATAGGCAGTGGCACAGCCAGTCCTACCTGGGTGCCGTCAGTTGTTCCTCCACCTTCTCGATGTGAAATCTTCGCCCTTCTGAAGAGTATGTGTTGATTACAGTTGCTTTTAAGTTGTTCCTCTTCAGCGCCACACTTCATCAGCATCTCCTCTTCTGGACTGCAGTGAATTTAATAGGCTAAATAATCAAGGGGTCACAGCATTCACTCGGTCATTGTACCGAATGGATAGAAGAGGCTATAATTCAGTGTGCACAGTGGATTAGGTCCAGTCAGTCAGTCAGCTGCATTGTGTCTTACTTTCGTGGTGAAGAGTAACTTGTTAAGGCTTTATTCTTCAATTAACTGCATTCAGTGAAACCTGACCTGTCAACAGTTACTCATAACACAAAAAGAGAAAGATAGATAGCAGTTTACTGCATTTGTCATGTGCTGACTTATTGGAAGGTACGATATTTTCTGTGGAGTTTAAAGCTTCAAGCTTTTGAATATTTTAGTTTTGTCATGTCGTATAAACCATTGATAAAATTCAACATTGTAAAGAGCAATAGTCTTTAGTTTTTAAATTACCATTTTTTTTGTTTTTTTTAGGACTTCTTCTACCATTGCACCTTTTCTGCACTACTTGCTCCAGATTCCTAAACTGTAGTTATAATTGCAAAGTAGATACATTGAACTGTGGTGGTTTAAAGCTGTATTTTCAAAAAAGGAATTGCAAGGGTAATTAGCCTTATTTCAGTATACAGCATTTCATAAAGGAAATGTGCTGGGATGGGCGCGTGAGTTGTTTAGAAGCAGAGCATTGATTGATATATGGCTCAGGGCACAGTCCTTTTTCTTTACCCGCCCAAACACCATTACACTTGCATGCACTTTACCATATTTTCTTTCCTCTTCCTGTCTATGTCTTTCTGTAGTGTTGTCCCGCCACTCTCATGTGTTTTGCACCTCTCTTGTCATCCTATTCCCCCGAATGTCAGTTCTTTGCGGTTGGTTTCTTTTTCTCTTTTCCACCCAAGGGCTTGATGCCAGTAACTATCCTTCTCTTCGCATTATCTCACCCTCTCCTCTTCTCCTCTGATTGGCTCCTGTGGTGTTCAAGCAGAGTGACCGGCCTCTGTGGCCCATGATCCTCTCTGGCCCTGACAGCTTGTTATCTCCATGGTGACGGATGGCTGAGGCGTTGCCGTGCCTCGCTCTTAACTACTGCTGAGGATAGAGCACACACCTGGGACACATCACCTTCTCTCTCTCACCTTCTCACTTTCTCTGTCTGTGGTTTTCTTATTCTTTTTCTTTTCCCTCAACTTTTGCTTCCTGTCTTTCTGCTTTCTGTGGTTCTAGTTGGAAAAGTTGCTGTGGGGCTACATGGTAGATTTATGTCTTTTCTTTCGCAGTGATACTCGCTGTGAGGTGTGTCACTTGATGGATGTGTGCGTGTGTAGATGTTGAATGGTTGTTCCCCTTGTTTTGACAAATGTATTATTAAAGAACATCAAAAGTCTGTCTTTAATTCAGAGCGACATTGTGCCTTTGTGTCGTTCTTTTATCTTCAGCTTGTTCTCCTGCCTCTTTTCTGTCATTTCTTCTTTTTTGCTTTGCTTTACTTTCTATTTTCTTCTCTCTCACAGATTCATTCACTCCATTTATGATTGTACGCATCCCTCTCCCTCCTTCCTTAAGATGTCGTCTTATCCCAAATTTCCATTTATGCCTTCATCTTGTGCAATAATGTGAGTGTTCCACTTATTTTAATGAGCCTCTGCTTCAAGTATGAACTGTTGTCCTTTTACCCCAGGGAAAGTCTTCTTTATAAAAGAGGTGCAAACATTAATGAGACAAACCTCTGTTAAGGATAAATAAAACGTATTAGAATATTAACGCTTATGCTTCCAAAATAAATCCCCGTGTTAATACAAGTACCAATACTGATTCTAATGATCCCCTCTCTGTCGTCACTCTTTCTCACTTTGTCCCTCCTTCTTTCCTTCCCTTGCTCCCTTTCCTCCTCTCCTTCAGGTTTAGCCTAAACTCCATTAACACCTGTTCTGTCTGAGAGAGGAAGAAAAAGATGAGAGGGGACGAGCAGAGGAAAGTGAAGGGCTTAAAGTGACTCTAATGACTACTGTAGTACCAAGCCTCTGTGCATACACACTCTGCGTGACCTCTTTCACATGCATTACTCTTTCATAGTGGTTAGATTGCACCGAACATGTGCTTTTTATATGAAGGCAGCTCGAAGTTCATGTTTTTTTAAATGTTAAAAGACAAAGAGGAGTGCTAACAGAGGATGTGCACTGCCACATTATGTTACTCACGCATCTCATTTTGTTTGTTTCATTTCCTTGTTCTCTAAAAGGACACCAGGATTTCACACAACTAATGCAATCATTTGCCAAGAATCTCTGAATCAAATTCATGTTTTTTCAAAGACAGATTGGACAACTAGCAAAATTTGCCTAAGCAGCCCTCCTCAGAAGGGTTTTTTTTTTTTTTGCATCACTGAAATGATGAGATGAGAACTGAGATGTCATGTGTCCTCTTCACTGAAATGCAGCATGTTTGTGAACAGTCTCACAACCATCTGCAGCTCTGCACATCACCCGTCATGGAAACAGTAAATTACTGTGTCTGTGTGTGTGTCTGTGTGTGTATGTGTGTGTGCGTGCATGCTGACTTCTTCCCCCTGTGGTCTGAACAGTTAGCCTAAGCTGTCCCCTCTGTGCTTTATTTCTCACATGTATTTGTTATGCTGTTTATCTAGCAGTGAAATGGAGGTGTGTATGATTGTTATTTACATGTGTTAAATGCTTTTGCAGGTATCTGTGTGTGTATGTGTACTTTACATCCACATGCACACTATGTGCATGTATCAAAACATGTGTACAAACATGCCTCTGTGTGTGTGTGTGTGTGTGTGTGTGTTGCGTTATCTCTCTCCACCGCTATTGGATTATGGATTATGTAGACAGTATTCTTGAATTGCAGCCATAATTGTGTTATGGGTTGGTTCAATGTCACATTCTTTGAGGAGAATTGCATTCAGATGGCTGCCTGACATTATCCACCTACTGTTTTGGCACTGTGTTATACTATATGCTGCGTATTGCAGCAATACTTTAAACACCAGTGCCTATTTATCTGAACTCAGCAACAGCAGGCCAGATTGCTTTTGGATAAACCGCGCAGATAAATGTCAGAGGTGCACAAACAGAAAATCACGTGCATACACACACGCAAACACATGCTTGCACGCACACAAGCACGAAGAAATACATTTTATTTTTTTATTCTCTTTTTGTTTTCCGCCTGTCATCATCACACTCTTGCCGCCTTATTTTTTAACTTATAAAAGAATCATGTCTTCCTTTTTATGTTAGCTCAACTCAGAAGTATTGCTTTACACAAACTGGGACTCTTGAGAGAATTTAATAAGTCATTTAATGGCTCCATCACCACTAACTGCAGGGTACATTTTATCCAAGTGAGTGCTTTGTAGTTTGCTATTTCTCATCTATTATCCACAAAGTGCTAAATTGTATGAGTCATTCTGCACTGCAGTGAGTCTGTTCTTTGCTTCCGACCTCCTTAAAACTCTCCTGAACAGATATGAAATTTTCAGATGCAGTTTTCCTCAAATCCATGGATACATGATTGGGGAAAGTTACATTGAGCACAGTAAGGAGCCTGAAACGAAGCGATCATGACTGAATTGCTGCCTGGTCAAGTGAGGAACGGACCTTTACTAGTCTGCAGTCAGGAGGAAGATGTTAGTGGCAGATATCAGAGTTCAGTGTGAGGCCAGCAACTTGTTCATATCTCTGATGATTTAAGTCAACATACCCACCTCCCCATCTCAGTTCAAACAGACAATTATCAGACTGCAGCTACATGATGCTATGGAGTACATGCATATCCCACATTTCACGGATCAAAATGAAGTCTGGATGAGAAAGTACTTCTGGACAAGCAGTCAGCAACTGTTTTTTTTCCCTCTTCAATCATGACTGCAGATTTGCTTCCTATCTTATGTTGTACTTTTCAAAAAAAATATCATATCTTTCTTCCTCTGCATAATAATCACTCCCCCCCAAAAAACCTAACCTCTACCACTCGTAGCCTTGTATCTGCTTTCTAAATGGTGATTCTGGCATACTGACTCAGAATGAGAAAGATTTTAGCTCTATGCATAAGAACTGTATTGAATCCTGAATTGCAAATTTTTTTTTTAGAAAGTAAACATTCTGGAAAATTCATCTAGTAAGTTTGTCTGGTTAAAAAATGCTATAATTTACCAATTGCAGTGTGGAGATAAATCAGTGACGGGCCGGTGCTTAAAGTTAGTTCACAGCTTAAAATATTTAATAAGCACTCTGACTTGTATTTTGCTTCTTTTACTCCTTCGGAACAGAAGAGTAACCCTTGGTGGCATTGTCCTTAAAACAGAAGGTCATGAACAAAAGCAACAAAAGTGTACATGCTATGAGTCTGAATTTGAATTCTGTAGTTCTTATAGGCAGCTGTAAAGACAGTTACAGATAAGCAAAGCAATAATTATTCTACTCCAAATATTCCCGTCTTGATACACCAGGAAGCAAAACTGCCAGCAGACAGAATTACTAATAAATCAAATGTGACAGCTCACAGTCTGTCCTTGTTTTGTAGAATAAATTTTGTCTTTTCAGAAAACATTCTGCTCTGTTTTGCCTGTGGCTAATGCTGTAAAAACAATTAATAGGAAACTCTTGTTGCATGCTTTTGGGCCATTAAAAGTATTGCTGTACACAAACATAATATTTTGATTACAAAGAGAGGGAGACTAATTCTTAAATGATATTCAGGATTTGTGGAGAGAAAGCAAAGCCTCTCACCAAATGATTCACGACGTGAAGAATCAATGGTACTTTTTAAAGTGCACGGGCAACTTTTGCACACTGTACTTTAGATGAGAGATTTATAAACTTAAGGTAATTCCTAACAGGGCTCCATAGAGATCGTGTCAAAGAACACAATGTTTTATAAAGAAGAACAAATGGCTATTATGAACCCTGGCAACACTTCCAGTCCAGTTTTGTACGTTTGTAGGAAGTGTGATGATCGCTTGAGTCAGAAGGGATGTTTATGAATATTCTGCGTTTTGATTGATCATCAGTATGTTCCAGCATGAACCATTTGCCCACTTGCTGTGCAGGCTTTGAGGTCTACCCTTCGGTAATGAATACTTATGAGCACATTAGCAGACCAAGAAGACTCATTATAATATCAAGGAGACCAGCAGATCACATGCCCTTTTAGGGCCTTTGAGTAGAGTACCTGTCTTTGTGTCCATGCTATATGAGGCATATGACCGTCATGTTACAAATTCATGGGTGACAATTATGCCTAGCTCAGATGAGAGCCCTACAAACACATCCTTTACCTGTTAGAGGTAAAGTCATGGAAACCGTCCAGCACATTTCAGATGGTCAAACAGCACAGCGTTTCCCTCACCAGAGCCTCAGTGGGTGATTGACATTCACTTCAACAGTGCACACAAAATTCCAGCATGCAGTATGCATAAAGTAGTCCATGATTCACTTTCCTCCAGCTGTAATGTGTAATGGTGCCCTCACCGCAGTTCACAGAAGATGAATGACATGCTACTGCCCACAAGACCACAATGGTTGTGATATAAGATTGCCATTTGAAGTCTCCGCTGATGAAAAGAGAGTAGGAGGCTTATGGCCAAGCCGGCGATCACCTGGGAGAGATCAAAGCGAGTTTCACCAGGCTGACAGATGGAGGAATTTAATTTCTTCAAGGCACTCTGATATTACAATGTGGCATCATTTCAAGACTGCCTAATAGTTGGAGAAAAGTCTGAGATGAGTATGCAAGTCAAGGAGGGTTTTTTTTTTTTTTTTTTTTGGAAAGCCTATTGTGTTGATGTAATATGACTTCGCAAAGAAGCTTATTGTGAATTTCTCTTGACAATCAGCATCTCCCCTTTTTGAGTTAATGCTCTTTTCAGTTCATTTTCCTCAGAATAGAAATAGACACATTGGAGATGCTAAATTAAGTTCTGCAATATTCGTTTTGCACTGAAGCAACTCTGTGTTGGCCAAGTAAGCATGGCAAATGCCTAGAAATTTACTGCAGACATATGTAACACGCTGTAATGTGAAATGAAAGAAATGAGTATGCGATGAGCAGGAAAGAGATAAACCAATGAGGAAAAAGGGAGGGGAGAGAAAATTGGAGTCGGTGGATGAGAAGGGGTAATTATTGTGCAGAAACACAGGGAGGCACAAAAGGAAGACACTGAGTGAAGGACAACCTTGTAACTTCTCTCTGAAAGACAGATAAAAGAGGAAGGGAAAAGATGGAGACGAAAGAGAAGGATGATGGCCCTTGGAGAGGCGGGCAGGGAAAGAAGGGGAAGAAGTGAGAGATTGCTAGTTAGCACTTTTCTTGAAAAGGCAGAGCGTGAGAAGGAGACAGTGTGAAGGAGGAAAAAGGAGAAGAAGAGAAAGGGAGATAGTTAGCACGGTGGCAGAGTGAACTTTTGCCCAGTGCCTGTCAGAACAGAGGACGGCAGAGGACGGAGGGTGTGTGCGCGCAAGTGTCGTGTGTATGTGTGTATCCTTGTTTCCTCTTGACAGTGAGGAGGAACATGAAGTCTCTAATTGCTCTGGTGACTGCAACTTCAGACCTCTTCCGCAGTGAAAGGGAGAGAGACGGAGAGTGGGAGGGAGGGCAGAGTAACACTGAGATCAGGACAAAAAAAGACAAAAGGTCTTAGTAACAGGAAGAGGGACTAAATGAAGTTATAAAAGAGCGGCACACAGAAATCTTACACAAAAGATTGGAGGACCAAAGGCATGAAATAGGACTGTCCTCCAAAGAACAACAACATGAGTCATTTTAAGTCCCACTAAAACAACACCTTCAAGTAAGTGACAAAGACGTCTTCCTGCTATAGTAATTATGATGAAAGCAAAGCGGCAGTAAGGTGATGTTATTATAGAGTGACAAACCGACAGTCAACATTGGTCTCTGTTTACAGTGACCATAATGATTCCCCTAACCATGTCCAAAAATTTATTTGAACCCAAATCGTGATCTTTCTCTAAACCTAAACAAGTTGTTCCTGTGCCTCAACCTAATCAGACCTCAACCAGATCAGTTTGACAGCTTTGGAAGAGACAGATAAAATGATGTCCTCCTGCTGATAGAGAGCAAATCAGATCATGTGTCGCTCCAGAGGACAGTTACAAACCATGCTCATATTTTTTTGTCTAATCTGGTGGAGCTAATACAAAATACATGTGATGGTGATAGAATATGCTGTGATGACATTTTATGGCTGTGTGCATTTGATTTTAACGTTGAAAGAAATGTGTGGAGCAGGGACTGAAATAGGAAAAATATTTTTCACTTATTTTAATATTCATCCTCCTGCTTCTATTATCTAAATTTCTGTAGCTCTGCTGTGAAAGATCATAGATCAGCCAGTATAAAATATGTATAAATATATTTTAGTTTCAAAATGACAGCCGAGTGAAATAATTCCATGTTGCTGGTTTGTTATTTATATTTCAGTATTTACTTATTCAATAATTTGTGACACTAGCTCACAGGATATAACAAATATTAGAATGACTGAGATTAGTTCAGTCAGGGCACTGAAGTCACACTTGTATTAGTTGATTGACATACATGCTTCATACTCACTGGATCAGTTGAAGCAGCTATGGTTCGTGACATCCTGTCATATTCATGCAGGTGCACATTTCAGCCATTATAACCTGATACTTCTCGCTGTCACTTTCCTGATATGCTCAGGCCTTTTCAGCCAAACCTAACAATATAACAGTTTTATAAACGGTCAGTTTCTTGACGCAGGTGTCTCTGACTAAACTTTGCAGGAATGCATTACAGGGTCAAAACAGAAAATGGAGGCGCAGCGCAATGTCAAAACATGAATGACTACTGCCACAAAAATATTAATATAATATATTTCTGCCTTGAATTGAGATGAGATGTGCGTTTCATGGAAGGGGGAGCTGGATATAATATTTTGTACACTGAGTGGAATGATCCAGATTAGTGTAGCAGGCTCACTTCACACCTTGGTGATTTAGTGATTCTATCTGCACACTTTGACCTGGTGGAAAGATGATATATCCACAACACACACTTTCAACACTGACCCACGACATTTACCTGACTTCTGTCCAGTGACCCTTACTCTCTCCTGGGCGTATTCCCTTATTGCTCTGTCAGCTCTGGAAGGAGAAAGACAGAAACAGGATGGTAAAGGGGGGTGAGGGTGGGCTGTTGACAGGTTGATGAGAGGGTGAGAGAAGAGAGTGGAGCTTAAGATGGAGGGAGTATCAAAGAGAGAAAAAGAGACAGGTAGAGAGAGAGAGAGGTGAGGAAAGAGAGGGGAAAGAGTTAGTGACCGCTTGGGACCTGCTGAAATGGCCCTGCTTTGTCACTGTCTCGCACACACACACACACACACACACTCACGCACACAAACAAATATGTGCAACTCTCTCTCACTTTTCTCACTCTCATATATACACATAATCCAAGCTGTCAGATATATGTTACACACATATGGATCATACTCGGCCTAAATCCTTCTCCAGTGTTTTTCCACTGGCTGTGGTGTGTTTGTTGATGTGTAGGCGGCAGCTGTCAGGGCGGATACTAAAACCCTTCCTCTGGCCAATGATAAAAGCTCAGCCCGTGTGTGTGTGATAGAGAGAGAGAGAGAGTGTGCATATGTGTGTCCGTGTGTGTGTGTGACCACCCAGATGTTTGGACATAAGTTGACTGCTGGTATCTGCAGCTCAAATGAGCCTTGGGGCTTAGGTCATTAAATATCAGCTTTAAACTTACTAACACACACACATATACACACAGACACACACACACACGTCTATAACTGTACAGCTTTTGATGTTTTCCCCAAGCAGCTGAGTTGGTAAGTTTCTTCTAAAACTCTGTAGACTGTCATGTAACAGAATCAGCACCTGAGTCACAACCTGCTCAATCGGGGGAGGAGGGAGGAAGAGGAAAGGGAAAGTGAAAGGAGGTACAAAGGAGTAATAAATGCAGTGATGTGGTGACGGGGTAAATGGTTCAGGGAGAGAGGAAGAGAGAAAGAATGGCATTTTTCCATGCTTCTTATGTAAAATAGTCAGTCAACAAGTAAAAAAATAAGTATGCTAAATTGTGTTTACACCAGACTCCTATACTGCCAGGGCACGTTTTTAGGTTAACAGGTAAACTGCTCGAGTTTCTGAGCGTGTTACACTCTCCTAGTAAAAATCCTCCTTGTCTGGTGACCCCATGTGTGTGGAAGCAGGCACATGACATTTTACACGCTCCCCAGGCAAACAGAGGTGTTGGCAGCGACAGGGACTGTGACACAAATGTGAAACTGTGAACCACTAACTTGGCAAGAAAAACAGAAATAAGTAGTATTTTATTTAAATAACTGAAAATCAGTTTATGCAGATAAACAAAATGAACATTGCCATTCAACGCTCTTTTTTACACTTTACTGTCTTTATGACATCAGATGCTGAAGACGTACTATGAAGACAGGCATGCTGGTCCAACCCTGGCCTCTGAGCTGATCCTGTTACGTAGAAAAAAAAGGAAGAATATGTGTTTTCTCACCCACAGTTTGGTTCACTGGACTGAACCCTGCCCTGACTCATGTTTGGGTAAAATGGCTGACATGTCAGCTCCTCTTCCTGTTCTTTTTAAAAACCTACTGCAATAAAGGCCACTGATAACATCAATTAGGGTTCGTAGTAGGGTCACTTGTGTGTGGTTGAGCGTGAGTTCATGTGTGCTGACCACACTCCAACTTACAGTACATTCTTTCACACATACTTTTTTTCAGGCGATCACAGACACACACATTTTCTTCGTCATACATTATGACCTGAACCTACACACACAGAAATAAGATGATTCATCAGAACTCACCAAACAACCCGCTGTCTTCAAGTAATACCCGGTGTGCTATTTCTCTCACAAATGAGACTCGACAGCACAATTCTGTACAATTTAGTCTCTTGGCAGGGGAAGGAGAGAGAGAGGGGGGGGGGAGGGGGGTGAGAGCGAGTGTGAGCGTGTGTCCTTTTGGCCATTTTCCCAGTCAAACGAGTGTGAGCGGGAGTGCAAAGACAGCCAGGGCCCTCAGAGAGCCAAGCACTGTTTAAATGATGTTATCACAATACATTTGTTTCCACTCCATCTGTTTCACTCACGCGTTTTCCACTTCCGCTCCTCATCCCACACCCTCTTTCATTATTATTTTTTTCTCTGTGTGTCACAATTAACATTGAACTGCCCATTTAATGTTATGTGGATATGCTCATTTTACAAGCGCGTGTGTGTGTTGTTGTATTTGCTGCAGAAACATGCACACACACCTCCATTGTGCCTAACACTCTTCTTGCCATGCCTCTCGTCATTTAGTATTTCAACAAGTTATTGATTAGAACATGCCTGCAGCACTACAAGACCTTGTACAGTCGCAAGGCCAGCACAAGTGTGTGAGTACCTGTTATGTTGGTTCATACACCTAAGTGACAGAGAGCATTCTGTGTATTGGTTTCCCATTTAATATCTACTGTATGTCAGAGTGCGCAAAAACTGATGGACTTGGATGTTTTTTAATTGTTCCCGTTGAGTATGCCTCTGCTTTTGGTTTGTGCACATAATTTTGATGCTGTTTGCAATGACCCTTTAATCCAAACTGGTTTCCTCTTCATCAAAAGATCACTTCCACAGGTCTTCTCCTGACTTTTGCATTTCTGCCTGGTGTTAATAGGCGTTCTCATTATCTGAATTTTGTCCACATTGTTATCTAAGTGTGTGACAGGCAGAGGCAGCGGAGTGTCCTAGGTTGAGGGAAGCGATGCTGCTGTATGGACTCTACTTTGTTTTTCTTTTCTTGAGGAAGTAGCTGTCTGCAGCTTTTTGATGGCTTTTTGAGGCAGAGTTAGCTGATCTTTTAACGTGTCAGGCCAGTTTTCTTCCTGAGAATGTGGTCACTGTACTGATTGCATTCACACCTGGCTTGGATCCAATCACAATGAAAGCCGGACGACCTCTAGATACAATCTGGCTGATCCAATAGCATTCTAATTGATTGCAGTTCATTTTGTTTGCCTTTACACTTTATTATTATTATTATTATTATTATTATATACTGGCATTTTTTCTTATCCACACACAAATTGCATGCTAATTTTATAAATGAGGCAAGAGAATCAATAATGTTGGTAGAATTCCAATGCCATCAGTGTCTCTCTCAGTCTAATTGTACAATCCACAGTATAAATTAAACCAAAATAGCTTAAACACTAAACACAAAGGGTTCAGTAAATGGAGATATTTCTTTAGTAGGACATTAATTAGAGGACAGAGTTGCTGCTGATGTGCTAGCTACTCCCAGGAATGTGCTGAATTTGCTTCCTTGCCACATGTGATGAATAGGGTCTCCATCTCTCTCTCTCTCTCTTTTACTTTATCGCTTGCCCAGTTTTGTCACTCTTCATCTCTTCCATCCTCCATTTCTCTCTTTCTTTGAGTTACAGTTGCTTCAGCTATCTGTGAGACAAAGTTCAGCAGATGGAAGAAGGTGTAACAGAAAAAGGGGCAACGGGTGTGAGCGTGACAGACATCACTCACAGAGCCATCGGCAAGGAAGTGAGCAGATGTCATGGTAAATTGGGACAACACTGGTATCGTGTGGGGTATAATTTGCTACATTTCCATTGGTGTCCATCATGTCATGTGAGGCCACTTGAGGACTAGGTTAGAAAGGTTATTAGTATGATTTAAGCTTTATTAAGATTAGAAACTTGGCGCATACACATTGCATTTAGTATTAACAGTGACAAGCAGCAGTTCATCCATTTAAAGCTCCAAATGATGGGATGTTGTGTATTATATGCAGTTAAAGTCTAAAACAATACACCACCAGGCTTTAGTTGATCCTAACTGCCTCAGCGATGAAAAGATACAGCGATCTGCGTTTAATTTGTGGCTGCATCTCCTCAGCCCCTCTATGTTCCTGTGTGTTCACATGAAAGCATGTATGAACGGTGTGTGTGTTTATATCCGTGCACGTCTGCTCCAGTGTGTGTATGTTTTTTTGTGTGTGTGTGTGTTGACGTGTGTGAATGTGTGCGCCAGCTTGTGTGTTATTGTGCTTGCTCATACCTGAGCCTGCCAACCTGCAGAGATGTGATCCCACAGGGTGCAGTCACTGCCAGTGCCTATTAATATCAATGGAACCAGTTGAGCTGCAACGACTGACCTTGGTTATGCTTTAGCTAACTGGTGAGCTAATGTAGGCTGCATTACAATGCTATCTTTTCTGCGACTTACAAGCACTTTTCTCTATTTTAATTTTTTATTTCATAAGTGATTTGGAATGTAAATGACGTGACAACCACCTGTGGTATTTTGACCTTGGTTTTTACTTTAGATGTGCATGTTTATGTGGTATTTAGTTAACTTTAATTCCCAGGTAATATCAGGACTGTGTTTCAAGCCTTGCTCATGCACCAAAAGAGCCCTGAGAAGTGATGGTCACATATGACTGCTTTTCAAATTTTTAGCAGTGTGGTTCAGTCATTTGTAGATACTGAGACACACTCAGTGCTCTCCTGTTACCCCACGAACTCTCACATCGCCTCAGGGGAGGATTTAGCCCCAGCACAGCCAGAGAACGACGAAACTGCCTGAGAGAGGTAGAGAGGAAAAAGAAAGATAAAGCAATACCATGACTGAAATTGCTCCTATTTAAACAAATGGAATGATAGGAGAAGGGGAGAAAAGTTCTTTTGTGTCTTCATCTTCATTTTTGTGTCACTGCGTCTTGATCTTCAATGGGCTTTTTGCAACTGCTGCCATATTTGAAGTTGGATTATGGGATTAAAGACGAACCCTGTTATTTTTCATTGAAATGGTTGGCAAAGGGTGGACACATTCCCTGTCACGTCTTACAATTCCTCAATTTTTCTATCGTTCTCAGTTCAGACAGGTCAATAATGACATCAGTGGAATGATTATTGCAGCAGTTGTATTCTGTCTGTGTCTTATTGGGCACTGTAGCTGTTGAATGTGCCTCTGTTTAATGATTAATGATGTGGGTCTATTTCTTATTTTACAACTTTAATACACAGAGAGCAGTTTTCTGAGCCTGCAGTCATTTTTCAGTATTGTTGTGCTTTACAATTTGACAGCCGCATACTCACACTTTGGAGCTGCCCAGTACAGACGCAGACTTGTGCCAATAACTAACAGGACCACTGGAGCTGTTAAGGTTTACATGCCTTGTACAAGGGCACCTTGATGGCTGAGAGACGGGAGAGCATCTTGCATGTGATTTCCCTGTCAAGCTTTCCATAACCGCCCCAAGGACTTACTGACAAACTGCCGATGTTAAAATGCCTCACTGTCAGTGTACCATGTTTAGTCTTAATATTTGGTAGGTAAATTCACTGGCCACTGTCCTGCCCACTTTTTTCATCATTTTGTTGGAGTTGTCATTCTGGCGGAGAGAGAGTTGGCAGCTGTGGTCACATTGTGCCCTTCACAAGTGGTGTGATTATCAGGCACATTAAAATGAGGGAATGGCCATTTGACTCTTATATGATGGTAATGAAAATGAGAATAAGGGTCAGCCCTGCGGAGAAGCTTGGAAGCATTACAAATGATAGTTATGAGAGCTGGGAGCGACATACAGCAGCCAGTGTCACTGCTAATCTAGGCGAATGAATAATGCAAAGTTAAACAACTGTTTGACATGTTTCTTTGTTCTTTTGGTTCTATGTGGCCCCACAGAGAAACAGAGAAACAAATGTGATCTCTATAAATATAACATGTCATGTAATGTCATGCTTCTAGTAAACTAAGGTTTTTGCCGGGTAATGCTAGCAGCCTCTAGCTGAGGCTAGAACCTTGGCTCGTCATTCTGCTTCATCTGCTGCTTCCCCTTTCTGGCCTAACCAAGCATGAGTAAGTGCAGAGGGGATTTGGGACAAATTACTAGCTTCCTGTTGCTTCTCTGTACAGTATGTGTGTGCAGTTACTGCAGAAATAAAAAAGGAGACGTTGTTGAAGACAGGTGTGTGTTTGAATCAAAGTGTAATTGCGTGTGTTTTGTGGAGTAGTTCAGTGGAGGAAAATGTGTGTATGTGTGAGCAAGTGTGTGTGTGTGTGTGTGTCAGGTAGTAATTAATAAAGACAGGAACATTGGCTCTCCTGCTGTGCTGACATGCCTGCAAGGGACTTTCCACCAGTCCAAACACTCACACATACTGGAGATAAAGACAAACTTATTCCAACCAACTGCACCGAGGAAGAAACTTTCTCAGCCAATAAAAAAGTAAACTTAGACTTTAGCCAGTCAAACTTGTTCTTAATTTCAATGTCCTAATTTTATACAAGCTTCACCTGAAGATAGTGATACAGAAGAAGGTGCTATGCATTATTGAGTCCCTTCTTCTCTTTCATTTCAGTCTTTCAGCACATGTGAATTAATATTGTAGTAGTCTGATAAGAACAAAAAATGAGGGACCGGAGAGGAGAGAGCCAGGGAATAGAGGGCACAGACTTGGTGGAGTACCTTGTTCACCCTCTGAGCCCTTCATAAAAAAAAAAAAAACAAAGTTCTCAGCAAAGTTTACTTGCAAACAAATAACAAAGACGAGTCATGGCAAAACCGCTTAGTGGGACATGAACTTGCAGGGTTCAGCGCTCCCTGCGAACTAACCGCTGGACCTGCAGACTTTCTTCCACGCTCGCTGCAAAATAATTTTCTGAAGTGAACCAACTGAGGAAAATATAATAGAATAATTCCGGTTTGTGGTGACACAGGTGATGACCAGTTGTGCATGTGTGTTTGTGTATGTGTACCTGCTTTCAACAGATCAAATATCCTTGTAGTGTGTTGATAGAAGAAATAGGAATTCCCAGAAGTGATAATATTTCACAGTAAGGAAACAAACTAAGATTCAGGTTCGTTTTCAGTTAGTTGTGGGGCTGAAGAGTTAAAGGCTATTAAATCATTTTACTCATTGAAAGGCTTTTTTTTGATGAAACACTGAGTCAGTGCATAATCAGTCTCTTCATTATACTACTGTAATACCGTATTCAGTTTTTTTAAATTAAAAAGATAAACCTTGACTTTATTTACATAGTTTAAAACTAAGAAGAAAACAGAGATAGTGTTTCAGAGTTTTGTTACCCCATCAATCAGACAGAAATCCTTCAGAAAGATAAAAGGCAGGCTCACAAAGTCGCCTCTTCATAACTTGAAAGAAAGGAGGAGGAGGGTGGTGGAGAGCAGAAAGGTGAGGTCAAAGAAAACAAGGACAGAGAAAATGGAAATGATGTACGATAGATGTGAGTACGTGTGTGTGTGCATGATTCTTGCTTTAGTGTTCAGTTTGAATGGGCAAGAACATTTTACAGTGACTGTGGTCACTTTTAACAGTAATAATGATAAAGCGCAATAAAAACTTCAACACAGAACCTATGATTGAATGGATGTTGGCATTTCTTATCAGAACATTTTGAAGAACACTGTAACATCTCACTTCTGCGACTTCTGCAGTATGTTATATTTTTGGAGATTTATGGAGCTTTACTCCATATGCATCCAGCTATGAAGGGGTACAATCTGTCAGTCATGTTAGCTGTCAGTCACTCTGTATCCCTGAGCTGCTGTGCCTGGTGGCTTATTCTTGGGGAGATGGAACTGACTTCTTTTTTTGACTTCTTTTATTTTTTTTTTGGAGGGGGGAAGGGCTGGCAGAGAGACTGCTGCAAGAGCAGGAGCAGAGTGGAAGCTATCACAGCAGCTCTGCTGAGCCTGGGGTGAAATTTAGGCCACAATAGAACTTCTTTCCTCTGGCATCACCTAGAGTCCACAGTAACCTCTGCTGGTTTACAATAAAATGTTTGTGGGGTACAGGAAAAACCACATAGCACTTCTGTGTGAGACTCTACAATAGAGTGCAGTATTCTCATGTGTTGTAATGGCCTTTCTGAGGAGGAAGATTCTGTTTAAAAACAATTAATTAAAATATCTCATTCTCATACTTTCATATGCATACGTGTAGTAATACAAGATGCTGGCTGTTGTTAAACCTTTATTTTTAAATTATTAATCTTTACCTCTGCTACGCAGCTTTTGCAGGGCATGTTTGCACATCATGAACATCTTCTCAGTGCCAGTAAGAACCGTGCCACGTCAAAGACAGAATGAATTCTCCCGTCATCCCCAGACACGCTTTGCATTATTTAATGCCAGTGACGAAACTCTTGGCTTGTATGGTGGTGGATTCAGTAGATGTCTGGTAAACTCACTTTCATTTGAGTCATTTGATCCCCTGATAAAATAGAAACTTCAAGTTCATAAAGGGAAGAGTGTGGACAGGTTAGTTTAGCTTAGGGAAAGGGAATGTGAAAAAAAGGTGTCATCACCCATGTCATGTGTGTGCTGTGGACACAAGTTGATTGCGGTCCACAAAAAACTCACTTGAGATTAAGAGAAGCTATTTGCACTTCAACACTTCCAAGACACAAAACAGTCAACTCAGGAAAGTATTAAGAGAGAAAGAAAGACAGTGAGACTTTCACCTTTCTGCTCGAAAATTAGCATCACAAATGGCTGCATCACATCTTATTAATAATTCTTTTTGTTCTTAGTGTCTCTCTCTCCCTCTGTCTCGCTGACTCTCACACTCGCTCCCACACCGTGTCGCCTCATTCATCTACCGTGCTACTCTCGGCTTGTTTGTTCTCCTTTCATGAAACACCTGTGAAGCTCAGGGATCCACTCTCCATGCCTGCAATTAGAGGCGTATACTCGGGGAGCCTAACCAATCATGAGGAAATCGATTGCCAGAATGAAAAGACAGAAAGAAAGTGAAGAAAAAAAAATCTAAAAGTTCAAGCTGTACCCCTGTGGTTTGAAGAGCAGACAACTGAGCTTGTGTACGAATGAGAGAACTTTCTTTCTTTAAGTCACGCCGGCCTGTTTGTGTGTATACACTACAGTACTCTAATCATTTAGGCTGTATTTATGCTGCCTGGTAAAAATGATCCAAAGACTGACTTTTTTTCTTGTTCATATTTAGTATAGATCAGTTTTTGGGCTTTCCTGCTCTGTGGGAATAAAAAAAAAATCGGACTTCCCACTGCATGTAAATATCAGAAAGATGGAAATTGTAAAGAAAAGAGCAGAAACTCACACCGGAACCAGAATTGTCTTTCAGTCGCTGCCACAGCTGAGCCCATCTCTCTTGCTTCCTTCGCTTACTGAGCCCTCAGTCCTTTTTCTCCCTCTGTTTGTAACAAGAGATCATGTCAGCCCATTAGACCCCTGTTGAAATATGGATGAAGAGATGAGAGAGATGAGGGCTTATAGCTCCCTCCTCAACCAGATTCTCTTCATCCCCATCTCCTCCTTCTGATCTCTGTTATCCTCGCTCCCCTCTGCCAGTTCAGAGGGTTTTGTTTGTGTACCGCTGAGGGGAAAACCGGAAATCTAATACAGTTCACACATCATATACATGCTGCCAAGGAATTAAGTAATCTGATAATGTGTCGACTGTATATGTCCTATCAAGATATCAATAAGATATCAATAAAAAACATATAGCCTGTTTTCTTATCAAATGTGGCAGATTTAATGGAATCGCCCTATTCACAGTATTATTCTAGCTAGAATTATTTAAATACAGTATTCTAGTTCTGCTTAGTCCAGTCCATCTTGAGTAATATAATGAAATTTTGCTGCTGGCAGTCACTGAAAGAACACAGACTAGTAAATTAATCACAGTTTTCAAAACTGAGAGCACAGATTATGAGGCCATATGGAGAGATTTCCACACTGACTTGTGTCGCATTATGCGGCCCCTGAGGAACTCTGTAAGCTACAAGCTTCCCAGAAAGACTTTCTACAAGTTAGACTCACCCCAGAATTACTGTCATGATTATGCTGCTCTTTTTTTTCCCCCCTTTTTTCTCTTGGTTGCTGTTAGACAAGTAAGTCATTAAAAAGGGCTGATGAACAGACTGAAAAAGAAAACATTACACGTTTGAACAGATGGCAAAATTTAGGCATGTGATCTTTTGCATGGCAGGTTTGTCAGTTTTAAAAGGTGTGATTAATTGTTTGGAGGCTGTGCTCTTAAAGAAAGCACCTGCAGCCCACAGATCAAATGTTCGACTTGACATATATGACTGTGGACTGTCTGCCTGTTAGTATCTGGTCTATCAATCTGTTCTCTTTCTCTTTTTATTTAAAGTACAGGATGGGTAATTATGTTGTGCACGGAAGCACATTAACTTGCAACTCTGTCCTCAAATGAGATGAGTCTAGCCTCAGGGACAACAAAGTTTGTGCATTTGAGCACCCATTGTCAAAAGTAGATGTTTTTCCATCAGGAATTTTCCTACAGGCAACAAAATACTTCAAATGGAGATGATTTATGATAGTTTGTGGTATTCATATGTGTGGCATACTGAGCGATACACTGGTTGTTCAAAAGAGAGGGGACAAGCGTGGCGCTCTATGATGTTGTGTTGAAGTGCAGAATAAAGCTAGTGTCTTATTTTCCAAATCTGCAGGTATGCAAGGGTCCACAAAGGTCAGTGAGGGTCTGAGTTAAATTTCTCCATCAGAGGTTGTACGTGAGGCTCTGAGACGCAGTTGCGTAGTTAAACACAGTTTATACTTCTGCACAGACTCGATGCCATTGGTACGGAATACCATAAGCCATGGCCTCACATGCACCTCCCAAATAATGTAACTACACATCACAGTGACGTAGACCACAACAGCTGTGACTGGTCTGCTTGGTAGCATGTCTCTCAGTGGCCAGACGAGCACAGAATATTCACCCTCCTTCTGCCTCAGTTGACGTATTTTGGTGTTGCAGGAATTTCAGTAAAAGTAACTGTTGCTCAGCATTTAACTCCAACTCCAACATGATCCTCTCAATTTCATTTTCATTGTTTGAAGTACACAGAGAAGCTCAACGTAGCATAGAAACTGTGCACAAGTATAAATGCTCAAAACATTGTAGGCCACTTGCGTAGGGTGCGACGTAGGTTCTGCATCGATTCCTGCACAGATGTATCAACTGGCTTCTGATCTGGGACACACGCTTCAAGTTGATTTGTGAGCTCCATGTTCCACATGCTGAGACTAGTTGAGAGCGGACCCATGGATGAATGAGGAGTGAGAGGTGGTGAGGGATACATGCCAGGCTCTAATAGGATTGTCAATCTATTTAATAGCAACAATTTGCGATGCAAATTTACCCATCTGAAAGGCTTTTCTTGTTTGTTGTGTCTCTGAGTGTTAATAGCGTTGAAGACAACCGATGCTTCTGATCTCTAGATACCAGTAAGGAGCGAACAATGTCCGGCACTGCTCCTCTGACATTCACTTGCTGTCATTGTGGCTGCAGGGAGGTGGGAAGTCGGTTGAGAGATCACAGAGCAGATGGCGTCACCACATGTGACCAGTCAAGTTGCTATGAAAAACTAAAGGGGTTCAAATAGTTCTTGCATTTGGAGGCGTACATGATTGTCAGTGGTGTTCCTTGATGAGCACTCAGTATGTAATAGCTGATTTTTTCTTTCTTTTTTTTTGCAAATGCAAGGATTTTACTTGTGACAAGAGATAGAATATATTATGGACGGAGAGAAAGACAGATGGCCGGAGGGAGGTTGAGCGCTGGTGAGGATGGTCGCTTGTCACATCAGAGTCTGACTAGTCCCTGCAGATGTCAGCAGCATAGCCCTGTCATCGCATCTCTTTCTCTTCTTCTCTCTCTCCTTCCGCCTGTTTCCAATACTCTGACCCTGTGTTGAATTCAAACTAATGACTTGTGAGTACATTGCGTGTGCTGCTATCTATTGACCCACCAAACTCTCTAGCCTCTATCTGTTTCTCCTTCTCTTCCCACCTTGCTCTTTTTTCCCTGTGCACGCCTTTTTGTCAAATTTTTTCGCTCGCTTTTGCACTCTTACTGACATTCACCCCTCTGTACTCTCAGTTTATATTGGTTTCCTTCTGTCTGTCTTTCAGTTCCCTCCTCTCTCCGTCTCACTGAGTCATGTTGTTCTTTCTCTATCTCTCTCTCTCTCTCCTTCACACACACACACAAGCACAGAAAGTATTGGCTTATATTTCCCATGGTGTCTGCAATACATTCAGCTTCACTAGCGGCAGCAATGTACTGGAGCAAGGCACCTGCTGTGCTGAGCTGATATGAGGAGAAAGACAGATACACAGTCACACACACCGGACACACACACACTCCGTGAGCTTTCAGATGCCCATATATGGATGAGAATGTAATCATCCCTGTCTGTAAATGCAGACACTGTGCATAACTGCAAACTTGTGCACAATTAACAACTCATATGTTTTACATTTTTCCACATGGATGTGTTGGTGCAAACACCACACACACACACAAAAAAAAACCACGTTCAGACATACACACACACACACACACACACATGAATATTGACACACGCAGTTTGTGTTGTCTCGGTGGCTGAAGGCAACCCGTCTGCTCTCGTTGCCTTGGTTACAGGCCATAGGCTTGTCTTGAGAGGTGCTCCAGGTCTCTGCAGGCCATGTCAGGCTCTGTGGTTGGCACTGCGTGTTCGTCTGTCTCTGTTTCTTTCTGTCTTGGCCATATGTGTGTCTGTATGTGCATCTGTGTGCTTGTGCGTAAGAGATTGCAATTATTAAAGTACGTTGCAGGATTCTTTGATTCTGTAATGAGTCGTTGAACCATTGAACCGTTTTGCATTTGCTTATTTTCCTGTCGTAAAACTCTGAAGAGGATGCTGAAATTGTCTTACAGAGTGTTTATCAGCTGTGAGACTAGGGGTAGGGGAGCACCACTACACACCACATTTGGAGCCATTTAAAACACCCAATATTTGCTGTCTTTTTCAATGTCCATTGCTTATCAGTGGAGCGTGCCTTCACTGATTATACAGAAACAGATAAGGAACTTCTTCACTCGTTTCTGCTGGCAGCCAAGCTATAAACCAGACTGTGTATTCATTCATTCATTCATCTTCTATACCGCTTGATCCCTCAGGGTCGCGTGTAGCTGGAGCCTATCCCAGCTGACTATGGGCGACAGGCGGGGTACACCCTGGACTGGTCGCCAGTCAATCGCAGGGCCAACACAGACTGTGTATTCTACTTTTATATTCAAAGTAACCACAAACACAGCCCACATGTCCCCATATTGCTGAGCATATGCTGACATGACATTATGTGCACTTTTGCTCTAAACTGCATGTTTACAGAGTAATAAAACAGCAGCTAGTGATGCTTACAGTTATCTTGACTGTTAAACTTCCAAGCCCTTGTGTGAGAGGTGACTCAGAAATTACAGAAAACACTGATGAAAGTAAATTGACTTAATTAAATTTCTTAACTTTTATCTTGTTTCAAAGACATGGGTAATTCAATAAAATGCAAACTTAAGTTAATAAAGGCAGAATTTAATAAAAGCAGCCTTGATTTGATTGAAGCTTTTACTATTCATCACATTTCTATTTTACTATTCATCACTGGCCATTCATTCAGTTTTAACAGCTACAGGATATAAAACAGTAATTAGAGAAAACTAACCAATTTTATGCTGCAAAAACTTTTCTTTTATCTTTTACCATTACACAGAGCGGCTTCACGTACTTGTCGAAATCACACAGGCTTTACTCAAAAACAGTCGAGAATGATTACACCAGTCTGAAATGTGACAAATGACTTTGGGCGTCAAGGCTAGTCATGAGAGGAGACTTGAGGAAGTTACTGAGATGTTTTATTTCGTGGCTATTATTGACATGTGCCAGAGCAAACAATAAATACTCGCACATCACTACAGAGCTTTGATGAACAATATAATGAAATCAAGCCAGTTTTCAGCAAAACTGAGTTACAGTTTAAGAACAAGCAAATGATTTCAGTCATTTTTCCATCACCTTTATTTTGGTAAATTTAATATCAAAGTTACCAATTTACCTACCTTGTTTGCTTTATACCCATCTATACCCTCTCTTTATTCCTTATCATAGATTTTAGCTACATTACTGTGGGAAAACATTAAACTGTGTAAAAATGTACATATACAAATACGTATATAACCGACATACCCATGCATTAAGCATTAGACCTTGACTTTACATTATGCACTTCACAGTGAAGTAGAGTGTGCTTTTCCTTGAATAGGAGCAGTGAGATGATATTAACATCATGCCGTACACTCTGCACTAAGCCCTGTTTTACAACACTACGTGATACTCAGGTTATAATGCAAGCTTCTTTTAATAGCCTGCTATTTTTTTTTATGGCATTGGAAAGCAAATGTGGTTCTTTGGCATCTGTGACTAAATTCCATCCACTGCTTGACACACACTTTTCAAAAAGCCCTTGTATTTTGAGAAAAGGTCTTATCTTAAAGACTGCCAACATTGTTATTGAGCAAAGACGGATTTTAGCGCAGTGGAAATATGCAAAAATATAATCCCTCAAATTTTAAATAGTGTTTTGAATGGTAGGGCCAGAAAATGTGTATGAGAGTGTGAGTACATCCTCACAAGTAAACTTTTTCTGGAGCTGGCAAAGTGAAAGTTAGATTTGCTGAGACAAGCATAGCAGCACTTACAGAACATACAGTATAACACAGTTTGCTTGAGGCTTTTAAGATGGTGGTTTACTTGTTGTTCTAGGTGCTCCACTGTGTGCATGCAGAGGGAAAGACTTTGTTGAGAACATCATGAACTCTCTGGCATTATGTTCTGTCATTCTTAAAGGTTAACCGAAAACACTTGCACAGTTGTTTGCATAGATAGTGAGGGGTGTGCAAATTTTAGTTGGACCACAAGTTTCGTCTTCCTCAGTTGTTTGTTAGCAAATGACTACTCACTTTTGGAAAAGGTGAAATTCTGTGGATACAGTAAGGAATCAGCAGAAAATATTAAGGCACAACAATGAGAGCTGCCAGACACTGTGAAAGGATGGACAGAAAAGCCTTGTGGACTAACAGGCAAGAGAAAATGGGGCCACTTAACCAGAGGGGTCAGACTGAAATAAAGCCATATGCAAGCCATTGAGACAGAAACATAGAAAGACTCATTGATCAATTTTCCCAAAAGGTGCTAGGAAATTAAGTGGGATAAGAAGAGGGATGACTGCAGAGAAGTCGGTGGGAGAGATCCCTGGGAGTCTGCCTCAGCACCTCATCATGGAGAGGGACACAGAGCAAGGGGGTGACAGGGAGAGAGGGAAGGGCGCAGTACAGCAGTTATAGAGTCAAAACAAAAAGTGTGACTCTGTGGTGCCAAGGACAGCGCACAAACACACTCTGTATCAGCTTGAACAGTGCTTTACCTGGACATCACTCAGTCACACTGACGGATCCTTCCTCCAGCAGCTGGGACCTTTCTCTCTGTGTCACACACAGGCAGCTGACGTTGTGACACACGCCACAACTACGGATTTTTTTGGAGACAGTGAATTTGAAAACACATACAACAAGATGGGACAGTGATTGTCACAAACGTGGTGGTGTAGGAGGATATGTGTGTGTGAGACTGTTTTGTGTATGTTTTCTCAAGGGCAAGAATGCTGCACTGGTTTACTGGGACTACACGAGTGTGTGTGTGTGTGTGTGTGTAACAGTGTGTGACCTATCATGGTGTGTTCTCACTGGGAGAAGAGACAGGCACAGGCTCCAGTGCCACAGTGAGAAGCAGAATGTCATTTTGATTCACTCTGAATGAGACTGATCCTGAGGGTTTTCACAGGAACACACACGCACACACACACACACACACACACACGCAGGCACTAAGGAGGGTAGCTCTGTCGAAAAGCCTCATTGTAAATTACAGAGATCTCATTCAGTCATGAGTCATCCTGTTCTTAACAAGCACACATGCACATGCACACACACACACAGCTGTTGATTTGGTGCATCCATTTAATGGAGTCATTCCTACATGTTCCATGGATTACATAACATTGTTTGTGTCATTTAATCAGGCCTGTGCACAGTATGCTTTACACTGGGCTTTTGTGGATTATTTAAATGTTTTCATTGTCTGTTTTTATGTCGTGCTCATGTTCTCATTCAAGTGTTAACACTTTGTAAGTTTTTAGCAAGACATTTGAGTCATTCGAGTACACAAAAATGTTGCCTTCACTCTCACTTGCTATTAAAAGCTCAATCAGTTGGATTATTAACCACCATGTATTTATGCCAATTACACTGTATATATACACTGTTGCCCAAAAAGTTGGAATCGTTTTGTCTTCAGACACATTCCTCTTTTTATTCCTATTTATACACACCAGCAATCACTCTGGAACAGATTGATCAATAAAGTTTTGAGAAGATATGCACTTTATCTATAAAGAATAAATCACATAGTCCCAATTCACAATCACATTTCATGAGAAGAGGTAAAATGTTTTTTATTCCAACTTTATGGGCCACAGTGTTTATATGGCTTGTCAGTCTGGTTGAACATTCACAAACAGCATACAAACAAATGTGAAGACATTGCTATTTTTTAAACTACACACACACACACACACACACACACACATTCTTTCACAGTATAAAGGAATACAGTATCCTGTGAACATGGATGTTCCCTGTGTCTGTTTATATAATAATATCAGTGGTGAACCTTTTGGCTTATAGGCACAAAAAAAGCATTGTGCAAAACATGCCCTGTTCATGATGAATGAATCCTTGCAGAATATCTAGTCATACTCACATAACATATAAGAGTATAGCTGGTCCAAAAAATAAATATCTGGCACGTCAGCCTGATGAGTCTCAAAAGGGAGGAAAATGGGTAAAATTGGGGTGAAAAGGTTAAATATTTAGCATATTATAATTAACCTCAGTTTTAAGACTGCTACTGTAAAATGTTTAAATGCTGCACTCAGGAGGGAATACATCATTTTCGTGGGGACAAAATAAATAAGAAATGCACTCAGGTAATAAATTGGTTTTTGCACCAGAGCCCTCCGTTTCTACATTTCAATTATTAGAATAATGTGTTTTTTCTGAAGAGGTTTTCCTACTGAAGGTGTGGAAAATAAGGTCAAACTGGGGGCTCCTTAGCTCTGCCTTTTTCTTACTATTTGGATGCATCACAAAGGCAGATAAGTAGACAAAAAGAGAATCAGCGACACAAAGTGAAGATCCTTAAATGTTTTGTCAAAAAAGGGAGACAGAGAGCTTTATAAAGTAAGAAAGTCCCAAGTAGAAAAAAAAAGGATGAAAGAGGAGGGCAAGTGTCTGACAAAATCTGTATTGATGCAGAGAGACAGGCATAAAAATAGGTAGAGACGCAGAGAAGAAGAAGAGGGAAAAGATGAAAAGAGAGAAAAGACAGAGGGGAGGTCCTGTCCGCACCCTAAGAAGATTAGACACACAGGAACAAGGGAAGACGGAGAGAAGATGTGATGCTGAGGAGAGGAATAGACAGAGACATAAAGATGCAAGCTGAACCTCTCAGTCACACGTGGATGGTCTCTGCATAGATACCTGAACATTTTAAAGGCAAAAATCCCACAAGTAATGGCTCTAAAAGAACAATCAAATTAAATACTAAAGCTCCATAACAGCACGCCTCCCTTCCTTTCTCCTCAAAGCATCCTTGCTGTCAGACTCAGTTAGCGCCCGCCCCAACATGATTAGGGAGTGACATGACCAGCGCTCTGGAATCAGCTGGGCGTGAGTCAGTCGGCTGCTGCTTCATCTCCCTGGGGAGGGGAAAGGTTTGGGGTCAGTATGACGAAGAAACTGAACTCCAACCAGCGCTGATTCACTTCACATGTCAGTGCAGATGCTGCTGATACTGTTTTGTTTTGTTGGCTTTGATGGTTTTGAAGGTGAGGAGTTCATAGGGGTGTGAGGGGTGGTGCTTTGCGTGTAATGAAGTAGCATGGAGGAAGTTGTGCGTTTTCACCCGAGCTGCTCTGCAACTGTTTGTGTTGTAGACTCTAAGCTATGAAGGGATCACTGAGGAAGTTCAAAACATGCACTGTTTTGTTCACCGGCATAGCTTCTGTCCTTTGTCTCCAGTCTTGTATTTGTTTATAGCTAAGTCCCAAACAAGTCTTCTTACATGCTTTTTGTATATGTGTTTATTTTCTTTTCTTGTTTTCCTTTTTTCTCTCAGACAGTCTGTCTCACTCCTTCTTTCTGTGCAAATTCATACCATGCCTCTGTTCTTGGCTCTTGCTTTGCTAATACAGAACCTCAGGGCAGGTTCTTTAGTTGCGCTATGGGAGTACTACACACACGCATAAACACACACACACACACATCTTCACGCATGCACGCACATTTATACACACACAGACCTGATTGATTTTTCATTGCCTGTCGAGGTATAATGTGTCCCAAAGTGTTTGCGTTTGTTTTTGCTGGGAGGGCGAAACTGTCCATCGTTTTCTCTGACACACCAGGGAGTGAATGAAAAGCTGAGAAAAAGCAGATATAGAAAGAAAAGGGAAGAGTGGTGACACCTGGGAAATTGAAATGATACTGAGGAAGACAAGTTGCTGAAAAGAAAAGAAAAACCACTGTAACCCGAAGGGGGATAGATCCTTTTTTCACAGAAGGGGGTTGTGGTTAGATGAGGAAACCAAAGAGTAGGCAGGGAGACTGAATATAAGTATTTCTTGCCACACATCATCATGATGCTATTATTTCTCCCCATTTCACTGTGTTACCCCAGAGAGCAGTGCTAAAGTGATAGCAGAGACAGCGGCGAGAAGCTAGCAGGAGGGCGAGACATACAGATTAATGGAGAGTATGATGTGTATGTATGTGTGGGCGTGTGCATGTGTGTGTATGCAAGTGTCAGTCTGCGTGAAGGAGAGAGACATATTGAAGAAAATGAATAACAAAGATGTTTGCAACCACATAATCCCTGGATGAAAGGAAATAGTGAATATGTGTGCGTGTGTGTGTTTGTGTTGCACAGATTTTCTTAAAAGCGCATGTAAGATTTCTGTAGAGGATCCTTGAGCTGTACAAAAAATCACTTCAAATTACTGTTGTTTTTTTTTGTGTTTTAGGTTTTATCTTGTGTCCTTAGGAGAGCAGCTGAATTAGAAATTAAGTGTGCCTCTGTGCGAGGCAGGTTCAAATAGAGTTTACCCACTGAAATAAGATGTCACGCAACAGAGAGTTACCTCTCTCTCCGGTGTTATCATTTCTGTGGGCAAGTCTTTTAAAATGTTGATAATGTTCTAAAGAATTTCATCAGATTTTTTTATTTTGAAAGAAATTCAGGAAAAACTTTCATGCATACCACTCAGCACTTTATATTTTTAAGTAAAAATACCACAAATACCTTGAATGGTGACTTTTTTTCCTACTGAAGAGAGTCTTCACTGATGAGCAGAATGAAATTAGCAAATGCTGAGTATCTTAGGGAGATTTTATTTTATTTTATTTAAGGGGAGCTGGTTATAAATCAAATACATTGGGGAAATATGCTTGGAAAACAGTGGTTTAAGCTTTAATTGCACTGGCACTGTTTTGATTTTTTTTTGTCCATACTACTGTATCTTTCATCATTTCAAATACATGTTAAAAATAAAAAAAGAAGTAGTCCTCTCACTTGGCAGACTTAGGCAGTAGCATTTACTCTGTCATGAGTCTGGGTTTGTGACTCATGCACTCATGTAGGTTGGCTGGAAAATTTCTCTCATCTTCATTTTCATTGATAAATTGCTCATTGGCAAAGTGGCAGCTGCGTGACCTTTTAGCTGGCACGATGTGTTACGTACACGCTTCTGTGAATGAGTCACTTACTGTATGCATAGACCGGAATGTGTGAAGTGAATCTGTCTGTGTCTATACTTTGTTCGTTCTTTGGTCAAACGAAGTAAAGGTGCCAAATATTCACAAAATGGTGAAGATGGTGATGACTGTACGACACTGTGTTTTTAAGACAGTCTCAGATAAATGTTATATTTTTTCTTTTTTGACATTCAGAATTGTTTTCAAAGAAACCTCTGTGGTTGTATTACACTGCATACAAAAATGTCTTTTAAAGTAATTGGTAATGAACGATAATTGATAATTATAACATTTTATCCATATTAACTCAATGATAGTGGATGAGCAGCTTAAATTAAATTGTTGACCAGCAAAATAACAGCTGTACTGACTGCATGCTTTTGTTTTTTCACTTACTAATTAATGAACATGTGTTTTAAATTCATTACAGGAACTAAATCAAAACGAAGGATTGAAAACTGCTATTAAATGACTGACGGATCATTTAAGGGAACTAACACTACTCAACATCTCATTTAAAATGGTTGTTTACTTGCAATGTTTAATAGATGTTTACATTAGTCAAAGCTCTTCTGTAAAAATCACAGATTTCAGTTATGCCAAACACTGATGTATAAAAACCATACTGATATGTCCATCATCCCATCCATTACAGCCTTCACGATAGAGGATCTGAAGTACGTATGGGTTTAGCCACCTTTTATTCTACCACTTGAAGCACATACAGTAAGTGCATGGCTGTGTATTCCTCCTCAGCTGCAGTGCTCCTTAACCCATGCCCTGTTAATACGTGGTTCGAGAGGATTAGCATCATGGTGATCCTGCTCAACTGTGTGACACTGGGCATGTACCAGCCCTGTGAGAACATCGACTGCACTTCAGACCGCTGCCAGATACTGCAGGTAAGGCAGAGCCCTGTGTGTGTGTGTGTGTGTGTGTGTGTGTGTGTGCAACAACATGTCAGCATGCTGATGAAGAGATAGGACAGAACGATCAATTATTTGACATAAACTCAGAGCAGCTCACCACTCTTCTTGTCACTGTTCTTCAATCTTTGATGCAGACACAGTGCAGCTAGAGTATTTCCCTCCTGGAAGGTTTATATTCTCTCCTGCTCTCTGAGCAGAGAATTGGGACTTATTTTGTTTTAATATAGTCTTGTGGAGCCGCATGTGATTTTGTCACTTCGTGATGAGAATATACTTGTGGAGACAGGTGCCAGCGCTTGAAATTATGGTAGTGGATGGCCACAAATATTACAGCCAGCAAGGCTTTTATTCCGGTCTTGATGGAATTTATTGTTTAAATCACTCTCTTAGCTCTGTCTTGGTGAAGCTTTTGATCTGTGTCGGAATTTCAAAACTGGTTTACCATTTGATTGTTGCTATACCACAGCTGTCCTCAGACATTTCCCTCTGTAGTTTATGCACAGCCGGCCCCCGTGGGACTACTTTAATATTATTTTCTAAATTATCAAGGCTTTCGCATAACAGGAGACAGTGCACCTCATTCTGAAGATGACTTGTCATGAAGCAAAATCCTTGAAAAATGAAGAAAATGTCTTCATGTTCTTGCCTTACTATTGCTTGTGGACTTTGTGTTAATAACAGGTTGAGCTCTATTCTCATAATTTATACCCTTTTGTTAGACTACAGATTATTGTATTAGGTTTTTTTTTTTTTTGCCAGATTGCTAATGTTTCCCTTTTTGTTTCTGTTTGTAAGCCGTGTTAGGCTGATGTGGGTTATGTGTTGCTGACTGGGTGATTTGCCAACTGGCTGACGACTCGGTGTGTACCTCTGGGATTGTAATTGCTTTTCACTGAAGTAAATTTGGCAGGCTCAATTTCAGGTGTGACAAGACCAACCTAATTCTGCCTCTCCTGCTCTTTGTCGGCGATTTTTAACGTCCATTGACATTGAAAATCTGTCTACGATAACCTGCATGTGAGGTTTCTGTTGCTGGTTTTTTTCCATGCTGTTGCTATGTTGACCGATTGTACTGTCATATCTCACTTTCCTACCACATGTTAGGGTGGATTGTAATATCCAGTAGAACCCCCCAGACCAAACTATAATAGGCTGATTTATCTCAGCGGATTTTCACTTCATTGTGCAGACATTTCAAATAAGCATTCACTGCTGTTTTAAACTGTGCCACTCATCTTCCTGCTTCTCCCTCGTCCTAACTCCCCATCTAGTACCAACTTCCTCCTCCCTGTGTTCCCATTCTCCCATCCTACACACCCTCTCTCTCTCCCTTCATCCACCTTTTGTCTCTCTAACAAGCATAACGACTCCCCAGGTAGTGTGCTGGGTCCTGTTCTCTTGGTTGCTAATGGTAACAGGAGGGATTTCGCTGACAAGGCTTGGATAGTTAGAGTGGCCCTCACATGCTTCTCTGGCCCTCTGTGAAATACAGTATCCCCATCACACTTCCTGGAGGAAAGAGACACAGCAATAGCCATATACATTACCACAGGATCTGTTCTGTTTGCAGGGGTTAAATTGGAATGTAGAGCCTCAAGGATTGTGAGCCTCAGTGTAGGGTGGGGGACAGGGGGCATGTGGTACACCATTATGTGCTACACCTTGGTTAATACCTAAAAGTACAGTAAAACTCATATCCAGACTATATGGCACGGGGCTATGATATATAATTGTGTTCAATGAACCAAATTAATACATAGGTTACTCAAAATAGTAACTACACTGAGAAGTAAGATGTCAAAACTTAAGGGTGAGTCAGTAAATAGTCGCTATGAAAGCTGTTAATATCAGGGATTGTAGATTATCCTGGGCAAGTGGCATATTGTTTTTTGCATTGGATGGGATAAGTGGAAACAGGTTGAAAATATCAAGAATTCCTTTTTAGTGTTTAATAGATATTTTATTTTTAAGCACCAGAAATGAACAAACTCACAGCCAGAAGCTGTGAGTGATGATGGAAATTGTACCTATGGAAGTGGAGGTCCTCTCCAGTCAGCCCTGATTAACTCCTGTCTTTATTTGCATAGTCATTTCTCTCAAATGGAAAGTTGTTATTCTACCTAAAATGGATTCGGATGGAACAGGACTCATTATACCTTCAAATCAGCACCCGTTCAAGCTTTTTAATAGAGCTTCTGATGTTCAGAAAACCCACAGACACTTTGTAGAATGACTGTGTCAGGTATTCTTTTTCCTGTCCTGTTTGTCTGTCAGTGTGAAATGAACATTTGTCCTCATGGCGCCTTTGCTTTGATACCCTGATTAATCTCATCAGTCACTCATTCCACAAGTAGAGTAAGAGACACCTACATTATTTTATTTTAAACGGTACCATTAAAATCCTGATGACCTACTTACCACGTCCTCTCCTCCTGCCAAATAAGCGGCACCGTGACAGAATATGAAGTAGTTTCCACACCAGCTCCTATTTCAAATCATGAAAGGGCCCATCACAAGACAGCCTCAGCCTCCTTACAAATCATGTTGACGATGAAACCTGATAGGCTGACTGAAGAGGAAGCTGGCGGTAGTGACAAATAACAATGATGAATTCATTCCCCTTTCACTCAGCGCAGAGTGCGACAGGGATCCGACTGGTGCAGCCAATGTCGGATTACATGTGAAGCACGCAGGCTGCATTATTTATCAAAACATCATTTAAACAGCATGTGAAACTGATCTTCTCATCTTTCCCATTGCATGCTGCCAGCTCTGTATGCTGGCTGTGTTAGAGCTGATGCTTGTGTTGGGCTTTGTGTAATGTGTGAGTGAATGAGCAGGGATGGAACACACATGTCGGCTTCACGTGCATTGTAACGCAAGTGTCATACACACACACACATACACACACACACACACACATAGCCATGCGCACACAGTGCAAAAAAAAAAAGAACACATGTATACATTCACACTCACAAGTGGAGGAGATTTTGTATCTGCTTTAAGAGATTTGATCCCTATAAATAACAAATAATATGGACCACACATGCAGAGATAGAGAATAGGTCATTGTTTATCCCATCTCTTGACTCTTGCTATTTCTATCTTGAACAAAAAAAACCCAAACAAACATTTGTTCAAAACATCCAGTGCTACTTCGAGTGCTGCAACATGAATAAATCCACAAGACTTCATGCACCATTTGTCTCATTGAATGTGAAAACAATATCCTGCAGTAGTTCATCAGTGCTCTTCTCCAGCTGAAGCTTATTACTGCTGGTTGTCCAAATGCACCACATACCAGTGTTTTCCAGCCTGCTGTGGGTTATTGTTGAGTCTCTAGTTTGACATTTAACTTTTGCCCGAAACCTGAAAAAGGTAATAACCTTAAAGTACTTGTGGAAAATTGTTTTCCCATTGCAGCCTTGTGTATTGGTTTGTGGCTTGTGATTTGTTGAGAGCACAAACTATTCTCAGGGCGTGCTTACTGCGCTGTAGCAGCCTAGAGCGGCATTCAGCTGGAGAGTCCTTGTGATCTTTGAAAAACTTCTTCATATTTTCTCTACAAATTGTGTTACTTCAACCTGTCAGTTAAAGATTGTATTTGGGTATATTGGTATGTCAGCCTTATAATTTTGTGTTACTTTGAGACTCTCGCCGGCTCGAGCTGCTACCATATCTGTAGGTGTTTGAAAATCAGTTTAGATGGATGAACATTCTTGCATTTTAGGTCCTGTAGTAGTCACCAGTGCTTTCATAGTCAAATCAGTCTTGAGCACCACATATCCTTCTGTTAGTGTGCGATTAGATCATAATCTGTGGTGCTTAAAAGGACAGTTAGATGGAAAATAACTAAGTAGACAGGTCCTGTGAGCTTTGGGATGAGTCTGCTGTGGAGTGTGAACTTAAACACTTAAAATGTGTCTTTGAAATGTGGAAAATAGCAGGTCATGGATTGTTTTGAGGTGTTTGAATAGATACATGGTCAGAACCAAAAAAAACCACTTGAGTCTTGAGAAGTGTGCACGCGTGCTTCAGGCCATGTGTGCCATTTTGTTTCACAGTCAGTCATTGTGTGTGGTGCTTTCAAACAAAATCATACTTTCTTTTTCTGCAGCCTTACTGTTATCAACTAAGGAGTGTGTGTGTGTGTTTTTTTTTTTTTTTAATCTGGACAGTTTGTTCTCACCAGACATGAAAAGTGCTTCTCTAAGAAACTGAGTTGGAAAAAACAGAGGGAGCTTTGACAACATTTTGAGCCTACTAATTTCATGAACACATGAAAGGGAAGAGATGTCTGGCTCATATGATTCAAGCAAAATATCTCAAATGCATCTTTTATGCCTTCTTTTCCTCACTTCCCTCCAACCCTATCTCCCTCTGTCTTCTCGTAGGCCTTTGATGCATTCATCTACATCTTCTTTGCATTGGAGATGGTGGTAAAGATGGTGGCTCTAGGGATCTTTGGCCGTCGCTGTTACCTGGGAGACACCTGGAACAGGCTGGACTTCTTCATCGTCATGGCTGGGTAAGCAACTTTATCAGTGTCAGCATTAATTATAAGGTTTGCATGTCATGTTGTTTAGGGAATGTTGCTGCTGTAGCATTCATTTTTGAAATCAAGGCATAATAGAGAGTAAAATAAGTCAACATCTTCCTTTATCCTGCCATAAACTTCAAATATTGTAAATGTAATTAAAGTTAATGACTGAATTAGTTCATTTGTACTTTAATTCTATAATTCTATAATATATCTTGATATATA
The DNA here is from genome assembly GCF_017976425.1 of Toxotes jaculatrix. Lineage (NCBI taxonomy): Eukaryota > Metazoa > Chordata > Actinopteri > Toxotidae > Toxotes > Toxotes jaculatrix. The sequence continues at coordinate 12,730,319 of NC_054411.1, read as the reverse complement.
TATATATTGAGGGTTTAGTAAGTATGGAACTTGTCTGTGATGACAGGATTTATTGTTTCCCTGCTCTGATTGTAGCACTCTGACAATATTACTCCCAGCCAGTCTCAACTACAGCTTACAGTATATCTGACTATTTGGGCATTGTTTTTTTTTAAGCGCTAAGATTAATAAAGCTGTCAAGTGTTGTTAAATGCAGCATGATGCTCATTCACTCCAGACATTTTCTTTTTGCGAGTCTGGGTAGCGCCGATGATAGAGGATGACAGGTCACCAAAATTGTCTAATGTAGGAGTAACCTGTCAGCCCATGTGACTTCACGTTTACAGCTCCTGATTTGTTTGTAATACATCAGTGTGAACACTAAACAGAGTAGAAGTAAAACGCTGGCGGAACGAAACTACGGATCTGAGCAAAACAGTGTCATTCAATTCCATTCTTCATCCACTAATTTGCAGGTCAGTAAAGTTCATACAGTACCATTCTAGACCTTTGCTGTTAATGAAGTTGTTTATTAAATAATAATCATTCATAAAACTGTGTTAAGATGATTCTGAATTTAACTAAAATTATAAATTTTAATAATTTTTAATTTACTTACAGGCAACTTTTGCATATTTTGCTAAATTGGAATTTGTGTCAAAGTTGGGTGACAAAACCAACGTTGGGTGAAAATGTAAAGAAGATAATGTATTATAATTTTTAGAATCCCTCCACGTTAATAAACACCAGAACACTGCTTAACACTCGAATCCAGGGACTAGATGGCACAGATGTTGTTTTGGTGCTTTGGACTTGCATACATGATTTGATTTGGGAGTAAAACTGTTTGGTAGGCAGACAGGAGAAGAGAAAGAAGTGAAGGAACAAAAGATGGAAACAGGGAATTCAAAAGCAGGTTTGTGAGATACACCCCCTGCTGAAACATTCATAACACCGGCCCACAAAAACATACACATCCATCGTCGTATGTTGTGTTGCGTAAGTTCAAATTGTGCAAAGTGTCCATCGCACATGGTGTTGTTGCAGAAAATGGATACACACACACACACTCTAGATGGATGCATGTGCACAAAACAAAAGCAAACACACCTGCCCAAACACCTGCTGTGAAGGAAGTGAGATGAGAGGCTTAGACATGTGATAAAGCAAGTTTGTGTGTGTGTGTGTGTGTGTGTGTGTTTATGTGAGAGAGAGATGGATAGGGAGAGTGGCTGGTATAATAGCAGACAAAGAAAAGCACTGAAACAGACTTACCAGGGTAGGTGGAGGGACATTCATCTTCATTTGAGCTGAATCAGTTTATGCCCAGTGGATGTTCCTAGTTTGTGAGTGTGTGTGTGTGTGTAAGTGTTTCTGTGGCACAGAATTACACACACAGATTACAGTCTGTCAGCTTATGCATTTTGAGTTTGTTTAATCTGTGTATGTGCACGTCTGTGTTTGTTGTATATGCGTTTGTGTGAACGCCTCGGTCTACATTTTCCTCTTGGCAGCATCCATTAGATTAGCGTCTAGGCTAATTGCAGAGGGCAGTGCCAGCCTTGCCAGGCCAAATCACAGCCGACAGTCTGCTAAGAGCTCCACGTCTCTTACCCACAGGCACCACCTTGCTCTGTCACCTTCCTCTGCCCTCTCTCTCTCTCTTTATTTTTCACATGCTCAGATGAGCAGACTCTGAAGGGGGTCTCATGCTTTTGCTCCATAACCCTGCCACACACAAAGTGCCACCTGGAGTCTGTTTTATTTTATATTCTATGTATTTGATTTTAGCCTAACCCACTGCACTGAAGGCTTATGTTTCCTAGCCCGTCTGGTATCTGCAACAATAACTAAAAAATTGCAGGATGTCCCCTTATGTGTGTCCAGGTCAAATAAAGGATAAAAGACTTTCTCCCAGCAAGACTGACCGACTGATGTTTGTATATATCTAACATACTAAGGAGCAAGACAACACTGCAGTTGTAGTTCAAGTTGAAGTTCTTAGGAGATCTTTACAGCTGAGCGTATTTCTTTTTCAACTGTATAAGGTAAGGATGGTGTTTTTTATGCCAGTGATGTAGAAAAACTTATTTCTTGACACAGAGCTTCAATCCAAACTTTGATGAAGGCACATTGGTAATTTGACAGTTAAGTCTCTACAGATTTTACATGTCTAGATTCAAGACTCTCATGTTAAAAGGGGCCTCTGAACTCTTCTCACTAGGTCTACCTTAGGTTTCTCCTTTAGCTCTGCATTTCATGTTGATATAAACATGCACACATACACACTCAGTAGTCACATAAAAGCATGAATGAGATGAAGGTGTCACAAGCAAAAAGGGAATGTGAAAAATAGAGAACAATCATAAAAAGGATGCTTGCGGCAGTCCACTAATTACCCTCCCAAACACAGCGTCCTGATTGATGTGTACAGGAAGAGTCACTTGTGTAGAGCGCACACATGCGTACACACAGTGCGTGCACAGACACGTGCAGGCACATCTGTGATATTGTGTTCTCGCTTTCACTTTATTCACTGCTCTGTCTGTCCTCCAGATGCAATTGGATCACTAACGAAACAATGTCTGCGCAATATCCCATGCAACTGTTAATGCTTTTGTAGGTCATCTATCTAACAGTTTATCACTCACCCTTTAACCTGAGCATGCAACTTAAAAAAACACATGAAGTGTTTGTGCCTTAAGCTCAGAGGGGAACATTAATGTTTTAATTGTTTCAAAACTCTCTTTTGACATTTTAGCCTTCTGTTCAGTCTCCCGACATCCCACATCAAATCATTAGAGCCAGCTCAGATACTATTGTGTTGGAGGCAGGTTGTAATAACACCACTATGCCCAGCCGGAAAACGCCTGGCCCCAAAACAGCTGTTGTGCTCTTCTCTGTTCTGTGACATTTTCATCAAGCTGCTGTGTGGCATTTCTGCACTTTCGACTACGCGGGGAAGAGAAAATTAGTCTGCGACGAGCTCACACGCCCTCGCAAAGATGCATCCTTTCAAGTGTGGGACTCGTGAGCTTTACTGTAAGAACAGCAGAATTTGGCTATTTCCGCAAGTCCAAGACGAGGGATCTAGCAGCCTCACGTGCCTACAAATTTATCGTGGCTTTAAAGGTTTCAGTACTATATAAATTGTTTGTGATTAGAGCATGTCAGCTGTACAGCAGTTCAAACCCTTGTTACAACAAATAATCCCACTCAAGTGTGAGCTGGGGTGCTGCTCTGTTGATGACTCTGTGCTGTGGTGAAGGGCAAATGGAAAGAGCTTCCCTGTGGGATCAATAAAGTATCACATTATTGTAAATGACATGGTTCATAAATCCATCTATGTGAGAGACTGTGAGCTTGGTTTGTTTTGTCAAAGCCAGTAGCTGTGCTTTGGGTGTTATTAGCTTGTGTTGGTGGTGGCGGTGCTGCTGCTGTTGGTGTCATGCTGTCCCAACACTGTCGTAGTCCCTGGCACCTCAGTTCTGTGCGCAGACGTACACAAGCTCATTTAACTATTATTGCACAATGTGAACCATTTGCGCACACATATCCACGCACTCAATGGCATTTATGATCTCATTTATTACACATATACTGTAAAACTCAGTCACTCGTTTTCCGCTATCTCTGTGCCGACGATTATGATCATGTAGTGTAAGTGTGGCATGTTGAAACATACACACACACTTCTTTCACACACATACACACACGCACAGCAAAACGTGGCCATTCTCCTGTGAAAGTGGTTTGGGTTTCGGGGCACAAACAGCTTAGCCATGCTGTGGAAATGACTTGCTAACAGATGCCAGGCTCTGACTGAGCCACAACATCCTGCAGGCAGCACTTAGAATAGAATGAATCCTTCTTCTTCCCCTCTCTTTTTCTCTTCCTCACCTCTCTTTCATGTTATTCTCCCCTTTTGATGCTTTGTTACTTTATCCCCCCACCTCCTTCCACTCTGTGCAGTACATTTTCCATACTCCCACAGCTCTGGGAGGAGACAGGTGAGACTGGATCAAACAGTGACCACTGTTGTTGAATCATGAGCTGGGCCCTCTTGTCCAGCTGGAGCCACTGTAATCCTTTTTATTTGTCATATTTTGAACAGCTCACCCAGGTAACTACAGAAAGGTTAAATGATGTATCCTTTCTCTCTTTTCCTCTCTTTCCTTCTCTCTATATTTTTATCCAGGATGGTAGAGTACTCACTGGACCTGCAGAATATTAACCTGTCAGCCATTCGGACGGTGCGGGTCCTAAGGCCGCTCAAAGCCATCAACAGAGTGCCAAGTGAGAACATTTTAAGGTTTTGTGTGTTTGTTTGTGAGTGCAAATCACACTTGTAAGTATGCTCTCATGTGTCTGCGCAGCCTGTTTTCTGTGTGTTTGTGCTGTGTTTCTCTTTGTGCCTATGTGCGTCTGTCAGTCCACATAATGCATCTGCATGAAAATTCATGTATATGTATTACATCTCTGGCTTTTTTGTGCATCCACTTGCCACCTGTTCCCCATGGGGATCATTAAACATTCATCTTATGCTTAATCACACAGCCCATTCAGGCCCTGACTCACAGCTTTATCAGATTTACAAACCACCACATTAATGCTGCTTCACTGATCAGTCCGTGACCATAACCCTGCTCCTTTCATCTAAAACTCAGTTCTTGGCCAAACTTTTTAACTTCTATTGATTTTTTTGTCCTGCTGCCCTAACAGGCAGCTCTTAATCATTGTAAGCACCAATTAGCCTGCCCAAGCCAGGTTCAGACTGGTTTCATCTCTTAGGTGTAGCTCTTTAGCAGTTATCCAAGCATTAGCAGCTAATGCTAATTGTGGGTAATGGTAGGGGTAAGTTTCAGATAAGTAGTTAGAAATTCTTTTTTTTATTTTGTAAATTAATTTGGTAAATTTTCTGTTCACACACACATATATATATACAAAAACACCTCATGATTATAAAAAAGTTGAAACAATTTTATACTTTTTTCTTAGATGTAAGTGGTAGATCTAAGTGACTAGTGACACAGAGACTGTCTCTACTTTTAAATAATCATGAAGTCCGCAGCAGATGGAGCTGATTGCATGAAAGCCTTGTTGCCTAATTCGGTTTGGACCTTGGGGACAGATACTGTAGGACACGGACACCTTTCTAGTAACTGTGGACAGTAATTTTCTTTTATCAAAATATAAGATATAAAGATATTCTCTCCCACCACACTGTGGAAGGAGAGAAAAAGTGGCCCCACCAATGAAACTGTGAATAAATCTATTTGGGCAGAGCAGCTAATAAGGTTCATTTCAGAGCTGGATAATGGCATTAGTAGGAACATCGAGGCACAGAGAGAAAGCAAATAGAGTAGATATGTTTTATGTCTAAATGTGAGATACGTGATCTGTTGCTTAATTGACTGCAGGACTGTTACATGTGAAACATTTCTATACATTCCTAAATTCTTTTTCACCTTATAATATAACTTTTTTAGCTTACCGGTATATATCCTTTTGTTTTGTTTTTTCAGTATGTTTTCAACACTCCCCTGTAAATAACCTCTGTGTTTTTTAAATACAGATTTCTGAGACAGATATGTACACACAAATCCAAATTTTATAGCTTTTCTTCTGCCTTGAGCAAATTCTTAGCCATTTTATTCTCTCCACCTAAGGGTCCAATCATGGCAGATTCTTTGTATTTAGTGTAATTGAAAGTTACCTTTCAGATGGAGCCATCATCAAGGAACCCGCTCAGCCCAATATTTCAGACAGCCACAGTAGCAGTACTCAGAAAATATGGATTTTACCTGCATTACTCTTCAAGTGGTGTGATTAGAAGATATTGTGTGCAGCAGAGTGTGTGCAGTGTTTCAGGGACAAGTGAACAGATTGTAAACAAATCTGCTTTTCTCGAGATGATTATGCATCATAGCGCTACTCTCCAGATACATGGGTTTGTTAGCATATGCAAAGTTGATACAGCAGATAAATGCATATATATGTGTGTGTAGTAAAGATGTGTGTGCATGGGCCTACTCTTGTGTGTGTGTTGTGTGTGTGTGTGTGTGTGTGTGATGTAGCCTTACTGTTATTGTTTACGTTGTTATCGGTCAGCTACTCGTAATGAGTATGTGGTAGCCTGATTCCGTCCCCTATCTGTGACCCCATTAGAGGTGAGGAAGCATGGGGACAAAGCTATTTGTTCCTTGTTTTGTTGGATTGCTACTTTTCCCACAGTTACACAGGGAGCATGAGCACATCTTGACCCCTCACACACCTCAATTTGTAACCCTCAAAACAAAATGGCTGATAATAGTCCTGTAATATGTGTGTCTGTGAGTGTGTGCGCTGTTGTGTTAGGCTTTTTGATGAAATTGGTGTGAGATAGAGGAAGCGCTAGACAGAACAGGAGTGGGAAAGACAAATAAACACCGCAGAAACTTAAAGGAGGAAGAAGAAAAGAGGAGAGAACTCTCCTGGTCTATGGTGAATAGCACAGGCAGGTAGCTGTAAATGTGTTTCCACTGTGGCGCAAGAGGAGGCATCCATCTTTATCTGGGAGCAGCAGGAGTTGGCAAACTGGCACAGTCACCAGGAGGGGAGAGGGATGGCGAAAGGTAGAGAAGGCGAGGGAGAAAGAGGAAAAAAAAACAAGGTAAAGCAGAAAAAGATGAGAAAAAGATTGATTTACGCAAATACAACAGTTTCTTTTCTCTGTGGTTTGTTTTTCTTTTTTTTTTTTAAATATTTACGATCTTTCTCTCTTTCTTTCTTTCTTTCTTTCTCTCTTTCTTTCTTATTTTGGCCCTCTCTATTTTTCGGCACACCCTCAGGCCCTGTCTCATTCTCGTTCTCAATGCCTCTCCCGCCATCCATCTCTCCCTCTCTTCACCCAATTAGCCCTAATGGAACAGTGGCCTAATGACAAGGACCCTGGGGAACAAACACATTTAGACTTGCCTCCAGCCGCCACCAGAGACACATACACACCAGCAACGCTACTGCTTTCCATTTAATACCAGTTGACGAGACAAATTAGCGGAGGAAGACGGGCGCACACTCACCTCAAGAAAAATTCTTTCCACTGCGCCATTGAGATAAAATTTCCATAAATTTCAAAATTTCAGTTTGATTTTTTTTTTTTCTCATCCAAGAAAGATTAGATGCACACATTAATGCCTTGGCAAACTGTCATTCACAGCATGTTTCTCTACAAAGAGCTTTGCTAATTTGAGGGCTGAATTTCATGTCTATAAAAAAAACATTATCACAAAAGTTTGGCAGAAGGTGCAGACTGCAGTTTGACCACGAATGACAAGTAAACTGTTCACCGTCAGTTCATTCCACACATGCAGATACACACGGCATTGATAAATGAACCTCTAAATGTAAGCACACACTCTAAATGGGAATTTAATCACTAATCTGGATGTAGTAAAAATCAAAAGGGAGTGATTGATTAGCACTTAGAGAATGGGAGACTGTTCTTTAATGGGGTTTAATGTTTATACATATTTTTTTGGGGGGTTTTTTACTGTCAGTATTTGTGTTTACATGGTTTTGTGTCTTTGTAGTGAGTGAACTGCAAATATTTGCATCTTTGTAAATATTGTGGGAACATCATCCTCATTGCTCTCTCTCTCTCTCTCTCTCTCTCTCTCTCTCTCTCTCTCTCTCTCTCTCTCTCTCTCTCTCTCTCAGCTTCTCTTCTGTCATTCAACCTGTTGGCAGTTTAGATGCACTGTTATGTTTATGACACATTAACCTACTGTTGAGTCGTCATTCACAAATCCCAGTATGGCACTGAAAAACACAAATGCACACACAAATAGAGACACACACTCGCATAGTCATACTTGTAATAAAACAAAACCATGCTCGCACACACACCTCTGTAAGGTGTCCGTAGGGGGTTGTTGCTGTGGCATCAGAGGGTCTCACCTCTCTCTCTCTCGTTAGTCCAATCAGCTGTCAGTATGTTCCGCTAATCACCATCTCAATATGTCATCACTGCGGGACAGACACAGCCACAAGAGATGAGGTCATCATTTTTCGACAGGGGACATGCTTGTGTTTCTGCAATTAGGTTTCATCTAATCATGAATGAGACCTCATGTAGCCCAATTACACATTCTGTGTTCATGGGGCCGGTGGTAGTTAGTAAATGTGAGTCTGCGTGTGTGGTCGACTGTGTGATATTCTACCTTTAAAGTTGTTTCTGTTTGGGAACAGCTCCTGTACAACATACCTATTTTGGTCTCCCAGTACTGCCTCAGATGTGTTTGTCTAACATACTGCCTCCTCTGGAGAGGCTGTTCACTTCCACTTCTGAACCACCATGCCTCTGTGTGTGTGCAATACATCCCTGTGCCTTTTTCCCACTTCTTTGTTGTTCTTGAAATGTGCTTTCAAGTCACTTTGCTGTCAAAAGCAGAATTTGAACTACCGTCCAAAAACAAAAAGTGTGGCGAATGCTTTTAAACAACTCTGTCCTCTAGAAATGATGTTTAAATGCTGTTAAATTGCAACAGCAAATACTTTTGAAAGAGAGAAGAGAGAAGTTGGCTTAGGTTAGTAAACATTGTAGATTGTGGTTAAATACTGAAAAACTCAGGACTGATGAAGCTACAGGATGTGTTTACTTTTCTAATATTTAACCTCTAACAAAATATTTCCATACCCTTAACCAGTATGTTTTTTAGGAGCTTAAACCATAACAAATGCCCGACTCAGTTCACAGTCCCTGGAGTCAAAGTCCTGCATTTTGTGAGCTTACCGTCTAGCCCGACTACCTCCCTGTGATTTCTGAGCAGCAGAATAAGCAAATAAGATCCTTGTGGACTCATGAAAAAAAACTGCAATGAACATAATCCAGACATCAATCACGTTACCTTCAAAACAGCAATTTATTCGTTTGCAAGTATAATTTCTGGGAGGCAGGGATACTTTGAATGTATTAGTACCAGTGCTACTACATTCACTAGTTGCATTCATAAGGTAAAATATATGACCACTATCAGCCACTGATGAGGCAATCTATATGCAAATGGTAAAACCCATTTTTTTAATCAATAGTATAAACCTGTGGTAATCTATTATTGATCGATTGATTGACCTGTTAAAATACACAGGTATGCGAATCCTGGTGAACCTGCTGCTAGACACTCTTCCCATGCTGGGCAATGTGCTGCTGCTCTGCTTCTTCGTCTTCTTCATCTTCGGCATCATCGGCGTGCAGCTGTGGGCGGGGCTGCTGAGGAACCGCTGCTATCCTGAGGAGAACTTCACCCTGTGAGTTAAACTCCACACTTCAGTATATACATTTTATGTGTGTATGTGTTGTGCTAATGCGTCTGTGGATAAAAAAGAAGCTGATGTGCCACAAAATTGAAATTTATGAAGAAGGACAGAGACCGTGGCACTGCGCTCATAGACTATGCTTCCCATTTTTCTCCATTTCATCATGTCATACTTGTGGAAAAACCATATTATAGTAATAAATCTTTTATCTGTATTACCCGTTTGTAAAATGTCTGCAGTTTGAATGTGAGCATTCAATTTTCTCTTGATGGATAATTTATTCCATTCACATGTATTTCATATGTTAATATGTACTATTATGTTAATGTATTTGACTTTAGTAAATGCATTAGCAAACTCTGCCTTGCAGTGACTCTTCCTACTCCTCTGTCAATCCAACAGTAACAGTACTATTTTTTCCAGTTTGCAACTAAGAACATGATTAGATTCCAGCTGCATGCCTCCATATTCATGACCCTACATGGCAGCATCACCTGCTGTGTCTGTGTGTGTGAGTGACATTCACCAGTATTCTGTGTTTTATTTCATGGCATTCTCTGTTTCTTTTTTTTTTTTTATGCTGGCATCATCTCGCTAGGAAGACGCATACCCCTGATGTGCGTGTTGTAATATGTATATAAACAGTGTATACTACTCTGTGCCTCTGTGCACTGTCTCTGGTTATGCTGAAACAGTGTATACTAATGACAGATCTAATAGCCAGATGAAAGAGGACGACGTGTCCGCCAGCTAGCACTGTCCTGCCCGTTTTGTCCCCTTGAAGTTGAGAGCCGACATTTACTCAACAATCTCTACAGTAATCACTTCATGAGGTTACTTTAATCAGTGTTTCCAACATTTACTGTATCTTCAGTGGGCTAAAGGCTGATATAGTGATTAGCAGGACAAACTGAGGACTCCACTTTGATTTTCTGAGATGGGCTGAAACAAAAGGATGTTTTATTTAATTGGGAGGTCTGTAGCCAACTGTAGAAAACAATTTTCTGCCAGTGTAGTGGTTGATACTCTCTGAGCTCCCACATCTTTGCAACAGCGGAGTTTTAGCAGCGATCTCACACTGAACTCAGGATTGCTTAATATTTAAGCAAAGTATTATTTTGCATGCTATTTTAAAGCATTGTGTTAGCATATTATTCAGGTTAGTCAGGGTGCTTGAGTACTTAATTAGAAAGGTCCTAGTGAGTTAGCGCTTGAGGACTATTATGCTAAGTAAAGGGCTAACATTAGCTCTCTGAGAGGTTATAATAGAGTGGGCTAAGTGTCGCAGTCGAGTGCAGCATTCACTTTGCCATTTTACACCCTCCTTCTTTTGATCTCTACCTTTCTCTTTTCATGCCTAAATCCACCTTGTTCTCACCTTTGTTCCTTCTTCTTTTATTTTTCTACCAAGTCTCCAATTACCCCCCTATTTCCCTTTTCAGAATTTTAACCATATGTGGCCCCCTTTCATTTCTTTTAATTCTTTTTTATTTCCAATTTGAAACTATTACACACGGTCCCCCTCACTATATCTGTTTTAATATGTTGTATCTTACTTTTTTTGCCATGCTTTTTCAAACCAGTCTTCCCTTCCCAACTGTCCCAGAGTTTCACTTAATAACATTGCTGGGAACTATTTCTTTTTTTTTTCTGCTGCTCTGTAGCCTTAATCCTTCCCTCCGTCTCGCTCTCCATTGGCAGGTGTTTTCTCAGTGTGATGCCAGGTTTTGCTGTGCCATGCTGTGCAATGCCAAGTCACCAGCAGGGGGGCAACAGCCTTCATTCATGCTCCACTACTCTGACAGGGGCCGTTTTTCTCCCGTTCACTTTTTCTTTCCCTCTTTCTGTTTCTGAAGTCTTTATCCCTTTCGCCACTTTAGCTCTGTTAGCAAAGCACCAGTTTGAAAGTCGCTGAAAACCTCTCTCGATATTCTTTATGTCCATCTCTGTTGTCAGTCCTTTCTGTCCTCCATTGGATTGCATAAACTCTACTGTAAGTCAGTATAAGCTCAGTGTGTCTCAGTGTTTACCCGCAAACTTTGTTGTGCCACCAAATCAATAAATTGTTTCTAAGCTACTCTCAATAGAAAGTGGTACAGCCCAATATGGCCACTGTAACTATCGATCCTGGAATTAGTGTGCATGCGTGTGTGTTGCGAGAGCGGCTTGTGACCGAGGTAAAAAGGAGAAATTCTACTGCTATATATGTCAGCACTATCTATCCCGATATTGACTGGAGGAGACAGGGTAGGATCAAGAGAATTAGAGAGGAGAGGAAAGGGGGAGATGAGTGGAAATGAGAGGAGTGAGGAGTAGGGTCAATCATAAAGAGAGAAGAAAGGAGAAGAAGAATTATAGGACAAAGAAAGTAGCTTGAAAAGGAGAACAAAGGCAGGGAAGAAAGAAAGAGCACAAGAGCATTAAGAGGGAGTAAAAAAACTTCAGGTGTTAAATGCTCTATAAGGCCAGGTTGTACTGTGTCCATTCTTGAAGTACATGCAATATATTAGGGTAAGCAGTGTGTGCATTATATGTTATTTGCTTTAAGCCAGCTTTTTCCTGATAAGACTCCCCATGAAGAAAGGAAGTGTGAGGAAAACGAGAGGGGCGACTGATACATACAGAGAAATGGTGTGAGAAAAAGACCAACAGAGAGCCAGAAAAAGGAGGGCTGAAGTGACAGACAGAGACAGTGCAATGAGTAAATACTGAAGGTCGAGTGACCCTGAATGTGTGTGTTCAGTAATGGGCCTGTTGATGGAGAGGGTCTATTTTTGTCCACCCCAGGCCCAGACCTTGGTATGAGCATCCACACCCTGCCCTCATTTACTCCATAGTCATGTCAGATCACACACACATAATAGGCCTTACTGACTGGCTCACAAATGGGTTTTTTCCTCTTCTCAGCAGTGTTTTTGTGTTTGTTTGGGTTTTTTTGCATTGGTTTAATTCCATTTGTGTTGTCATATTACTATTTGTATTTAAATCATTTCAGCAGTAGTTTGCCTTTGCCTTCATACACACACACACACAATATAAATATATATATATTTGAATGTATAAATTTATATACTCATAATAGTTCAATCAGCACGTAACTATTCCAATGGCAGCCTTTAAATAAATCCACAGTGGGAGGTAAGTGCAAGTCCCCAGGTGGACCTGAAGTGAAAGACTGTTTGGCATGCCATTAAAACTGAGAGGTATGGGTGACATCTCGGGAAATGATGAGGACCTTCAGATGGTGGCAATCAGTTAGATTCAGATGTGTGTCATTAAATTTGGCAGGAATCAACCAAAGACACTCACTCACTGACTGACTAACTCACGCACTCACGAGGGGCACTTAAAGGCAGTGAATGACTTCATGTAAGGTGTGTGTACGTGTGTAGCAGGTGTATATGCATCAGAGTGTAATCTGTTTTTCTGCTTTCCACATGACTTAGTTTACATGATTAAATAATTTGTTATCTGGTGCTCAACATAAAACATACTCATCTCCAATGATGTGCTTGTCAGTTGGTTAGTTGGCTTAGTAAATACCCTTTTCATTTTTGTTTTGCCTGTGTCTGTGATGACAGATTAGACAGCTACTCCTGTATCAGGACATCCCCTGAAAATCCTGATGTATACATGGAAAGAGCTTGATTTTGCTCTGAATAAGAACATGATGATGAAATTATAATATGTGTTGTTTCCATTTAGAAGAAATTCGGACTTGTTCATTTCCAGAGCTCCCCTCTCCTCTTCCAGTGACCTCTAAGAACTCATTAAAATCCTACACTTCTGAACATAATTTTGCATCTCAGAAAGTGATGTATGAATTATCTCCACCTATCACAGTCCCAGTCGATTTAGGTCCCTGTGTTGAGCAGGGTAATCAGGGCAGCAGCGCGGAGCAGTTCCTGTTCCAAATGGCGGAGCTCACTTGTTATTACTGCTTTGTCGAGACCAGACCAATTATTTATTTGCACGGCTTTGTAGGGATAGGCTTATTGCTACAAACCTAACCCCAATTCCCCTGTTGGATACCTGGATCATGT